>NW_019211459.1:14544559-14555036 GCF_002443255.2 Varroa destructor | reverse complement strand
TATATAACTTCACGATTAGTACCAAACTTAACTTTACGATTAGATACCAGCAAAGAAGCAACTTCGTGTGTGTGCGTATGGATGTGGCCTATCTGTGTACCCTATGTGTGCAATTGGTTTTGTTGTCGATCAAATCGATGGAGATCATGGCACTGCTCGCTGACAAGTTAGTGATCGAAAAGTTACGTTCGCACATCAACCATCTATGTAGTATCCATTTCGACCATGAAAAGAAAAATAGGCTGATCGACGTCGCGTTTGACGAAGGACCTCAATCAAAGAATGTGAATATCCCAACGGCAAAAACAATAAGACAGAGGCGGCCTTAGCAGCCGACGTGCCCTCGGCGGGTACTCTCACTGATAAAAGCAGGTAAATGCATACAAGGACAGAATAAGGGTTTCGAATAAAAGTTATTAGTTACGCATATGTGACTGTTATATTTAATTGTCATAAATCGACGAAGAGTTGTCGAGTATAGAGCATCGATGTCCAGTCAATCGCATTACTTTCATGTTTTCTCCAGGGTGTACTACAACTTTACATAGTCTTCGTACAATTCGAAGCTATAGATTTGTCCACTAAACAAATATTTAGGTTCTGTTCAATGCATTTGAACGTAGCCCAGCCCACGAACAAGGCATACTCAGCTAGGTCGACAGCACTCTTCACGTCATGACCTTTTTCAATCTGTTCGCCTACCTCGAACGCCCGGCTCAACTTCATTACGTTATTCTGGTTACTGTTCTCTTTCTATCTGTTGCTTTGCCGCTGTGACTCTTAACGGAGCTCCTCCACTTCATTCGCTCGCTGCGGTGGGTCGGCCGGCCGGCCGGCTGGTCTTCCAGCGCGTCCGGAACAACGCCAGCCCTGTCGTCTGCCTATCGGTAGGCGTGCGGCTCTGGACAGAGCAGTAGGCAACAATAATATCATAAGTTGTTGCGTTGTTCTTTCTGTTTGTGCCGTTTGTATTGTGTGTATGTTGCGAGCCGCAGGGAAAGCAGAGGCGGCGCCTGAGACACTTTGGCTGTCCATTGGTCGATTTGCCGGTCTCAGGATCGCTACTTGAATAGCCAGCAGTCCATGGTGACTCTCTGAGCTGCCGCCGTTGCTAGATCTGCTGCTGCTGCTGCTGCGACCGCTACGGCCGCTGCTACTGCTCCGGCCACGGCTACTGACGGCCATTCGGTGGTCGCTCCAGCCGCGAAACGCTGATGACGATGATAGCGGACAGTGGATGCAGTGAACGTGTACGGCCGACCAGTTGAAGAATGGCGGTGGCGGTACTACAGCGATGTGACGGCAACAACGAAGATGACAACGGTGGCGGGTCGTTGGCAGGGCAACTCCGTCAGCGTTAATGATGGAATTGCTAGGCATCTCTGTTTGTCTGTCCGTACGTTTGTACCAAGGATAGCTCCATGAGAAGATGTAGGGAGTAGAAACTGTCGTTGGGGATGATGCTTGTAATGATGAAATTTGTGTTTGTGTAGCTGATGACGGCGCTTGCTTCGGAGGGCAGACTGATATCGGCGACGAAACAAGACACAGATTAATTTTGATGCAACTTGTTGTGCGTGTGTGTTTCGAGCGTAAAGCATTTCACTAGCTATACGAACTAGCATGAAATACGAATGAACGGGCTTGAAGCCCCTGCCATTAGCGTAAACTATCTGATATAGATGACCAATGTTGCATAGGCAACAAATCCGATGGAGCGGATTACCCCAATAATTGTCCAGGACTATGACGGGCCTTCGCTGATGTGTCCAGATGCTGAGTGTAAAAAGGGGCGCTGGCAAAGCTACAACTCTAAAACATAACTTCGTAGGGAAATTAGTAAACCGCAAATGCCTCACTCGACATGTAATGCCCAGTGTATCCTTAACGAAAGGGGCACACAAGTAAGCTATTATTCGTTGAGAACAGTGCACAAAACTATAGAAACTTTGTGTACGCTTACCTCTTCGGAAGCTGCAGGAATATATTTCCAAGAAGAGGCACCAAATTATAATTACATTGTACCTTCACATAAAGCGCCGCACAAATGTTTGACAGAATCCTGCTAAGACCTCGTGTCCTAACCATAATTGTCAAGCATTTGACACGACAAGTTCGTCTATACGATTTACGGTCTCGTTGTCCCTTAGTAAGCGAGGCTTGCGTACTCCCGTGTCTGTTACATTTGAATACAAAAGAGCTTAATACGGACATTAAAAATAATGGCATTGACTGCGCAGATTGTTAACCGAATAATCCGAAACAGATACCCCGCATGCAAACTGGGTGCCGGTCAATGTATGATGATACTAGAAATCTCACTCGTACGATGGTGTATGACAGGCCCAACATTTTGTCGGGAAGGTCGGTTTACGGCAATGCTCATTAATGATAGTAATAATAATAATTATATAATAGTACCTATATCAGCAAAAAAACATACGAAGAAATGGGACTCGGACCGTGTTTCGAATGGTTTATACAAACAAATATATAGAACGTAACCAATAGAATAAACTGAATATGGCGTTCAATACATACAATACGTCTAAGGACAGTTGACCGGAGTATTAAACTCAATTTTGCTTAATTTAGGCGTATCATATTTGTATTACTTATAAGGAGTACTACAATGAGGAACCGCCGATTAGTGTCGTGTGCACTGAAGTTAAGGAAGTTACTTGTCAAATTGGAAAACTTTTTTTTTTTTTTTAAGAAACGACAGACAGATCATCTGGATAACTAGACACAATTCGCTGTATCGACTAATTTTCTTCCATTTGTAAATAAATGTAAATTGTTTTGAGGACTAACATGTTTGTATAGAGAATATGGCGTTATTATCTTTGCAGATATGAATGAATGATCAAAGAAAAGAAAAATATAAATTAACCCTATGTCTAGTAAGTGTCGGCGAATTTCATTGTTATCTCGAATTTAATAACAAGTTAAAACAAAGTGATAATTGTTTTTTTTTTTTTTTTTTTTTTCGTTAATTTTTTCCTCATATATGAAATATTCAAGTTAGCATTGTATTTCCTTACAGGACCAAAAACTGTCGTTGCTTCTAGAACATAATAGGTCTAGCCATGCTCAGTATTAAATAAAATCACTGCCAGATCGCGGGTTTTTTTTACAGGTAATAATTTTGTTTGTTTCTGTTTACTTCTATATGCTTAAAACGAACGGACGAACGGACGGACGGACGGACGGCGTACGTAGCTGTTTACGGGGCCGAACAACCTGCTATCACAGAAGCCTTATCCAATTATCTATCCATAGACCAGCTGTTCTTTCTCTCTAGTTCGAATGGTCTAGCACTGAATGATAGCCACGGCGTCATTTTTCACACTTTCAATTACTGTAAAGCACGGCAGACCTGAATGTTCCTCGTTGCTTCTGTAAATGGGACGCAATCTACTGTGAAAAGCTCGTACGGTTTTCTTGTCCGCTAAAAATTTACGGGCATTAGACCCACTTCGAGATGGGCCGTCCATACACCAAAATCGGGAACGTCAAGTTTTGAAATTATTAGGTGGCAACGTTAACGGATGACTCAATTCAAACATCAAGTGTTCAAAAAGCTCATCCTTGTGAATTTTTGTCGTCAAGATAAAAAGATCGCAATTTTTTGTACGTATCTATGCTTGGTTTCGCACGCATTCTAGTTAGCTTTGAAGCAACCTATTGGACGAGTTTCTCCAGCTAACTAACTGGACAGTAGAAGAAAGACGATCTGGTACTATAGCAAAACTGGAAGAATTTAATTAACTTTTACGGAACCCAGCAGTGTTTGGGCTGCGATTTTTTTGCACCAACATATTTCATCTTTGAGATAAAAACGAATGTTAAAAAAAAGACAATTTTTTTTCCAGCTTCATCCCACATTATTTGGCTTAGCTCGTCACTGGTTTTCCTTTGTACACTTGAACTCATCATCAAACAGTGCAACGCCCCGAGGGCAATGTGAAATAAACGCGGCAAATAGTCTGCGCGGCGACGCTGTCCCGGTTGCGTGCAAGCATCACTAGGGGGCGCTCCTTGAGTCACCTTTTGCGCAAGAAGTTGACTCCCATGAAAAGAGGCATAGAGTTCCCATTACTAGATTTAAGTGAAAGGACGAAAAATAAGAGAAAAAGTTTTAAGTTTACCAAATCAAGCTGTAGAACACTGAGTATAACGATGTTACACATTGCAGTGAGGCAACAAATGCTTAGCTTGCATCTACAGTTTGACGTCGAGGGGTATCTTGGCACAGAATATAACATGTTCCACTAAACCTGTCTCCAGAAAATAGTGGTAATATATTAAGGCATACTTAAAATAAAAGATTATCAGATTCGACTGTGTTCTCGACTGCTTTTGCTTGTCCTGCGTTAATACGAATTTCTTCAAAACTGCGTAGCAGTTAAATGCTTGAATACCTCATTGTCCAGAGAAACATAACCATAAAGGCTTACGAATTAAGGCCTACGTACCTAAAGTACTGCAAGCTATCATGCATAGCAGCACTTAGCAAGGCCAATTACACTGGAAAATAGATTGGTAAAGTTCAAATATTAATAAACCCTCATATTACCTCGAATTTTGACGCGGATTTCGCAATACCGCCATATCAACATAATCATTAAAACACCAACTGCACTAATTAATTTTTCCGAAACTCTGAGCATCCCCAAGTTCACTAGGGTTATTTTCGCAGTTATTTTACTTTACATTTTGCGGCATCCACTGTCCACTTACCTTCCCGATTTCGTGATCACCATTTCCGTGCCAAGATCGTGGAACTTGTCCCAGAGGTCCTTTGCCTCGAGGGCTACCTTCGGATCGTCGCATATGCCATCGTCTTCCGCACCCGCTGCAGCACTTGTTAACGGACTATTCGCCAGAAGGTGACTGGGCAGGAGCCCTGGTGGCACCGATGGCCCGTTCGGTATGCCGCCGTGCTGGCTCAAGATCGAATGCATGGAGAAATCGGTCGTAGACGGGGCCGATCGCTGTGGCTGCGACGGTGTCGCACCGAGGATCTGGAACGGGTTGGGATGGAAGGCCGCCATGGCGTTGGATAGACCGGGGACAATAGCCACTGACTCCTCGTACCGCATCAGGACAATGCACAGAGCATAACCGATGACTCGCAACGGCTGTTTCACATATACGTAACCCACACGCACACAGTACTCGGAGTATTCTCTACTGCGTAGAGTTTAGAAGCCCCTTACCGCGCTCGTTTTCTTTCCTGACTACTAGGACACTTGCACTCGATTTTTGATTTCGCGCGCAGGTTAACCATTCAAGATTCAAGGCGTCAAACTCCTCTGATTTCGTGAAGATTCAGACGAAAGGCGCATGTGTCAGCAGCAGCAGCAGCAGCAGCGGCAGGCCTACATATCGACTAGGTAGTACCGCGCTGCTAGTACTTTAAGGACGTGACCGAGAACCTTGCCAATAGAAGGCTGGAGAAAAAGGTTTGAAATCCACACAGTAACACAGTAATATCATAAAGAGGACTTATTAGAAGATGTCCAGTGCGACGGCGATGTAAAGATGAGACCGCCTATGGACTAGAATAATAAGGTTTCCATGGAAAATTTTCACGAGGAGACACGTAAGCGGTGAAACTTGAACTTGCTTCGGATTCGTGGATAAAGTTATCAATGATATTGTGTACGATGATGTATCACGATGCACAATTGATAAACATTGATAAACGTTGATAAACAGGGCTAGACCACAGGAGGGGGTCGAGTCACACAATTGCTACCAATAATACCGTCAGGTTACTTACTGTAGCTAAGATATGAACATCAAAAGAAGTTCAGTAGTAAAGGTATTGATGATTTAAAGATCGGAGAAGGTTCCTGTTGTCCTGTTTTACACTTGAAGGTTGCGTATGACGCGGATTATACTAGCAATCAAAGCGGCGCCTTCTAGCCTAAATCGATTTCACTCACACTGGACGATGAGTGATGACTGAACTTTGGGGCAAAAGAATTTATACTACAGAAATAATAGCGATTCTTGATTAAACGCAATTTGACTTCGCTTACTGGTCACCATCTACTTCGCATCTACGAAGTGGCGCATCCGATCCTCTAATCATTTGTATAGGTATTAATGAAGTTAATGATATGGTATCACTTTCTTTGCCTTCCGTCGATATCGTGAGCAGCGCCTCGTTTTTTGTTTGCTCCCTTATTTCGACTCGTTTACCTCGTAGATGTGGCAAACGCTCTTGACGAACACCGCGCCAACTAATGCTGTCTTGATTCGTCGTAGATTTAGCACGAGCGCCAACTATTCCTCCACTGTTACCGGCGCACTTTAAGCAACTCCGAACTTGAACTTCCACTAACTTCTCTGCAAAGTAGCTGGCCAGCAGATACTATAGCAGCTGTGACTGTACCACTGCGCAACTGCCAGTCAAGTGCTGCTTGGCGTCGTTCAACGCTCTTGCTTGCGCCGCTGTCTGTCTAGCGTTCAATTGTACAGCAACTCAGTTTGTTGACTGCGTATTTCGTCAATTGTAGTTGACGCTTGTCCCCAGCTGCCGATGCTGCGGCTGTTGCTATTATCACTGTTAGTGCTACTACTACTGCTGCTGCTATCACTGTCGCCGCTATGAGTGTGATAGTGCTGTCTACTCGTCAGTTTTCTCGCTTCAATTTGAGCGTCATCGTCGCCGCCTCTAGCGGGGTGTCGTGTCGGCCGTCTCTTAGCCTCTGCTGTGTCTGGATGGCGGCCTGTCGGTCTTCTCCTGAGTGGCCGGACGCTCACTCGCGCACACACACAGTCACTCGCGGCCGCACTCGCTAGTCGTCGTCGTCGTCGTCGTCGTCGTCGTTGTCGTAGCCGTGATCGTGCCGCTGTCGCCGCCGCTGCCGCCGCTGCTGTGTCGTGCGGTGGCCAGCAAGTAAACGGGCGGGCGACCAGGCGGGTGTCTGGCCAGCTAGTCAGAAGCGAATGCGAGCGACAACAGTTCCCTATGCTGGGGCCGCGGCTGTTCGCTGGTCTGCCGCTCTGTTAGCTGCTCGGTGGCGCGATAGTGCTGTCGACGCTGCTGGGTGTCAGTGATGGCGGCCGTGTTGGTGGCTAATGCTGCTCCTGCTGCTGCTGCTGCTGCTCCTGCTGCTGCTGCTGCTGCTGCTGCTGCTGCTGCTGCTGCTGCTGCGGCCGCGCCGTTAGCTGCTGCTAGTGCAGCGGCCACTGTGGGCGACGGTGCCTTCGTCGCTGCGCTACCACTGGCGGCGGCGGCGGTGGTGGTGTTGGTGTCGAAGGGCTCCTCTCCCGACGGGCGACGCTGGCGCCTTTTGAGGAGCGGGGCTCGTTGGCGCGGCACGGCACCAGCAGCCAAAGGGAGGGCGGCACTCTCTCGTCTCTCGCGGCTGCGGCGACTATCGACAAAGGTGTGGTCTAAGCGTCACCTCCTCGCCAGCCAAGGCGCCGCTGCTGGCGCTACCGCTGCAGCCATCAGCAGCGGCCGCGCCACGGCTGCCGGCGGCTACTCGCGCAGCTGCTGGCCGACAAACAGCCGCTCTGGCACTACCGCCGCCGTCGCTAAAATTGACGCCCATTTTCCTGACGTCACAGACACACATCGAGGAGCGTTCACACGGCCACACGAACCAGTACGCCAGCAGACAGTCAGGCCGCTATACACAGAGCAGAATAAAGAAGCGGCAGAGAGCATCGCAAGGCAGAACAGCAGCAGCAGCAGCACAGGCCAACAAGAAAAGTGCAGAAGCGTGGCTCCCTCACAGCAGCGCTATCTACTTGCAAGCGCCTGCGCTGCTGGTGGCCTAAGCCTGGGTGAGCAGGCGCCACTGGTCAGAGGTGGACAAAGACAGAGAAGGACAGAAAGCGACAGGGCGACACAAGAGAGTCACGCGAGAGTCACTAGTGGCTCTTTGCCGTCGAACGGGCGGTTAGAGGCATCGTCAGAGAGGAAAGCAGACAGGCAGGCAAATAAGCAGAGATTGAGCTTCTCGCCTCACCAGGAACAGCTACTCCGCGCACTGAAAGCGGCGTACGACGGCTGATTGAGATTTTTGATTTGAATATGGCTAATATTATTTACCGTTACGACAATCGCTATTGAATATGTGCTTTGGATTTCTACGTTCTAACTTCGCCTCGGATAACTATTGCTCCTAATATTTCTTGTAGATACACAATATAAATGAGTAGCGGTATTTTGTGTTGTTTTACACAGTTTCCACTACGACAGAGGCGGGAAAGTTAAACAGAGAAAGCTGTGTAAAAACTAGCTGCGTTCTGGCCTCATCAACAAAGGGACTTGTTCGGTAGCGTTACTGGCATCAACATCTCAACTGACCATAGTACGAACGCCTCAGAATTGTTATAAAATTATGCAACCCTACATACTTGTATTATCTTCGAAGCATCGCGAGTTAGCAATGTGTGCTGTATTTGTCAACGATTACTATGGCGTACTTATAGAGGGTAGATAAAGGGTAGATGACAGCATAAACTAGTAGTACGGCAAAGTGGAGTTGCTACTTGCACCCACTCCAAACAGGCGAGGCCCAAGGGCGAACATCCAAGGGGCGAGCCCCCTGTGAATGAGCGAGATGGAGCTCTGCGTCGCTTCTATGGCTGGTGGAAGGTATAGCCGTGGGTGCCCCTCAGAACCCCATCCCTCGGTTTCGTATAGTTGTCCTGGAGCGTTAAAGACTGCAGAAAATGAGCGCCGATATCAGCATTGACTACTGCTTCGTAGCGTATCACTGAGGTGCAGATAAAGAGGCGATTACCGAAGCCACAGTCACCGACGGAGGGGGAGTGCATCACTGTTCGAACAAAGCACGTTCAACCCTCACTGAAAACGGAAAAGGTTCCACCGTAACCTACAACGACGCGCCAGCAAATCCCATCATTTGCCGCTGACACCGTTGGACTATCATACAGACCTCCGAATCCCCGTCAACCAGTGCAATGCCCCTTACCCAACTCGGAGATATTAGACGACGTCGGAGTGACTACGGCCACCATGCTGTAGTAGCTGCCTCATGGCACGCAGGCCATAACGGTCCACACGCCAGTACCACCATCAACAGGACAGCCAGAAAGCACAAAGGAAAAGAAGAGGATCTCTGCCCTTATGGCCTTTGCCCCGGAAATGAAGAGGCAGGTCTTTGAAAGTATCTGCTGCTGAGAGGGCTCCAGTGGGGGAGGCAATGGACGAGAAAAAGAGCCAAGGGGTTAGAGAGGCGCCGTGTGTCTGTCTTCATGCGTCCCTCGACACACAAAAGCAAGGACGGCGACGAGGTTGAACGGTGGGCAAGACTGGATACACGCATGTAAGCTTCGTGGTGACAAACGCTAAATGAAACAGCTGGACGCCCTCATCTGTGGCGCAAAGCGCACAGACTTTATAGAACGTGTCCAACCATTCTAAGGATACTCTACCCAATACGAATTCCACAACCATTTCCGCCGTGGTAGCACCGCAATGCTGATTTGACAGTCAGCGTTGGACTCGAGGAAGTAGCCGACACTGTTGAGTACGTGGGAGCGTTTAGAACGAGTGTGCCCCTCCAATCTGAGCTCGAGTTGAGTCGGTAAGAGACGTCGTAAGCCGATCGACGACGGCTGCCCAACTATCCACCGTAAGTCCCAGAGATCGCAATGGGTTGGTTCATGGGTGGGTTGGAAGTCCGCTCGTGCCTGTGGGTCTATCGTCGTTATAGTTGTAGCAGTGGTCGCCCCCTTCTTTCTTGTTCTATCAGTTTGCAATTCGTATGAAAATTTCTGTTAGAGGGAATTCGTTCTAGAGAAGAGCAGAGGCGCTGCGGCTGGGGCAGAGGCGCTCCAACTGGGGGAAAGACGCCGCAGATGGGGCAAAGGCGCCGCCGCGTTCCTCCCTCGCACTCAGGACTAGCGGCGCGCAGATCTGATGTGATCCGGCTTGGTCACAGCACAACAAACACTTGAATGTTCAGGCAGCAATAGGTGCCGTTGAGTTCAGCACACACACGCAGATATACGGAAAAACCATGGAGAGATTGCTATGAGATTAAGCTTGCTATAGGGTCGTGATTCAGTGATCTTGTTAACGGAGTATATTAACTTGCTGTTCAGGCGCATGGTGGTGAGATCAGACGTTGTTGGGCGAATAGTAAATATAGTTCGATGGTGACGTTGAAAAGGTAGGCAATTAATTCTGATGAGGAATACGGCTTATCCCGTAGTTCTTAGTTCAGAGCAGCTTAACTCATCGAAATCGAACTAAAGAAGCTACGACAGAAGAATGAGAATTAGAATGTATATGGATAAAGAATGGTATATTGAGCATCTCAGTATATTATTCTTTATATATTGATAAAAACAATCCAATTTTTCTCGGCCTGATGTCGTTCATCCCTCAATTTCTGAATACTGTATCGTGCTTATAGATATTGTATATGCGTAATACACGTACTTGACCATATTGATTCCGAGAATACACACTATATAT
>NW_019211459.1:14542477-14544459 GCF_002443255.2 Varroa destructor | reverse complement strand
TATATCTATTACTAGCGTCTATTTAGAGCCTATTTAAGCTCGCTGTACCTACAACCTAGCTCGCCAAAAACATATTTGATTGCCATCGACTGCCTGGCGGGTTGGTCACTGATCGTTCGCCTCTTTCTTGTTGGTCACTGTTATAGTTCCGTTTGAGCGCTTGCCTCCTTTAGTGCTACTTACGATTGGTTCCACACCCAGGATGGCTGCTGCCGGAGCTCCGCTGCCATTGGCGTTGTCTTGCCCCTCAGCGTCTCTGTGTCTGTGCTGGTCCATCCGGAGCGAATCGTTCATTCTCTACTAGCGCAATGGCCGGCTGCGGAGTCGAACACAACCCTCACGCTGCTGTCCTTTCTGCTATATTTGCTACCGTGGGAGCTGTGGCTCTCTGAGATGTGCGACAGCGGCGGATTGCATCGATAGTAAAGCGGCGAAGTGGCGACGGCGTGGTGGAGCGAAAAAGGCGCAGGTTCTTGAAGCCGATGGCGTCGATCCGAGCAGGCTGCTGTGACGATGGGGACACCGGTAGTGGTAACTCTAAGACCTAGCAGAGCTGGTTAGGTAGGCGGAGCTTCGACAAAGGCTAACACTCCGAGAGTCGGCGAGTCCTGGAGGGACGCCCGGGTTTGCTGCTGGTCGACATGTACCGGAGTGAGCGAGGGCTCGTGAGACGAAGTAAGGCTGTCATCTGAGGAGGTCAGCGGCTTCTTCCTAGGAGGCCAAACAATGAAGGAGCAGAACAATGGAGATAGCAAGCAGGCTAACGCTTGGCGTGGCTGTGGCCTGTAGACTGTTTGAAACAAAAGCAGCGGGCAGCCCCTATCTCTCTGGGCCTCCTGCACCCATCTTGTCTCACTCGCTTTCTATGAATGGGTGCGGAAACGATGCTACGAGCAAACTCGCATAGACTCCCACACAGCTCCTGCAAACAGCCTGCACAGCAGTGCACATCGATAGTAGTATTTTACCTTAGTTCGCCACTGTGCTTCTATATGCGTGTGCCGCACCGACATAGGCCCGAGGGCCTTCTGCTGCGGAAGTAAAAAGGGAAACCTGTTTATTGTGACACACAAGCAAAGTACTGGGCATAGTGTGTAGGGCAGTTACGCTAACGATCCCGTAAGGGTATCATAAGGGATCAGCGACAACAGCTAAACAATGGGACAGCTGTAGGGGGTACAGCAGTAGGGTGTGCAGCAGAAATTGTCATCTTAAAGGCGCCTGGGCAAGCAGGCCAAATTGGGCCGGGTCGGGTTAGAGTCTGATGCTTGGAAACTCCTACAAAAGAGTGCCTTAGGTAGAGGTCACATAGAGATACACGTACACCAGCACGCTCCAACGGTTGAGCGTGCTCATGGTGGTAGCAGTTTAAGTAGCAGAATCCGCTAGGAAGTATGGCCTGATCATGCCGAATGGACTGATGTAGGGTCGCAGGCTTGGCTGATAAGAACGGATGGGAATCGTTTGGAGCCGTGGCAGCACGCCTGGGAGCTCACGGGTTGAGGGAGCGTTTGAACGGCTGCTGCGCAACGGCAAAGAGGGTAGTGGAAAGGGACGCCTTGACTGGGAGTGGTAGTATGGATAACCAGTCCGAAAAAAACAGGACAACACCGGAGCGCAGTGTACCCCTTAGTAAAGCTGAAGGGAGAAACTCAAGATGGCTAGTGTCGAAAAATACTATCACGGCAAAAAGGTCTGTCGCACATTGAGCTTAGAAGAAGCTCTGATCTGCATGATTGTAAATTGCGTTTTTGCAGCAGATTAATATTATCGATAATTAGATATACCTTCCGGGTAATACAAGCATGTTTTTCGTTGATGACACGGCGAATCGAACTTTGCAGCGAACTAACTTAGAGTAAGTTGACGTACGGACTTAATGATAGTCAGAGAACATCATCATAACTTATTAGTTGCCAGAAAATCGTTGTGCTCACCGTTATAGTCAACATGAAGATACAGTTTTAGCAAATATTGAAGCG
>NW_019211459.1:14538406-14542377 GCF_002443255.2 Varroa destructor | reverse complement strand
TGCAATGACACAATAACCAAGACTGCCAAGTTTTCAGCTAAGAAATACTAAGAGCTGCCGCTTAAAGTGTTGCAAACGATACGTAATACACACTGTGTGTAGACTAAAAAAAAAATAAAAAGAAAATTCTGTCTACATCAAACAAAAAAGTCCATCCAACAGTAGAATATTAACATTTTATTCTAAGATGTCCATTACTTTAATGCAATTTGTCATCATTTTTCCCCCCTAGCAAATCTAAACACAAATTGTATTTTCTGCTTCCGAAGCCATGCACAGCTATATCTACCATGTACACATATTAGACGTAAGTACATTCGAATAACCGTACTGTTCATTCCAGTTTTCCAATAAGGCAATTCCACAGCCATACTCACTGTATCTGGCAATTCCCTCTTTTCAAACAACAACAGCGACTCATGCAATCGATCCAAAACCAGTGATACGCTTCCCTCTTGTAGCCCGACCGCCGAGTGCCTCTTGGCCAGCGCTGGCGGTGCAGTTACTTTTTCAGGCGCTGTTCATACGGTGCTGGACTCTGCTTTGACCCGTTCCGCAGGCAGACAAACCAACAGACAGGCAGGCCTAAATAAGCACCAACGCTTACCAGTGAAGTCTTGCACTTTATCATATAAATTACGGCGCTCATGCTAAATGAGCGTAGTACATCTCCTTCAGAATTCTGTCCTTAGGTTTATCCCGTGCAGCCGCGTTCGTGATCGCGCGCGTATCACAGAGAAATTGCTCATTGTTGCAGTTGGCATCTATGTTGGCATTGTTGACGCTGATACAGCTTATCTTGGACGCGTCGTTATCGACTGCGTTGTCGGGTTGTGAGTATAACGTTTAAGAAGGAGAATCTAGAGATGTTTAGTTGTGGTATCGCAGCGTCAGCAACCCCGACAGCTCCGGCGGCAGCAGTAGTCTGGGGGAAGAGGAACTCGTCCCGTTCGCATCGTCCGTTGTTCCCGGTTGATGTTCGTCATAGCGGGGTCATCGTCGTCATCGAACCGGCAATGAGAACGCGAGGTGAGCGAGCGAGCAAACCCAAGTCAAGGCAAACGACTGTAAAAACGCGTGGTGACCAGCCAGACCTGGGCCGCGCTGTAGGTATACGGGTTCGCCGTTTTGCTGCTCCGGTGGTCCATCCAGTCGACAAAAAATCGGCAGTTTGTCTTCAGCTCGTTCACGACACTGATGTAATCTGTTTGGATTGTAACAAGCCGGTCACAACAAAATCGTCATCCGTGGGTTGTCACACATGGCTCGTCTGGTTTCACGGCAAACGTGGCGTCGGAGCTCAGAAAGATCTAGCAAACTGGAGTATACTTAGGATACAGGCGCTCTCGAGATAGCGGACCGGTAACACCATTGCGTGGCAATCCGGCATCGACTCGAGTCCGACCCTGCTCCAGGTAACCAAAAACCTTTGCAAATAGGCCGCTCATGGACCAAATAGAGAGCACATGACCGAGTGACCCTCTCTGTGCAGCCAAAATGATAAGAAGTACCAAGATGTCCAGGCAGAAATGACGTATTTTAGATATTACCTAGTTATAATGGATCTGTGAATTGACGTTGGCGTTTCTAGAGGAATGGCGAAGTTCGCGCAAAAGAACCTTGATACAAAGCGTTTACTGATTGAATCAAAGAGAAATTAGCCTCGTTAACACGACGATATAAGAGCATGCTTAGTTTGTTTAAGTTCAACGGTTACGGTAAGTAAGTAACGGATTTAATGCTGCGTTAAACTAGTAAGAATCTACAGAGCTATTTTCCCCGGCCACCGTAGACTTTTGTGTTAAGTTAGTCAACGACTAGCACACACAAGGACCCGACTGGTAGATACAAAAACGTTAGCTTTCTCGGGCACCATTTGAATCTTGAGACCATCAAATCCTAAATCAGGCATTTTTCTCTTTCTATAAAAACCAATAAAGACATTTGACGAATACTGAAGTCTCCTCTATTTATAACAAAACACGGTTAGGGTTATTTAGCAGCAAATGTTTGTGCCGTTATGAAGACAGGTGTAGATCCTGATTCCTCAACCTACCGGAATTGGTGGGGCCTGATTTTGTATTCAAGCTAGAGGTGAATGAAGTCTGGCCAGGTGGCATAACTGGGGAGTGAATATTAAATTATTACAGATATATGACAGACGATACACGGACGTTACTGCCCTCAGGTTAACGATAATATCCCGTTTAATCGTTACAACTTTATAATATTATTACAGAGTTCAAAAAAGAGAAGTTAGACGCGGAAATAATTTCTAATGTCAGCCCGAAAAACAACACGTTATATCATCCAAAATGCAGTTTTCAAAAGTGTTTGCCCCTCCTGTCATTTCTGCCAAAAACTGCCAAGAATTGAGCGATCTGCCCTATGTGACAATTGGCCAAGTTCCAGTCGTTTCACTCGAAGTAATCTCTGTCGGATTCAGTGCATCTGAAATACCGCTTCTTGCCAGTCTTTAACCCAACATTCAGAATCAATAGCTCTTATTTTCGTTTTCAATCATCTTAATGCTTTTTTCTTTTGAATGTCTTTTCTTGAGCTTTGGTCGTACCCTATCGACATGAGGGTTTAAATAGCATAGGTATTGAATTTTTCATCGCAGGAACCGGTGCAGTATCGTGACGAAGCTGTCGTGTCAGACGTACTCCTCCTTCGCATTATATCGACAAATACTGTAAGAGGACGTTTATTTTGTAACCTAAGCGTCGTAGTATTATTATTGAGCCTGGGCTTGTGCTTTATGACACAGGCCTTTGTTTCTGCATTATTTCCTGCATTTTTTTTTTTATTTATGAAAGCTTTCCTTGGGCTACTGTTAAACGATCTGCATTTTGGCTGATTCGTCTACGAGTTTCGTGAGTGTTTGACGATTCTTCAGCATGAGCTGTTTTGCTTCTCCATAGTTTGGTCTGTACAAGTAGGTGCAGGCCACCAAACTTTTTAGAAAATCGTTTCGTCCGTTGCGGGCGGTTAGCTGCCCTGCGTCAAATACAGGACAAATTTAGAAAATGCACAAAAAACTGCTGGAGTTCGCTATCATGCACAAAGAAGGACCCTGTACCTCTCGACCAGAACGATATGATGCTCGTCCAAGAGTTTTGAGGTTTGCTTTTCTCCTGAATATTGCTTCAAAGTATATTTTCTATCTACTTAATGCCAGAATCGCTGAGTAAACAATATCGTCATTTAAAATTAAGTTTCATGCCCTTTATAGTTGTGTTCACAAGCGCTATCGGATCCGACATATACTCACATATAAATGCCCTAAATAAAATGTCATGTCCATCGAACACAACTACATCTGTGATGATGCTTTGGAGCGACAATTGACATATTTGGGTCTAACGTTTTAGTGAAATGGCATGACGTTTGCTGAAGGGATAGCGTTATATCATATCATGACGATATACACACAAGTGAGTCCGCTGAAGCACTAGCTTGGAATTGGTGAAGTTCGTCATAGTACGAGAGCAAGTGGCTGAGGTTTTTGCGTGCCTGGTATCCGGGCCAGTCGATCCGTGGGGTTGTGAATGCCTTGTACGGGACCCATCAGGTTGTACTTTGCCGTTGCACATAGGTTATCATAGAACAGTATAGATCATTGGCTAGCAAAGACAGCTGCCTACCTGAATTCGACATTTATAGTCGTCCTATAATACGGCAGACAAGATCACACATACATGTATGTATGTTGATATCATAGGGTGCATCTAATTATTGTTATCATTGTTTTTTTTACCCATATTTGAGAACTTTTTTATTGCTAATTTGACGTCTGTTTGTTTATCATTCTCGTTAAGACAAACTTGGTAATTAATCTATTAAAGAACTGCCGCTTTGCGGTACAGTTATGATATAAGCGATCCATGGGGTTGCGACCATTTTCGAAGATCATGGGATTTTTTGCTTATTGCGGCTTGATCGCAATTAAAATACAAACATATATATAT
>NW_019211459.1:14021838-14538306 GCF_002443255.2 Varroa destructor | reverse complement strand
AGTCTGGCACAGCTTGTGCATACTGCACAACTTCTATAAATGAAGAAAATTATAAATGTATATGTTTCACTCGTTTCATCTGTAATCGTGTAATAAAATGCTGACATAAACGCAACTCGGTTTTAGTCTGTGTGCCTAAATCCGTCCCGCCTACAAACAGCGACAAATCAGATTTCTCCTATATCTCTTTTCCTTCGATTCCGTTTTTTGGTGTGTTCGATCGATCGATCGATCGTGGCCGTAAGAACAGTATCGAAGGTCCGCCACTTTTGCAGCTGATGCTTTGGAGTAGTGCCTCCGTTCACCAAAGTCGCTTGCAAATGAAACCATTCGGCCACTTGTTCCTATCAAACTAGCTGGACCGCGTCGCCTGGCGGTGTGAATCAACAGAAAAGAAAACAACAGGCAATCGAAGCACAGGCCGCAGGATTGATTCGTTTGTTATACTGTATAGTGACGAAGGCGTCACAAAAGGTGTGAGCGGTAGGCGGAGTTAGTGGAAGTGTTTGAAGGCGGTACCTCGCACCGTGTTCTACCGACAACGCGATGGGCATCCGCGCAATCCGAAACAATCGCCTGAGCTCGATATGACGCATTACGCAGTGACGATGCGAGTGTATTGGTTTACGTGTCTGTGTGCTTGTACGAATATGAACGTATTATAGTAGGTTCGAATAGGGTGTGAAGATTCACGTAACGCCTGCGGGGAAAGGCAGATCTCTATGTAAATACAACAGAACATGGGGGAACACACTAGAAATGTGCCAGAAATATCTTTATCTGGTTATTGCCGTGTGCAAAGCAATGGTCAACATAGCTGATATAAAAATACCTATCGAGAACTTGTGTAGCATGGCCGTGCGTCGTAGATAGACAAACGCTTGGGAAGACGAATAGCTTTATGCATACTAATATGACAGGCTTTGTCAATAAAAGAAATCTCTATGACTGTCGGTAGCGCGTTACGAAATATTAAAAAAAAAACAATGGGAATTTCCCCCGTACTAATTAGGTGGAAGGTATTGTGAGGTGATTTCGCCTTATAGCTTAACAAAGAGTCTCCGTTCAGCTTCATCGGAACTATTATTGATGTCGTATATCTGAATCGGTACCGTTATTTGTTTTGCTTCAGTCCTTTCTTTTCCATGCTTGGCTGGCCTGCGAGCCGAACGTCAATAGCAATCGACCAAGCAGACCTTCATACGCAGCGCAAAATAGATGCTTAATCACTAGAACTCCGAATTCCTTTTGCAAAATTTGGTCCTGCAAACCCTTGCCAATGCATGATCTCATAGTTTGCTTTGAACAAGACTGAAACTTCCTTATACCGATGATGGGGAGCTTTATGCGATACTACCGTTGGCCATAAGAATATACTATATTACGGCAATGAAGTGTAGCGGTTCTCACGCTGATGGAATGCAACTGCAGTAAACGACTTGATAAACTCATCAAGCCTCAGCTGCATACATAATAACCAGTCTCGCAGCAGGACATAATGAGTTGAGACAGCCTCAGCATAGCGGAAGTTATAGCAAATAGTCTGCGAAGAGTTGCGTGTTATTGTAGATTGCTCAGCGAGGAACTATAAAAAAAGAATGAGATTTTCTTATAAATAAGGCCAAAAAGGCCAAGAGTTTAATTCACTTTACTAACTTTGGTAAGGTGCTAATCCTTGACTAAACATTTATTTCAAAACTCTTTGTTTCTACTACCGAGAGAATGATTCCACCCGCAGCAGAGGGTAACTACAGCATACACGGATATGCATACTTCAAACAGTGCATGAGACAAACACAATCTACTTTCATTTGACTAAAATCAACAACTATGTTGCGTACTTACACAGCAACCCAGTGTACAAATATAAACACTGAAAATTCCTCCATACCATATTTAATTGCCAGGAACAGAAAATAAGGTCCCTACTTTAGTCTTGATGGTAAACAGCTTTTTCGTCACAGGAGCTACCGCTCTTAGCTCCAAAAACCAGCTGGGCTGTCTAGTTAGACTGGGAAAAAGACCACCATTTTAGAGGTTGTTAAACCCGGCTGTCGATAAAGATAAGCGTATCGTCTATATATAGGCCGTACTATCATTAGGTACAATACACGACCAATGGATGCGTTCATTCGCAAACCGCGACAGTGTCAACGCTGCTGATCATTTAAAACCCCTTATTCGTTCCGGTCGGGTAACACAGATTTGTCCAGCTATAACTTACCAGAGCACTCTAAAAATTGCAGAATACATGTCCACTATCGACTTTTCCTGTTACTTACGACACTGGTGTTGAACGGTCTTATTGCCCACGATTATGACCCCCTCCCTCTTGCAAGCAAACTTTCCCAATTTGGTTCTGTGATTAGACGAACGGTTCATTGCAGTCGATATGGAGCCTAAACGGTCATCAAACAATAACAGGGTGGATAGCACATCTTCAGATCGTTTTTATCAACTGACTCGACCGTATGTCTATCTGGACGCTCTGTGCTGCTAGCCAGAGCGACGAAACTGTTCGCTTCTTTCAGCGCCTTCCATTCTCAACGCATTTCGTCTTCTGTGGGGTTATTTTTTTGTCCTTTCGTTTTTTTCCCTTATTTATTTTCCTTCATTTTTTGCTTTTACCACATGCTTTCCTATTGTTACTTTTTCCTATTTCACATATTTTCGTCGCGGCACAGAAGCTTAAGGCATACGTGGGTCCTCTATGATATATGTACATTTTCTTGTTGCTGTTCATCAATCCCGCTAGTGATTTCGTTTTCGGCAGTTTTGTCGCTGTGCACATTGTGGCTATTTCAGCGAAAAGCATGGCTTAAGCCGGCGCAGCCCGTCGCTTCACCGGCGATCGCGTACAATTCTCATTCGGCACTGGCTACTCGTATAAACCGCGCTTTCTGTGCAGTTCAATAACAGCGGGACAAGCAGCGCTTCGGCACATCTTCACGAAAAAGTAGCAATAGCGCACGATTTCATTTTCCTTTCCTTCCACTTACCGAATCTGCACAGATGATCAACGGCCGACAGTGGGCCGTTACTGCCTCTGTTCCATAAGAGGTAGCAACGTTGGGCCCCGTTTGTTGCTCAGAGAGCAGCACCAGCTGCGCTAGTGAATGTTCAGACGCTGCTGTTACGTTCTTCCTGTCTGCTTCACGAATGGTACGCGCCCCTTTGTCATAATGCTGCTGTCATGGCTATTGCAGTTGAGCACCTTCCTTTCCTCTTTCCCTATTTTTTCAGAGCGTCGCCAGAGCCGCGAAGATCTCTGCGAGGCGGCGGCCCTAACCGACGTTCGACCGTTGAATTGTGCTAGCGGTACAAAATTGGTTAATTTGGCTTTTCATCTTTTGTCGGCGTCACCGAGCTTTTTATGATAGTATCTGAGTTTCGCGTTGCGTCTGCGCGTGTCCATACGATCAGTCACGCTGACTGGTTATTCGGGACGCAATTTTTGTAAGTGCGCGCGAACCTTTATGTAAATTAGTGACATGTTATAGGTAGGTAAGTGTGAGAGATCGGGTGTGGAGAGTCTGTACATGTGTGTGCTTCTACATATATGTGAGACCTAACTAATTTGTATACATTTTCTGTATTTCAAATCGGTCCACATCGCACCACGGCAATATCATTTCACCGT
Organism: Varroa destructor; assembly: GCF_002443255.2. NCBI lineage: Eukaryota > Metazoa > Arthropoda > Arachnida > Mesostigmata > Varroidae > Varroa > Varroa destructor. The sequence continues at coordinate 14,534,666 of NW_019211459.1, read as the reverse complement.
GGCAAGTGCATTGAGAATGAGAGGTTGTTTTAGGCCGCCACCAACCAAAAAAAGCGGACAAGTAACTACAAGTTATACCTCAAACCATCAATTTGTTCCCAGATCAACAATCATTTTCGTTGTTTTTGCCATGGATGTTCCATAAGCTTCACACCATTGTACACACACAACTGTTTGTAACTATTGCAGCTGCTTTAGCTGTAAGCATCCTCTGCCCTACTGTACAAAAGGCCATTTAGCCCCGGTTTTCTCTGGCAGACCAAAGAGACCAGCATTCATGCGGCTGTTCAGAGGAGATACTGTTGAATTCGCTGACTTCATTGTCGTGATCGTCCATCATCGTCATATGGCACCAGCGTTCGTGCCTTCGCCAGCTGCCATCAGTCGGCTCATTTCACGATTCTTTGCTGGGCCATTCCATTCTGGAAAGATGGGCGCCGACGACAATGCTACCAGCTCAACATTTCACTTAACCAGTGCTGGAACAACCAGCAGGCGAGGATCGCTCACCGTTGTTGCAATCGCGAAACTGCGTCTCCGCATCGCCTGTGTTCTGTGCGTCTCTGTCGGCCCCTACGATCTGACCGTCAGCTACTCTTCTTTCGCAGGTGGTCAATCATCGTCATTCCACAACGAACGTCATTCAATCGACTATTCCACAACGAAGTATTCTAGTTAACTAAACGCTCGAATCGGTGCTGGTCATTACTGGCTAAGGGGAAGATCTCGACGTAACAGACAAAGCAATAGGCGACAAAGGAACGCCTTGAAGCCAAGCAAGCGTAGAAAGAGGGAAGTAGAGCCTGTGAAGCAGTTTGCATACCAAATTGCCTGGCCTTCCATGAAAGGTAAACGGAAGACCACTCAATCATAGCTTGTGCATCGTTGTGTGTGTTGACGGATTGATGAGTGGCTAAGACGCTCACGATACGGTCACAATTCAATCAGATACATTCACAGCGAAAATTACGACAAAGACCATGACATCAATAACGCTATTGACACGGGACCTTGTTGATCCGTGCAGATGCAGTAGACTCAGCTGCGGCAACAGACGTATGCACTGTCATTGCTCAACGAAATCTCTCCTTGGTCAACATCGAGAACGACTATTGGTGACGTTCGAGGGACTCACGGGAACTCGGGAAGCGTGGAACAACTGCTAATATAAATTAATATTCCGAATTGCCCTTGGTTAAGGCTAGTTTGGCGGCAATAAAGGGGGGACGCGTTGGGAGGGCGTCAAATAGGGGCCTAAGGAAACGGCAACAACTTCATTTGAACATTGCCGTGCCAGGCGCGGTAGCTGCCGTGTCGATGAAAAACAGACGCTACAATATCGGCCAAACAGCAGCCACCACGACGATAGCGAACAGAAGAGAGAAAGATTCAAACCTCGTGAAGAATCAGCGCCAGCAGCGGTTCGGCCCCGAAAGTCATGAGAAGAGAAGAATTACGGCAACACGCAAAACGAACTTATACGAATCTACTACACACACCATATTCAGAAAATACATTTACCTATGACAGCAAACACGGAGTAGACAGGTACCAGCACATTAACCGTCGATACATATAGATGTGAGTGTATATAAAGTTATATGCGCCCCCCAGGTGTCTTATCGTTGTGCAGGCGAGTTGCAGACAGAGGGTCTCTTACAGGCAACATTGACAGCACCGGTCGAAAAATCATCAAGTACAGAAAGACGAAGTGGGAACCCATAGAAGAATGGCGCTTGGTCAGCTCTATGACGACAGCAACAGCGACCCGAACAACAATAACAAAATGGCGTAAAAGACATCTTGAAATCAGCGTCAAGCTGCAGAACAACGATGCCTTTGCTACCGCAATAAATGGCTATAAGTGCTCTATATGCATTATATATACGCATACAGAGTTAGCGACTCGTCGGAGCTTCAGCTGTAATACTGGAAGCAGCAAAGTGTCAACGCCACAACGGCGGCGGCAACGGCCGTTGCTGCTGCTGTTGGCAGTCTTGACCGCTGCCGTCTCATCTTTTGCACCGGACACCGTTCAGTCCAGCCGCGCGCTAGTGGCGGCAGAGGCTTGCCGTTGAGGTTTAGCTACTACGCATCAAAAAAGCCATCGGAATGGCTGTTGGTAGCTCTTTGCTGGCGGCGTCGTTACTGTTGCCGTCGTGTGATGCTGGTGGCGCTGATGCTGGTGGCGCTGATGCTGGTGGACTGAATGAAACATAACGAAGTGCACGTGAAGGAAAGAGGTCGCTGAAGTGAGGGATACAAAGGTAGAATAAGATGGAGTACGATAGCTGGACCATAACGAGAGACAAAGGGGGCTGCAGATGCTGATGCTGATCATGACAACATGACGTGACACAACGAGACGAGACTTGGCCGGCAATTGGTGGTTACGTGAACATGTCGGGCGAACCGCCACAAATAAGGAACAACAACAACAGTGGCAAGCAATAGTTGAAACGGAGTGGTATTGAGCAATGAGATGCGAAGCAGTTCGAACGATGACCAGAAGCCTTTTGCAGATAAAATGAAAAAGACGAACAGAATCAGGCTAAGTACCGTCGCCGTACCGCTGGGAACGAACATCAAACTCACTCATTGGTAAAGTAGGAAAAAAGACGCAGCTTACGTTTTCAGTCGCTACCGTTTGAAGTTGTGGCGACTCAAAATGCTGTTACTGTAACGCCGGCTCGTGCTGCCACCTATACAGAAGAAAGAAGTGGTGCAGACGAGAGCAGAACGGTCAAATGGCGGGCGTCCGGGGAAGAGGCAGGGGCTCTGAGTGAAGCTAGGGGAAAACGGAATACTAATGCTGACAATGGTGTAAAGAATATGGCTGTCTTGGATTCTAGATGTCGGAAGAATAAGCTGGCCAGCAATGCAAGAGCACCGACGCTACTTCCATTACTCTGCTCTGAACGAGAACGGTCAGCCGGACAAAGTATCCTCAATGTGACCTTTGCTGCTGAAAGTGCGTCTGCTGCGGCCGCTATCAAATCTAAAGAAACAGACAGAATAAAATCGCAAATAGGTAAAATGGTGAAGACGTGAAGATATGTCCGTAGTGGAACAACGGTTTGTTCCACGTTACTATCGACAGATTGTGTCAGTGAGTGAGTCACGAAGGAAGAGCGAACTTGAAGACGAAAAGCCAGCATCAGCCGCGCGAACGAGATAAAGCTAAAGAAGCCAACAACGAGAAAGGAAGGGATCATGCTAGCAAAGGTTCCTTCTGTTGACCGTAGTCGTTACTGTTGTCACTGCTGCTATTGCAGCCGTCAGCGCCGCCGCTTTCCGAATTGACGAATAGATTTTTCGGGGGACAAAAAATCGCGGAGGGCATGTTAGTTGGGAATGACGGCGAACCTTCAACAACACCGCTAACAGCGATAAAAATGAAGCCTTTCGACACCGCCTTCTACCTGCAGCAAAGATATCGAAACGTGGTTGAGCTGTTGGTGATAGAACCGAGCAGGCAGAAGCAGTGTCTCGAGTGGTCACTTACCGTGAGGTCGTAGATTGTCCTGGAAACTTGCGAGGGAAACGCCAGATTGAATACAAAAAACGGAACAGACAAAAAAGTCAGTTAAGGGGTGCGAGTAGAACATGGGAAGACAATGAGATATAAAAGGTATGGCGGCGATCACAGCGTCATTGACTTCGCCGCTAACATTAGTCAAATACGAACGGCACGAACAGAGGTGATAGCAGAAGAATTATGCCGGGTAGTAAAACGCAAATAGCAACTGCACGACATGTGGTAGCCACGGCAGCGATCGGTAAATACGTACGGCTGGCCGGGGTCGGAGTGAAAACAACCTATGGATGACGACGTACCGGTGGTGGCTGAGGTGCCGATGGTGACGATGAGGGTAAAGATGAAGCCAATTTAGATAAAACAGCTCGAAAGCCGATTGAAATCTGTAGATCTTCCGTTCGATAGAGTTTGTTAAACAATCGAGTTTTTCATTGATTTTACATGTCGCGTTAACTGTTTATATTGATGTAATTATCAAATCGTGAATACAGATGTAAAAACATCTCTTTAGATTGACGGAAATCAGCAGAGGACTCATAGATTAATTAGGTAGAAAGACGAAATTTCGGCCGAGTTAGTTTCGCTTGCATCAAACACTGTCGATAAAGTTGTTATTACAGTTTGTATCTTTTCAAATTACATTTTCTATAAAGTTTACACAAAGGATAGTTTTTGTACCTGTCTTCATAATCCAGTTCGCTTCGTTCTCGTGTTTTAGTGCAATTGGTAACGTGTTTTCCTATGACACTTAGAGACACGTGGTGGCTGAGGTTCGAATCTTGGCGCAGACACACCATTTCGTATTAACAAATAGCCATCCGTCCGGCCGTAAAGCTCGACATACCTTTTTAGTCAGGCGTAGCTCTGGCTAGATCCGCACATACAAAGTCATGTATATGCAATACCGAATCTTTTGCTTTGTCTTAAAATGGCCATTGTGACAAAAACTACGCCGATACCCGGTTACATCGTTGTAGATTTCTATATCGTTGATCGATTCTGAAGTTAAAGAACGATCACTGAACTGTAACTGGCCAGCAGATTAATTTCTCACCTGCGTAAGTCTACTATAGGGTGACAAGTTACCTTCTTACTTAGTTCGTCCAGTCGACATATTTGAATGCTCGACATTTCCGAAAACGCGGACATGATACACGAAAGATTTAAAATCGACGGCCGCCAGGAGAAGAGTAGCGCGCATATTGAAAGCTGGCACGTAATTGTTACAATAGCTAAGACCCGCTGCTGGGTGATCGTCTAGTATACGCCCATAAGATGCACGTAACCGCGTGCATTAAGATGGGTAGCATCGAAAAGTGTGGAGAGCGATTCTTGATGCGTGATATCTTCGCGTGGTAAACGGGACCAACCGGAAAATACGGAACAACAGCCAGCAAACGAAAACCACACCGCAGCAGCAATTGCTACGGGAAAAGCGGCAAGCATCAAACAGCACCAGGGTTCACGTTATCGGTGGATCCGTTTGTCCTTTTCGTTCAATCAGTGACGATGATCTTGACTGCTCATTGATCCTTCGATTTACCCTTTTATTTCTTGTGGACGAACGAGCCGACGATTTCTTGTTCAGTAACTCGTGGCAACAGAAGTATACCAGAGATTTCTTCGTTGATGTTTTCCTCTTACCTCTTCCTTTTCCGCGCAATCACAGTCGCTTGCAGTGAAACCGCTTTTGGATACACATCGCATCTGTTCCATCACCAGGTGATTCACGAGCTCGTAAGGGCAATATCACCGCAGCACAACAACGTTTCATTGCGTTGTATTGCAAAATTGTACGGAATAATCAATTTGGCTCGGCGTATCTCTTCTGATCTGTTTTTCATTTCCGTTCTCTTCACGCATCTTTTTCCCTTGAAGAAAAAAGAGACCTCAGAGCTAAAGGAGAGGCGGGCCTGTCAGAAGTCCAGTCAGCGGTTCTCACGTCGACTCACCGGCAACCGCCAGCAGCAATTATTGGCGGCGTCATTCCCGGGTCGGAGGCAGCGGTGGCGAAAAGGCAGTCGACAAGACCAATCCATCCAGTTGTTTAAATGTACGCGCCGTTTTAAATCGGTGGTCGACGATGAACTGTTCATCGCCGCCGCCATCGCCAGAACCCCTGTACAGCACAGAACGGTGCCCACCACGTACTACTTAGCTTTATTGAACTGGATGCGTGAGTAGCCTGGGGGGTCGACCCGACCAATTCGTTCGTCCCAAGACGACATCGTGTATGCCATGTAGGCGTGTTAACAAATAAACGTGAGCATTTCAGTGGACAAAGAAATGAGGAATAGAATATAACATGGTGGACGTATGTATGTAACGAGCTACATTGGACATTGTGCTTATTTCTAGTAAAGAAACGTCGGCTTAAAAATAAATTTAAAATTAATTCTATGATACATTCGGCATTTTGGGATTCTTATGAGTTGGAAATTCGATTAAATTGGAACAACTAGGCTTTTTTAAATTTAGTGGGGCTCTTTACCTTGACTAAGGGGTTTTGGCGTTTCATTAAGCTATGAAGAAGCAAGAGAAGCAAGCAGCTAATTCTTCTGCTATAAATTTTTTGGTTACCGAAATTAATTTAACACAATTTTCATTTTTTTACAAATCATTCCATAGAATCCTATCACACAACCAGTGTAAGGCCAGGATAAAATGAAGTTAACTGAAATACTGTACTTTTTGGCCATATATCAAATCGAATGGTACCGATGGCTAATTTGCACCTATTCATCTCAGGACAAAAGTAGGGCATATTCATAACATATTTAGGTGTTTGCGTATTGGCTTAAAGAACATTTAGAAAGGAATTCTAACATTCGTATTACCATAGAGCGACCGATGACTATTGACAATCACCGTTACCGAGAGATACATTGTATTGCAGGTACAATCGTTATGGACCATGATTGATTACGGATATTTTTTTTTATTAACATTGTGGATAATTGCGATTGTGCTGCACACTTCCGTTTGTTCAGTGTGGAGAACACACTGTTACGGGTTCTTTCCCGAGCAAAGCTCAGGCCTTGGACGTATCAGCTTTTGGATTAATTTCACATTACACGGCGAAATTCCATGCAGGCCTATAATAGACGAGTTACCACCTTTGACCCAGCTTGCTCAGGACCAAGTAATAATGAAGCATTGTCTTTTCCAGCCAGTATCGCGGCGATTATTGCACGGAATACTTTTTTTTCCTTTGGCTCTGTTTAACGACTAGCTTTTTCTTACAACATTATGAATGGCGCCATTTTTGACACGCATCCCCGTTGTATGATACTGGTGTCTTGAACCTATATTTTTTGAACACCAATAAATCCGTGTAGGTACTGTTATCGTACAAAACAAAAAAGCGTTTGATGAATACGTTGATCAACCTTTTCACGAAGCAACGGTGACGTTAACTCAAAGATCACGTCAGATTAAGCGTCGGCCCATATAGCTTCGGCACCCCTTACTCGATACAGCAAGCTAAGCAATATGAAGTTTGCAGTGTACGAGACCCACAGGAAACTGCCGTGGTCAGTCAATCGTCCTATTTTTTTAAGTAGCGCACCGATTCTGAGGTGTTGACTTTGTGAGCGGGTCGTTGCAGGTAGGAATCATCAGACTATCAAATGAGCTGCTGAGTACACGGCACAGGGTCATCTAGTACCTGCCTTCTCCCCATCAACAACCTCTTCAGTAATCGCTGTTTTGGTTCTCCACTACAAGCCCGTAGAGCTACCGTAAGTCCTTGAGTTATTCAACTTCCATCTCACTGATTCGTAAGAACAATTCGTAGCAACTTAATGAATCCGCCACTCAACGCATCGATCCGTGACAAGCTCCGCGCGGACAACTAGGAACAATTGCACGTGGGACACCACAGTGCGCAAGGCCCAGGCAAGCCTTAGAGGTTTCGGGTCACGACGGGTCGACCAGTGAAATTCGTGCCTTGTACCTGTATTATTCTGCGTCACGAACTCAGTGTAGATCCATTGCGAGCAAAAAAATATTAGCTCATATTGTAGTATGAGCCACCATATATATCACCAAACGTGATAAAGATTCTAGATAAATAGATAACAATTTGGATTTTGAACAACGAAATGTTACAACCGAAACATAACTGTAACGTCAATTGATATTACCGTAAACTTATGAGGACGTGGAACGGCGCTTTTTAAGGATACTATGCCCGGAGTTACTCGGAATTTAGTAATAAATCACCTGCAAGTTAGGTCAGTCCGACTCACTTAGAAGGCAATTGCACTCTTCGTCGAGCTTATTGAGCCTATGCACAAAATGATCTTCTTGTTCCGATCATCAAAATGCTCTTTCTGATAATTTTAAAGCAAAATGAAGAAAATCATATAGTCAGGATACTTCAAATATAGGGTATGGCAGCCGGGCAGCACAGAAACGACGGCGCGGGGCTTACTAAATACAGATACATATTGACTTTCACTATTCGCCCTCTACTGCATGCTTATCAGGCATGTAGCAGACGCAATATCAAACAGAACTAGTTAGATACTCTGGCATAGAAATAAATGTCTTATTAATGTAATTCGGCTGACTGTTCAGTAGTGTTTGTATTATATCATCACAGAACGTCTGAAGAGACAAATTACAGAGACGTAACGGCTTTTTTCATATCTACAGTTATTTTCGAGTTGGCATAGCGGATCCTTAGCGGACAGCTGAGCCGGCTAAATGAGCCCGATAGAGTCGCGCGTACTTCGCTTGATAGATAAACACGGCGTTGTGCTCCAGTAGCTGTTGTATACGTACGTATATAGTTCCGTAATTATTAAATCTAAATTAAAAAATAAAAAGGCGAGTAATTCGATTAGTTCGTGCTGGAACACGTTTTCTCGTTTGACGCTCATAACGACTAGGTAAGATCTAGACCTCCGCCAAGACGTCGTCTGTTAGGCGTTTGCATTTATAAAAACCCTGTTTTGACAGGTTGGCGCAGCAACAGCGAAAACTATAGACGTCCGTTGTTTGCTTCGTTAAGGATGCCCGGTGATATTTTTATAGCCGAAATTAAATATGGCAAATCGTCGCCATTTTGTTACTAATTCAATGTTAATGGGAGAGCCGACCGAAATGAGAACATTTAAAGAAAAGCGGGGATGAGACGACAGCCATCAGTCATTTCGATATATCTAGTATTAAATCAACATACCATGTTGTTAACCTTGTCTACAGCCGCATATAGTTAGCCGTTTCGAGTCAATACGTGCGATACGTTCTACAACAAGTGTAGCATTCTCTTCTACATGGAAAGCACTCGTTCCTTGTAATCATTTATTAGGCCAATTGTATCACTAAAAAAACCTTTGCTACACTAAAATGCAATAAAATTATTTGGCTTATTTGAAAAATACATTAAAAAAATTTAATAAAAAGCTTGTTTAGTGATCGATGAAAATACGCTAGGCGAAAACGCTATTGATATTAATAGTGCGAGTCCATTGACAATGGAGATTAATGATTCGAAAATTATTTTCCCTTAGATGTTTTACAACATAATAACTGAGAAAAATTTATTTTTTTGTCCAATCAGCAATCAAAGCAGAAAATCTTTATCTTGCCGTTAAAAACATCTGGCTAAATTGAAAAGTTGCAAAATGCTCATAAAAGCATTAAGTTAGCTATCGTTTGAGTCGCGGTTCCGAGCGGCGAATGTCGTGGACTAGATAACTAAAAAGGACTTATAAAATATACGTAACCGCTTGTCCAGTTGTTGCAGGGCCCAAGATGATATAACGAAGGTCCTATAGGAATACGCCTGGATCTATTATATACTCACTTCTAATCCAGGGCACCTTCAACTGAGGGAGCAATGACTCGAAAACGATCCCTTGACTGTTAGGCCTCATATATATATATATGTCGAAATCCGGGCAAACTTTGGCGGCCTGTTTGTCGTACGGCGCACGTGTTTTTTCGTTGCTCCTCGTCCCAAGGGGAAGCCCTGAATCTTTTAGAAAAAAATGACAAACATATCATGGTGAAAAATAGCATGTCGTTTTCGGAAATTGAGCAAAAATCGGCTATTACCCGCTTTCTCTACACTGAGCAAAAAATTTTTTGGCGAAAAATCGACGATGTAAGCTATTAACAGTTTTTTGTGCATCATCCGAAAGATCCGAGGGAGATTTCTATAAGAAAATTGAGAAACTTTCAATAAGATTTGAACGGCTCAAAAATTTTTAAAAGTGTCTAAAAGGCATTCTTTTAATGAATACACTTGGACGTTTACTATACCTTATAGCTAAGCTTTTTACTAGACGTTATGCTAAAACGATACTAAAACTTAACGATCGTTCTAAAACGATAAGGTATTAATTGTCAACTTTGTCGTCGAGATACGCTTCCATAGTAACTCTTTCCCAGATTTTTTGTGCTTTGTGTGTCTCCTTGCATTGGCTTGTTCTGACCTTCTATCAATCTAAAATTTATTTTACCTCGAGTTTGTTGTATACGATGTATTTGACTGAGACTTTATAACATCGCCCGACTATTGGAAAATTATTCACGAACATAAAAAAAGAATGTTTAGAAAATGATTAGAGAGCGGTTTAGGTACGAAACAGCCGTCTTGACGGTACAACGCCAGTTGTATTGAATAAGTATGACTGTTTTTCTAGGCTCTATATAATTGTATGCAGTGATTACGATGTTACCCGACAGGTATGTGATTGCTAGCGTTGAATTTTAGTCGTTGTCATTCATTACGCGTACCGAGTCGACAAATACTCTAAGGGGGGCACAATGCTGCCGCGTATCATTGCCGAAAGAACATCGACAGGCATCGCTATCGTCACTAGCCAGCTTCATTGTCGTCGTATGCAATCAGTAAAACAATATGCAAATCGAAATAAATCAAACCAATTGGGCGTGGAGGTGGTAGCCAACGCGCCGGCACTCGATGTTGGGGTGTCACCGTTGGCGCCTGCCGGGCCTAGAAGAGTCCTTACACTGATACCACAAACGCTATCGTCACATTCACCACGTGCGTTTCATTATTGGAAAAAGCTGCCCGCTGCTCATCCTCTAAAGAACAGATGCTAGCAAGCGGCTGTGGACAACTTTCGAACGTGCGCGCCAATCCTTATGGTCGCCTTTTGAATAGTGAGATATCATGAAAAGGCTGGGATAGAGGTTGTACCCAACTATTAACAAAAGAGCGAAAATCAGGGTACGAGAATCTACCTATACACGTATAGTAACTTTGATTTATAGATCTCATAGAAATCCCTTTGGAATTTGTTCGAATACAGAATGCTACGAAGTCAATTCCATGCTGCTATGATGAATAAGACCTGCATTTTTAGAAAAACAATGTGACCTATTCATGATCAACACAGCCATATCGCAATCTGCTGTCTGCTCGTCTTGATTCGTACTTTGATGTAGCAAAGTGCTTAGATCGCACACGACTTCACTTCCGAAAATTCACACCAAATGGACCACAACGGCGCAGCACTTTTACTGCTGCTGCTGTCGTTTATCGCCCCGGCTGATGCCCGTGCGGGAATTTTTGTCAACTGTGAAATCGATGACGAGTTGTGTTTCTCTCTCGTTTGTCTTTCTGCCGCCCTTTCGATTTTCTGGTTCGTCCCCATCCACAAGTACGACTCTATTCACGCTGCCAGCCACAGCTACGTTGGCTGGCCTTGATTTCGTGTGCGGGTGTGTATGAAGAGGAAAAGTCTCAGGTGGATCTTGGACGTGGCGGGTAGCGCCGGCATATGAGCTCGTCATTGTACCAGAAGACATTGTATTCGGGTAACGCAACAGTTCCGACTTGAATCCTGAACATTTCAACGGGATTGTTCAAGTGTTGCCTGTGTTTGTTTCTTCTGCTTGGGTCCAATAAGTTTCCATCGGCGGTCATAGGCTTGCCGCTTTGTAGATGGATGACGCCACGATACTATCTCCTCTACCTTGGATTCTTTCTCTTATGCCTATCTGCCCTTCTTCTTTCAGTACGTGGTACGTTCGTCTACCCCTTTTCCTTTCCCGGCTTTCCCACTTGCACAGACAGAGACACACAATCGAGTACCTTTACACGTTAACACACACACAGACCGACCGACAGACAAACAAACAAACAAACTCACACAAATCTTCCCAGCGTGGAATCGATCAGTGACCGATCAGTTCTTTGTCCAGCGCTAACGCTACCACTGTCACCATTGCCAGTAACAACAACAGTGCCGACAGCGTTCACATCAATGACGAGACAAGTAGCGGCGGAAATCGCTTTCAATTTACCGCCACACGGGAGGCGCTGTTCTGCTTGGGTGTCTCTTGTTCGGCGATCGGTGAGCTGACACTTCGGTGAAAATCAAAGGCAGCAATATTACAGCGGCTTTGATGCAGTTGGCCGGAAAATAAACTTTCCGCTGGCTGGAAAAGATCGAAGCATTAACGTCATTTTCAGCTGCGTATCGTATCGCTCGTCTGAATGTCGTCGTTCGAGTGAAAAACTAGAAAGGAGCTTATCATCATTCGTAACCGGACGAAAACGTCTGTGGAGTGAGAACGAGTGGCGGTATATTTGAAACGCTGTAACCGCAGAAATTGCTCGGTGCGTTTGCTCGCGTGATTGTCAGGTTCTTAGCTGGGAGAACTCTGGCCGATTTCAGTAGAATCAGATTGAAATCAGCGGAATTCGAGCTCTCGCTGCTGCCGTAGTCACCACTCGTCACCCGAACGTGATCAGCATTTGTTGGAAAAAAACAACAACGATGTTTTGGGTGGAAGCGCGACCGCCCCATTCTATTCTATGTATACTATATACCTCAAATAAGTACTTATTATGGCCGTAGCTGTTAATTAATATTATCGTCTGGCTGTAAGAATTTTAGTTTCTAGACTGGGTTATTAAGCCGTCACCAATAAAGAGCAACAAACTGAATCGACACACTTATATATATATGACTTATATATAAGACGACCATATATGAACCGCTCCTGTTTTGGATGAAAAAGCACACATTTTTACAGTGCCAGCGATGATACGGTGCGAATATGAAGCCTAGAGAGAGACGATACGCATGTAATACTTGGCGAAATAGACGAGCAAATGGCATTATCAAATCAAGTGGCTAAAGTATTAATTAACGGCGTACTTTTTTAAATAAATTTTTTTTGCATTAGTCCACAATGACAGTGCTAACAGGTTTTTGTCTGGCACCTTCACGGCGCTTCGACTGCCGGGCTTGAGTATAAGATTAGTCCTTTAGCGCTGCCGAGCTTCTTATTTGAGTAAAAATGTCTCATTGTAACGTTACTTGATCAGTAAACTGTACCAGTGCTTTTTCCGTACATCGTAACTTGATAACTTACGATATATTCCAATGCAAGATCAATTTAATTTCGTGCTTGTATGTCGATTGATGGAGAAAACCTTCCGTGTCGACAATTTGCTTCGATAGACGGTAGCTTTTCGAACGTGTACGTACCGCGTTTTTTTTTGCCCAAAATTAAGTTGGTCTAAAAAGTTGATCTAGGAAGATTGAAAAATAGAAAAAAATTACGTTTTTCAAGTTAAATTATGTAGAAGATTGTTCTCGAGCATACGATTGTAAATAGCTACATTTATTGCCCCTCGTTAAAAATGGCCGTTAGTCTTTCTTGCAGAGAAATCACTCGTTAGAGAAGATTTTCGGTATTTTCATTTTTAAAGGGATTGGGTATGGCATACCTTATCGCGGCGATTCCAAAGAACCGAAATCGAAAAGTGAACCAAACTGAAATATTTTTAAATATAGAACACTGTCTTATCGCCGCCCCACCATACATCCGGCGCGCTAATCCCCCTACAGAAATTAGTGAGCATATGCCCCCCATTAGAATACATTACGCGACTGCATGATCATAGCATGATACTCGCGTACAAGCTATCCTTATTGCTTATTTTTTGTCACTTATTTTCTGCACATCTACGCCATGCTACTCTGGAACTTCTGTTATTATTACGTTGAAGATCGCTTTTCCCGCTCGCCGATTCAGCCTATCTCTAGGTCATACCGAAGGCGATGGTAGCGCGCATCCGTCAAAGAAGTGGGTATTGAGTACCACCAATGGAATATATGCAGAAGCAATGCGAGCCTTTCGATTACCAACAGCGTTCTCGTAGCTTAGCAGTCGTCAACCTGTAGCAGTCTTTATGCCCTGATTCAATCTCTAAATGCACCGTAATACAGATCGAATCGACGGTGTAGCTAGCTTTTTTTGGGCGGCAGTGTTCTGGGATTAATTCGGCCTGCACCTGATCAAACAGACGAGAACAGTGGCCGACGCAATGGTATGTGGTATTCTGCAGCCCGGCGAGGCGCTTGAGGTAAGCGGAACGTCGTGGATTCGAACCTGCTCGACATTCGGTCAGCTTTCTTGTTAGGCCAGTCGCTGCTATCTGAGCAGCTTTAGATGCGATTCTCGATAGGACATACATATTTGGAATGGGTCCTATACCCGGAATCATGAAAAGGCACGGACGAATCGATGTCAACAGATTCAGGTTTAAAGGGGCGAAAATCAGAGAAACGCGTTTACTTAAGCCTGTTTGAGCTACCCCTGTCTCTTGAATTAACGACGCTTGCGACTGACGAAAGAAGACTGGCTCGTAGTAGCTATACGTGGTAAATCCGCAAGACAATTGTATGCTTATTAGCGTTAACGTTACCCATTGATAGTGAATTGTAATAGGCACAATTGAAGTGACGCAGATACGACAACGTTTAGAAGAGAGATCTTTGGTGAAGTCTTCGCTCTTTTCCTGCGGCAAACTTCACGCCAACGTTGTGTGCTTTGACGCACCATTGTACTCAAAAGTAGTGACTGATCTAAGACAGTTAAGCACTATAGTGTTAGCGTTTCAACAGCCTTCTACACACGTAAAGTATGCGTTCACACACAGATTCGACATTGTGATCTTATTGCGGAATTACGATAGCAACGTATCACACGCACCTCGCCCAGTCATCATAACACAAGTCAGTCGACATCAAAAAGATTATGCCACTCTGTATGTTTGTTATCATTTGGTTGCGTTCCTTGCTCGGTCAGTGGCATCCTACGAAGTCATCGAGTCCCGCCCGTCAACGAAAGTTACCACAACCGTCAGTCGAAGTTGCCCCTGCCTCCCTGGAACTGGCGCCTTCGCTGTTTGCCGATCGGCCGCCAATCACAGACCGACTAACGCAAGTAGAGAATCTCTCGCAGCGCAAAGAACATCGCAACTTCATCGCTTGTTGCTGCCTTTAGTAGAAGCCGCCGCCACCGCCGTCGTCGTTATTGTTGTTGCTGCAGCCGCTTATTGTCGTGACGCTGCCATGGACGCTGCTGTTTGAGTATCGAATGTCATCTAATAGAATCGAACCTCTTTACTTTGTTACGGACAAAACGCCGACGACGACGACGACGACAATGTAGACGGCGGAAACCTCCCAATCGCAACAATTGCCTAGCGCGCTTGTTCCACGTCGCAATTCGAATAAACGACGAATCAAGGAGGGCGGGCCAACCGAATCAAATGCTATAGCGTGGTGTGGAGCTAAAGAAAGACACTAACAGCATGTACATGTACATATTAAAGGCATCTCGCGAGGTGGGATCGAGATAAAAATGAAAAAGTCAACGCTAAATCGGACGGCTTATTCAGCTGGCTGTGATCCGCCGAAGATACGATAAGACAGCAGCGATTGCCACCGTAGGAAAAACATTGATGGCGGATGACGGCGATCGCTGCGACCACGAGAAGAGACGACTCGCTGGCAAAGGGTGGCATCCGAAGAGTGGATGAATAAAGACATAGAATCGTTGGCAAAATAGTGCTTAACCAAACACAGGACATGTACGCACGACACAGACCACGTTGTCTGCTAACAGAAGCAGCAACGGCGACCAGTGCGATAACTCCGACAACTTAGCGACAAGACCTGTGACACGGCGAAAAAAAGGGAAGATGACCGCACGCCCAGTCGGCTAGACATCGAACTAGGCAATGATCGCCAGCGCCAGCAGCGGACTTCAACGCAAGCGAATAGCAGTTGCGCTGTGACTGTCGCTATTGTTGCCACCGCCACCACCGCCGCCGCCGTCGTCGTCGTCGTCGTCGTCGTCGTCGTCGCCGCCGCCGCCGCCGCCGCCGCCGCCGCCGCCGCCGCTATTGATACCGCAAGATCATTGATCAAATTGATCGAAGTTATCATTCGTCATGAACGGCGGATGGAACAGTAACCGCAGACAGCTCTAGCAAAAAATAGCAATAACAATAACAACAGGTAACCGTTAAAGGAACGAATGAACATAGCAACATGTTCTTCCTGCTACTGCTCCTGTTATTGGTGGTATTTTCATCGATGTTTAATGTCGCCGCGCAGTCGTCACAATGACACGACAGAGATAAGCCTACGAGTCCACGTGTAGTATACGTCGCTGCGGTGAGTATAACGTTACGACAAGTTGCTGTTATACAACACAAATGTGTGAGACGAATGGGGGCTTTCGAGATAATGGCGTCTCAGCCAAGGAGCCAACCGCTATCCGAATAAAACCGTCACACGGCATCATCCAGACAATTCCAACAAGCGCAGCCGAGTCTTGCTGGCACGTTACGTTTAGTAACGTTGCTGGCTGTAGTGTTGGTAGTACTGGTATTATTACTACGAGGAAAGCTGAATCATACTGGCCGACCGTTGCACCCCGCCGCCATTACTAGCCAACCGTACATAGGCAGCGCTCGTTTTGATTGACCGCAGCTGGATGGCAGCACTGGTCGGTCATCTTGTGGCTGCTGCTTCTGCTTGTATTGCCCAGCATTAACGCCGTAGTCAACTCGAAGGTTGATGATGTCGTCGTCGTCGTCGTAGTTCAGCGGAACGTTGATCACCGGAAGCAGCCATATTGCTGAAGGCTGTTGCGCTTATAAGTAGCCAAACAACGACAAAATGGTACAAGATAAAGCAATCGACAGGACATAGGACAGACAAAAGCATTGCAAAAAAGTCGGGCTGCTGACAGCCGTAGTTTTTACTATAGCTGAGTTACTGGGCTCACTTTTGTTACGATCTCTATTTTTCCTCCCCATGGTCAAATCACCTCCCGCTTTTCCCTATACCCAAGAACCATTTGGATTCTTGGAACTTGCACAAATCTTAGGAGGAGCAGTACCAACGACAGTAGTATCACATCCGTTACCATTCGCACATAACCATGAATAGATACATTCAAGTAGGAGAGGTAATGCAAATGTTTGCAGTCATGCTAGATAAGGAAGTTGGTACAATGAAACGCCAATATTGGTCTAGCGTCACAGCATAGGGAGGTGACTGTAGTGCAACAAATATGGATCGTGGGACGAAAAGGGAACAAGATGTCTTAACGGATCGGCATCTTCGTAAAGTGTCTAACTTTTTCTTTCAAATACCCCTGGAGCCGGACGCTAGCTTAGAATATTGACGAATCTCCCGGACGGTTTTCACGTAAAACTACCCTTTGCTTATTCTGTATCAGTTGTTATTATTGGTAAATATTCATACCCGATAGCATTCATTATATACATATACGTACTTGTAGATGGATACAATAAAAGAATGAAAACATATCTGCGTTTTTATATAGCGTGTGTAGGCGGCACTGATAGCAGTTCAAACGATATATGCGAAATCGTATTACTTACCAATGCTTGATGCGAGCTAACGGTTGGTCGATACTTGTTTACCCGTAAAGATCGTCTGGGGTCTGGGAGTAATGGTCAAAATAGCATACGAGCGGTAGCAAAAAAACATACGATTCCTGAACTTTTTTTACCCTATTCCCAAGTTGCTGTTAGCACGTTAGACGCTCTCTGTTCTTTCGAATACGATTAAATCTACCAATATGAACTCCATCTGGATTGCGTTCTAACCACCGAGCGAGATTCTACCGTGTGCAACACCAGTCAATTTAATAATAATACGGTGACATGACGAGCATTTACGAGAAGTTAAAAGTATCACTTCATTTATACCCTAGAAGAGATTCGGCGTGACGTAAGCATCTATAGTGCCATATTACGGAACCGTTAGGCAACATTACGTTTATATTGATAGCGATTTTGCCTCAGTCGGCAAGTGCACACGAACCGATAAATATAATGTCCTACATCGGACATCCGTATAGATGGAGTAAGCATTGGCTGCCCTCGCGCAGCAGGATTGCGCCACAACCCGCGTTGCATGTGTTTCTAGATATAATACCCCACACGATTGTGCGTGCTTTCAACATGAAGTGTGCCTTCGTTTGTAGTAGATTTTCGCAACTACCGGTAAGTGTGCCTCTATTATGGTGCAGTGATACGAGCGTTGCCGTTAGGTGTCGAACTGGACGAAAACAAACGTCTGTTTTTGCACATAATCCTATGTTGTATACGTAGATATGATAAGCCATTCATGTCAGCTATCCCAGCTCGTCCCGCTGGGAAACGCAGACTCACTGCTAAATTATGGGCACTCAACTATTCTTTCTAGTTGGTACGAAGTGAGGTTGAGGAAAGTCATATGTAATACGCTATAGTTCATAAGTACAGCAAAAACAAACGAAGCTACGCGTTAGATGGATCGAAACTTCTCGTCAGTAGCAGTGACGTGCTAAACAAAGACAGTCCTCTTAGATGATGCCTGGCTCGGAGTGTCCCGCTATTTCCAGCTGTCGAATCCCTTTGTACGCTACTACCAAAACTACTTTAGGCTACTGCGAAACAAACGCAATGCGACATATTGTGATAGGCATGTAGATATCGATTTGCTATTTAAGGTATCACGCCTGATAAACAAGATATGTCATTACGTCTGTATACATAGTGATTTCAGTGCGTTCGTAGGAACTTGATTCGTTCATTAGCAGTACGGCCGCGGCCGCAACAGTAGAGGCTGTGTCCATTGGCTAACCGCTCGTACGAACTATAAACAACTAAACATATAACGGTAATTCGTAATATCAGGGCTACCTTCATCGTCGTTTTCGTCGCTGTCACGTTTTTTTTTTCTAATTCTGCCAGCTGTTGTTGCCACTGCTGGCGACGCGACCCAATTTCCATTTTGGTCACCGTCGAGCTTTCATCTCCGATTCGCTTGCCTCTCTATTTTTCTGTATAAGCACCCGAACAAGCGGACAGAAGGTAGTCCTAGTTAGATTTCTCTTGGTATCAACGCCTTTCTGCCTCTAACCCGCGGAAGCAGCGGCAGCGGCGGCGACGGCAACGGCAAACAAGCATAGGTACGCTCATATACATATCCCAGGTAGAATATCTATATATTCATCGAGGAGTGAGCAAACATTGTAACGAGATGTCGATTGGTCTGCTGGGTCTAATCAATTGATCGACATCGCTTTAACTACGATCATATTGGCACCGGCGATCACCGAAGTTGTTATAATTATCATAATATATTATATCGTTACTTGCCTAATTTAATGCAACACCCCTGGACGTAAGCAGCAGCAGCAGCGGCAAAGGAAAAAGAAAAACAATTATATCACCGTTATTATGATTTATTTGGAACTGATGGGGAGCAGCGGGAGGATGCTCCTCATGTAATACTGTTGACTATCATCTTAGTGCGACATGGTACGAAAGTGGTACGGATTTTTCATTGACTACCTACGAGTGTTCCTCTGCGATTCGTAGCCCGCTCGCTCATAACGCTTACGTAGCTTAGCTTTTATTCGCTCGCTTACGGGCCGCTATTTGGGGTCATCTGTAGGGAGTATCCGCATATATATTCTAGCAGACAGCAGCGCAGGTACTGCGAGCCTTTGGTTGCCTAGTAAAACTCGTTTGCACGTGTAGAAATTCAATAACTACTTTGATGGCCTGTAGCACAGGTAGAACGTGGGTCGTATCTCTTGTGTGGTCTCTTCGAGTATGTGTTATTAGCATCGTTGCGAAAGTTTAACGGTGATAGGTGCGCGTGATTTGTTCAATTTGACATTAGTCGTGTAAAAGTCTAGGACCATTCATTCTTTCGCAGTGGAATTTACTACACTTGCCATAGCCTTTATTTAAACCGCTGTAGCACGAAAAACAGGGCGCAACCTGAGTATTTACCTTTCGTTTAAACGTCCCCAAGACTCAATCGAAAAATTGAAATCAATATATACTTTTCCTAATCTAATGTAACTTCCATTGTATTCTACGTTTGTAACATGATTTGTCCATCTGCTCTAAGCAATTTTACGTCCTGTTGTTGTTCGGACCACTGCACAGTCCAGCTGTTAGAAGCAGTTGCTCCTGGATGAAGCCAACGCATTCTGCCAAATGTATGTCAGTACGGCGCCCATAGGCCGCGTCGACTCCTTTCGTCATTCGCCGCTATTGTCGCCAGCGTTTTGTTCGTGCGTCGGCTTTGCAGGGAAAAGGCGAAACAATCCAAACCCCAGCAACACAGCAGAGCCAACCCGAGAGGCTAAGTCAACAGATGTTTGAAGTAGAAATACGTACAGCAGAGCAACGGCCTCCTTTGGAACGGACAATGCTAATCTTCAAAGTAGATAGAGTCCTTCCTTCCTCTTGCCTTCGCTAGCGACATTGGTCAGCAGATCACTTTTCCGCCAGAAGCAGATGGCCGCGGCGCTGGCGGCCGGCACAGACGCCCAAGTCATCATCATCGACAACAACAACAACAAATAATAGTAATAATCTATGGAGCGGAACTGCCATCGGAGCAACCTGTGGGCAACCACCGATAAGTGAAGTAGCAAGCGGTCGAAGTTTGCGTTGTTTCTAGCTGGGTTACGTTGACGGCGGCTTTGGCGATCGGAAAACGCTCTCAGCGTCACCGACGAAATTGCCGATCGAGACTGTACAACACAGACGCGTCGTCTGCCACGGCGCGCGCTCAACGATAGCACGGTGCTAGGATACGCCAGTATCACCATATCAGGGGGAGAAACGATTAGAAATTCGTGCTAGAGCGGCTAAATCCACGAAAAAGTATAATAAATCTACGGTGTTTTTTTTTGCTACCGCTGTGCTCGAGCTCGTATATACATACATGTGTAATCGCCAGTATCGCGTAATCGGCTGCCTGATGTTAAAGACGTCGTTTGTAGCGGCTTTCAAATGTGGAGCATGTGCAAACGTAACCCAAATATCAGATAGTGCATTTAATAATTAGAAATATCTAGATTGGGTCGAAACGAAGTTTCATTGACGTATTGGGTAATATTGCCTTGTGTGTGACCCGTTCGCTCTATCTTCTCACACACACAAGCGTGCGTTCATCCAATAGCATACAAATACTTCAAGTACTTAATTAATACATGCATCCTCATAACAGTCTTAAACTCTAAGCGTTTAATGATATTATGTCTAAAAACTGGACCAAGACGTTCAGAATTGAAAGATCTCTTAGCTTATGTAGAAGAGGTGACTTTCTGACTGACGAATTTCGAATTACTCTATCCATGTTAGTTCTAGCCACATTCTGTGCCCAGCACGTTCGTGTATTGCCTTATCGGGCTGCTGCCAGCTGACAAAATGGCCAGAGGATTAGGCGTAAATATTTGAATTCTAGTACAGCTAGCGATTTCTAATACAGAACAAATTCACACATTCGTTGTGCTGGTAGACAAACATGTCATCACATCAAGCACAGCATGTGATGTATACCGCCAGTCGTATTGTTTTCTCCAGATCGTACGGGCGACCTTTTCACGCTCGCGTGTCAGACTCGCCGTTGCGCCCACCAACAAGCCCGCAGACGTGTCCTTATCGTCAGGGCGTGTATAGATTCTTTTCCTCGCCGATCGTTACTACATCCGACTGGTCTCTCTGATGTGTCTCTCCTCGACGATATCTCTCAATGACACCCTATCACGATGCGATGGCTCGTCAGGCAAAATCAAACGTAAATCAAATTAGGATCTTCATCAGTTAGGCGTTGGTCTCTGCGTAGGCGAAGCTTTTGGCCAGGTCAGCCACTTGGCGTCCTGTTGCGCGGCGGATTCAGATGCTCTACTGCCTTACTGCCGACCAGTTGTGGCCCCCCTGACACCCCATTTGACTTGTGTTCGTACAAACCCCACCTCTGATATTCTCCTTATCGTCTTCTAACCTTATTTATTCGTGTCGTGCGTCCACCGTTCGAACATCTCAAACTCTTCGAGTTCCTCAACATTCGTCCACCCCCGTCCACCTCTTAAGCCTTTCAGTATTGGCCAGCTTCAAGTGTTTGACTTTATGACCCGTTGCGTTCGTTTGACACTGAGCTGGGTATGTTACTGCTTCTGCTGTTGTGAGCTCTGTCATTCTTGTTATAGCCGTTGTAGTTGCCGAGCGTTACTAGAGGGACGATCAGAGGTAGAAGAAACGAAATCGACATGGGAAGTACAACGAGTTTAGTCGGATTCGGCCAAATGCTTGTAGACTAACAGCCTAGTTCAAACGAAATTATACTACGTTGGGTTCCCTGTTCATAAAGTGAATTTAGACGATGTGACGCGGCCGATAGCTTCTAAGCACGAACGGAGTAAGGGTTAGATGGGACGAGCGGATGCAGTGGGGTTAGAAGTCGAAAAGGTCAAAATGCTTTCTGTTTGTCCCTCTGAGGCTTCTTCGTCGCCTGTGTTAGATGGATCGATCGATAATAAGGAGATCGACGGAACTGTAGTGCTTTAGCTTAAGTGAGCAAGAATGCAATCAAACAGTGGCAATAATGTCGAGGTGAAGATGCGTTCGAGCTACATCCTCGCGCCTTTTATGATATTTTTGTTACTGATGAGGTGGCTCGACTTTGGTGATCAATCCAATGGCGATCAAGTGAATGTATGAACACGGACACAGACCCATGCGATCTACAAAAATATCGGTTGGCATTTGATTAGGGTAGGTTCACCTTGCTTAGCGGCTTCCGCGTCGTTCCTGGCGTCATCCTGGCTGGTCTTCTTTGTCTGCTATTTGCTATAAGAATAATGCGAAGTCAAAAAGGTGTGCAAATAGCCCGTCTCTAAGGGCCTGGACAGACCAGACTTCCCAGTGGGGCAAGTCCTTGATGCAACGTCAACGAGCTCACAACGACCTGTTCACATGAATAAATCCTAACGAGAAGTCTCTCACATCGTACATGACACTGGAAACACATTTTTGTCAATGTCTTATTCCTCAGGCATCGGTCGTGCCATTGGCATTGGTTCAATAAAAAAATAACCATTCGATTGCTTCGCGGTTTGAGTCGTTGCAACTGTAAGTCGATTAGAGTAAGCTGCCCTAAAGCGGTCACAGTTACGCGAAGACCTGCTTAAGGTGATCGGGATCGTTACAATCAATACTTAGCTAACCGCTAGTTTCCCCAGATAGAAGCACCTGCGACCTACTCCTAAATCGGAGGGATGCGACGTCTAGGCGAAACGCATGGGGTATAAGGCATATCTTAGGTGATAATGTCACTTGGGTCGTGATGAATAGCCCGCGACAAATCGCATAGCTTTGCCACGCACTAAAGCGATTTAGACTGGTGTAAAGTTGGCCTTGTTACGGCATTTGTTTTCAGTAATATGTTTAGACATTTTATGCTGTCAATTTTTTTTTTCTTTCCATGTTGAATGGACGCATAAGAAGAATGAAGCTGGGTTTGAGCCACAATAGTTATAAATTTCTCAGACGTGAAGCGTCTGCGCCGTGTATTCTATTATTTCATCCCTCGCATCGTCGTATGCCGTTTATAACCTAGTATTTCTTAGTAGGGAGCGAGCTAGTTTATTAAAAATCAACTTCCTTCAAGTAAATTGACGAAGCGCTAACGGCAACGTCCCGTTAGGAAAACAGTCACGAAAAGTGTTCCTTTACCTGAACAATCTGTAATATCGTGTTGTCGCAGCACACGGATTACAGTTATTCTGACCTCTATGCAGTCCTGAACGAAGTTTCAACGACAGGGAACTGGATGCGTAGATGCGTCAAGATAAATTTTACAAACACCACTGGCTCGTTACTAACAGTCGTATCATTTTTGTTCTATTATAAAACCGAGACGAGCCTACGCTTCTGACTAGCAGAGGTGAAGTTCCCACAAGATGTTGCTGAAGCCGCTTTGCCGCTCTATCTAAGTTTATTATAGACCGGCAAAGTGGACATCAAAAAGTCGTAGCCATGCGGTGCGTGCTCGTCGTTCGATCGAAAACGAAATTCGAGGATACTTACACTTATAAATAGTAACTATCCGGATTTGACAAGGGTTCGACACTTGGCAGTTGCTCGAGTTCTTTTTAGCCAAATGGCGTGCAAGTCAAGGCCCGTTGTAAATCGGACCGAATCGATACTTACTGCGATAGTAGCGCATTCTGTATACGGGAACTCGCCGATTTAACTTCCCTAACCTGCCTGGTTGACAAAGTTGGCCATTGCAAGATGTGGTAGGTAGAATTGCCAGGTTGATTGTAAAATCGTTATGCTTCGACACAGAAACTTAGCTCTGCCTTATCTAGATTTCGATATCAGATTCATCTTAGTTCACGTATTTGCCTCGTTTGCGTGCGCTGTCAGGATCTATGACGCCTCAAACCTCACAAGGTTAACCTCAGCTAACATTTTTTCTTGCCATATAAAAATATTGCCTGAAAGCTGCGTTACGGTTTGTTCGCTCATGAAAACTTGGAAGTTCGGCGCCCTGGTAGATTTTCACATCGTGGGTGGATATGTTCTCAACTATTACATACGTATGTCTGTTGTACTAGTCACGTTACGGCCGACTATTCCAGGATAACATGAACGAAGTACTGATTAAACAGAGATATATCGAAAACTGATTGTTTTGAATATGTGCTCGGTAGGATCATCGACAAAATAACCGCTGCTGGAGGGTCGGTCGTCTTTGCTTAGCAGAAATGATGAAATGGTAAATTCTTGCTATTTTTCTACGACGGCAGGAAATTTTCGTTTGAAAATATGTAATCTGTCGGAACTCAGGCAAGCAAACCTTAAAAGAAGACCAAATGCAACAGCTCCAATGTCAATCTCGGTTGTGTCTGTCTTGGGATGATACTGACTAAACGTCTACGCGTTCCTTCTATAGACTGCGTAAGCTCCGTGATTCAAAATATAAGCAGCTCTTCTTTGTTAATAATAAACGTGGCTTGACACATTCTACTGTCTACTTGACGTGTACGTGCCTAACAAACGTCTTTTTAAGAAAAGATTTGCCCCATTCAAACGCCCCTGTTCTCATAACGGTTCTCTAATTGTTGATTGATATCATCAGCCGAGCATCAATGATCAGTGCCATTGATTCACCATTAGAACTCAACTGTACATGGTGCCTGTCCGCTGGATGAAATAGAAGCTATTAAGCTTCGGTTAGGTAGTAGGTATAAACGAACCGATTTTCCACCCCGTTACGATCAACATATTGCACAATGTGAACGAAATCCCCTTGTCAAAGCGTGAGAGATCACGCGCTTTACAGTTGTCGCTATTCCCCTTAAGTAGGGTGCCCACCTTCCTGGTAGAGCGCATTTCCCTTAAGCGACCTGGCTCAAGCTCGGCCTGGCAGCAAGTGGGGTCTAAAGTTGCGGTTTTTGTTGCTCCCTTCACCGTTCACGAGGAGACGAAATCTACTGTGGCATCGCTGCCATTGGCCTAAACCTGCGGCCATAAAGGCCAAGAAGCTATTCCGAGCGGGGTTGATAAAGCATTGGCGCTTGAACCCACCACCGCCGCCGCCGCCGCCGATCGTAGAATGGCGATTTATACTGAGGCCAATAACGGCAAGCCCGGCAGATACTAAGCGAGGCTAAACTCTCCGCGGCTGTGTCTGCTTTAGGACACAATCGCATGGATCAGAGGACTCTGTCTTTCGAGACCTAGTCCTCAACGAAAATGGTCGAGAAAGTCGAGCATTTTTCCGATTCGTCACGGATTTGAACCGAACAGCCTGGCGTTTCTCCTATCTCACCGAGCTCCTGTTGGGACGCCGTTGAGACGCATTGTCAGCCGGCTAGGGAAAAGTCAAAGGGGCTTGTGCTTGTATGAAACACATCCAGCCTAGAAAGGTTAGGTAGGCGAGCAAATACCAGCTGACTTTACCTTCTTGTCTAAAAATCACCACGCTGATTTTTTAGCCGACGACGATTTTTACAGCAGTTTGTTTATGGTCACCGCGCCAGTGGTGGAATCGGTGAGCCGAATGCGGTGGTAGTAATAATAAATACGGCATTTTATTTCGACACGGTAAGATAACATTCACGAAACTAGCATGTTGTGCCATAGGAAAAATCAAACCTTCCGCGTTTGCCCATCTGAATTTTCGAATTGGTTTTAGAGCGCCAATACTGTTGCTGTTTATATAAATGGTAAACTAAGAATAATAGATTAATTCAAGAAATTTACTTTGGCCGGATGGCTGTCCGCCTAGGGACCACCTCAACGAACTCAATATAAGGGTCTACTAGTAATAACTCTTAGAAAGAAGGGCTGTATGAAAACCTGCAGAAAATGGTAGCCATTTTTTTTGTTTTGCTTGTTTATCACTATCCAAATTATTACTATATCACACATCAAATACTGGGAAATATTAAAAATAAGACTATACGTCATTATCGGCTAGTTAGTTGTACAATTCAATATTAGAAATAAAAGGTCCCCTCTTTGTCTGCTCTGCTTACTGGGCTTGAATATATAAAACGCATCCATCGACATTGATACTTACCCGTGGGCAAATCTGTACAGAGTCACTTTTCAGCAGCTATTGTATGAACAATTAGTATTATGGCGATCATTTTACACACCGTCTTACCCCCCATCGACAGGTGTCAATCATTTTACCTCATTACGAACGCTGATAATCTGCGTTTTGGCATTTTTGTCAAGTTGCTGCCGCTGCTACTATCGTTAATATTACTGACACTGCTGCTACTTCTGCCCTTGTCTGGATCTGTTCCTCGCTGAAGATTAGGCGGTTGCACCGCGTACTTAGTTATCTAATCAGATGGCAGTCGGTCGCCGCTGCCGTTCGTTCCGAGTCGCTTAACCCATATTCTGTTGTTCTGCTACGCCGTCAGACGCATTCTGTCCTCTAAATGCGTTGTGTTTTGCTGCGCCAGCGTCAGAAATAGCTGCGACTTTAACGAAGTGCCAAATAATAGCTACGACGTCAACGAAGTTGCAGAACTGCGAAATCGCGTCCCTTCAGCTGTATCCGTTTCTTTTACTTTAGTCGCTCTTGGCGCGCGGCCTATGTTTAGGACCCGTTGTTGTTAAATTATCGATAACAATAATAATATTCCTTGGTTTAGTCTGTTCGCTGGCATTCAGCTACTTAGCCAAGCACTTATGTCCCTTCAAGGGTCTTTTTTACATTTGATTTGATTTTGCCGTCGCAACTGGTCCAGTGTGTGTAATAACGGAAAGACAATAGAATTGTGGGGACTACAGATTGCTTTTTACTCGCAACTGATTCCATTAGTAAACGCAGTGTATAAGTGTCTGTCAATAGAGAAAAAACACAATGGCGTCTTTCTGCGTAGAACATGTTCGACATGCGCTACCTTGTAACGACAGAGGGAGATGACATGATATGATCATTTAATTGAAAACTCTAAAAATGACAGCTGACGTCAGCCCTAATGGTACGGATATAAGGTAATCAATAAGCTTTAGGAAGCTTTGCTAGCTTTTACTGTCAAGAAGCAACCGAAGGCTTTGTGATGTCCTAGCCACGCTAAGGCGAGGCGCAGGTCTAGGAGTGTTCGCGCAGAGAACGATGGAGCTTCATGGTACCATCGCACACATCTCTGTAAAGGAGTTTCCTTTGTTAAAAAAATTTCCGTACGAAGACAATTACTCGTATGTTTGTACGTATGTATTAGCGATCGGCGCATTCAATTCAGGTACTTATAAGGCTCGTTACTCGATTTGTAGCTATAGGTGTCCCCGAAATGACAGGCTTTGTCGGTGTTTTATGTCGTGAAAGCACAAGCCAAGATCCCTGTTTGTATGAGCAGTCAGAACTTCCTGCTTAACATTTAAGAAAATAAATGCATTGTTTGACATAGTTGCACCTCGTCAAGCGTGGTACATACACGTTAGTAATATGGCGAGGTTCTCTCAGCGTTCGTTTCGTAAAGTATAGACACAGCAGGTACGCATATATTAGGACATACGTATATATAGAGTTCTTTCTCAAAGAATACGTTCGAAGCGTTTGCCCCGTGACACAGCCCATAATCTACAGCAATAGACGGTTACGGTCAATAAGAGGACAAGATGAATCAAAACAACAAACGAAGACGCATTCACTTCAATTGTGTTACACAAACCTCAAATGACCACCAACCATCTACAATGCTACATGGACTGCATCTGGCACATAAGTCTAGGTACAGCTAACCCTGTATTGTTAGGAAAGCACGAGCACGTTCTAACGAAATTAAGCCAAATTAGCAGCAGTAGCAAATTTCCCAGACACGAACGCGCGCGCACATCGACGAACGCACGAACTCACTTCCTCCCTTGTCATTTATTAGAAATCGACTTAGGGCAACCAGATACACGCACGACGACGAAGCAACCATGATGGGGAAAGGACAACAGCAGGCATCAAGGGTAACTGGAGGATCTTAGAAGAAGTTGAAGCCTAGTTACGAGAATAGGGCGGGCTAGCAAAGAAAACTCAAACGGGAAGCAGAGGGGAAAGGCCGACTCCGCCAAACGATAGACGCGTTTTACATGTATCTCGCTGTGTATACAACATTGTTTGACAAGCTCGGCCGAAAGCTGCACTCTCCGCAAGAGTCGTTAAGACCGATTCTAATATACATTGTCGCTATGGCACAGGCTGCGTATCGTGCCTTACAGCATATGATCGATTGACGAACACGACGAGGTGCGTTGACGTCAAGAGTCGAAAAAGATCAAGCTGGTAGAGGGCCTGTAGCAGAATAAGCAGTAGCTACCCACAATACTCATCAAGCGATAATAAAGTGTAGATAATGCAAAGCATTTGAGTAGAGAACGTGTCATTTACAACGAGAACAAAAAAAGAAATAGGAAGCAGTAGGTTCATGTGTACGAAGGCGCTCGGCCTGTGCCAAGTAATAGGAACAGACTCAAATGGACAGACCAGACCGTGAGTGGCGTGCAGCTCCGTGCACTTCACATATTAAGCCAGCACAGACGATATCGATACCATGGCGTTGTTTTTGGCAACTGTTCACATACTACCTTTTTTCGTTGACGGTGACTAAATATGTGCTAGCGATCTAAAGAGCAAATAAGCTCTACTAGGAAAAGTATTCAGTGTCAGATAAAATGCTCGTTCGGTTCGGACTAGACTCCCTAATTATCTGTTCGTTGTTAGCTTGTCTCTCCGCCTCTGAAACTTCGTTTCCGCTGGCGGATGTGTTGGGTGGCGCTCCCTATCTACAAACACAATAAATATCTATATACAAGCATACGTTCAAACGTATATTTTCAAAGAGCCGCCTAAATAAGGCAAGTTGAGCTCATCTCGAGTCCCTCTCCGGCCTCGTGTGCATGAACTCGACGGAAGTTGTGTGGATATGCTATGCGCATGGCCTGCACATATTTCGTTAGGAGGGTCGATACGCGGTTCGTGTTTGAGGGCGTTGAGTATTCAGGGCAGCGGCAGTCGTAGCAGCAAAACCCGCGAGAGCTTGAGCAAGTGTACAGTACAGACGAAACTGAAGAAGAAGAACTAGATAAATTAGAAGATGACAGCTGTAGTCACTGGGGTGAGAGAAAACACTAAAAGCTATAAACAGTTGTAGTGTTATTGTAAGTAGTGGCAGACGGGTCGGGGCCCACAAGCCCATTTTAATAAGGAGGGCTTTAAAAGGCTACCCATGTTGGCCTGTAGCCGATAGGAGCGCACTGAAAACACACATTTGCTTTTCTCTACATAATAGTATTTGGTCTATGATAACGAACAAAGATAATTAGTGAAAACACAAAACTCATTTTCTTAAATTATATTACTGCGAACGTATCTGTAGCGAAATTCCATATTCTGTAATATCTGTAGCTGGTAGCGAAGTACTAAGTACGGACGTCCGATGCTGAATCTTTTCGAGTTAGGTTTGACGGCTAAAATTATCAGACCTCTAAAGGTTCGCTTGAGAACTTATACTTGAACGCACTTGTGTATTAGAGTACGGCCATTTGTTATACAACTGAACTAATTTATATGGATTATATCTTTTTGACTGGATATAACCATCGCTATATGCTTAGAAACGTACGCATAACGTGACATCCGTTATTTGGGAGGTCCTTCCTTGCATATAGCTCTTGGTCGTCAAAGTATTGATTTCAACCTCCCTCATCTTTTGAAAAATGGCGGGCTGATACATATATATTAATAATTTTCTGCTCTTGGCATTTTTTCGTTTGTCGAGAGAGAATGCGGGATAGGTTTTTTTAATTCGTCGTCTCTGCCACCATTGGCACCATTTTATAAGCAGCCATCGTTTTTTCTTTGCTGCAAAGGCATCGGTGCTCTGACCAGCTCGAAGGCAACACCCTCCATGCAATGTCATCAACAGGGCGGCATGTCCTGGAGTGATTAATTGTGCTACTTCTATAACAGTTGACACAACAACGTACGATCTCAATATCGATGTAGCACCAGTCGGAACCGCTGACGGCGACAGTGAGGCCGAGATCATGCGCTGGCAAATAAAAATATTTCCACTTCGGCTACGACTGCTGGTGCCCCACATTACCCTGGGGAAAGGCCGGTAGAGGGGGACGATTACGAAGGAAACGGTACAGTTTTTCTCGTCAAGTATTTTCATCGATTTTACCGCTCGAGGTTACCGTCGCCGGGAGCGTCAAAATAGAAGACAAGTCGAAGATTGAAAGATCGTTGTCGCACCTCACTTACAGCAAGTCATTCGCACGGTGGCTTGGGATACCGCACCAACACGCGTTGGATATGACAAAACAATTACAAGTG
Organism: Varroa destructor; assembly: GCF_002443255.2. NCBI lineage: Eukaryota > Metazoa > Arthropoda > Arachnida > Mesostigmata > Varroidae > Varroa > Varroa destructor. The sequence goes on along the minus strand of NW_019211459.1, from coordinate 14,504,159 downwards.
TACACTGTAGTTCAATGATAAGAGGCAAAATGAGATAAAAAGCAGCGGACACCGGTTCGTAATGTAGCGGTTAGCGCTTATTGGACGTGGCATCGTCAGGACAGGGCAGGACAGGGGAAAAGCTCGAACGAAGAAGTTCGAAGCAGATATATGAAAACGGAGCCGTTGTGGAGCTACCTGTATGATGGCCAACGCCTTGGCGGTGTCGCCTGCAGAACCATGACACGAGACAGAAACCACCGCGCGGCTGTTCTGTGTCTCTGCACGCTTGCAAGCTTGTCTGTATAATAAAGTGGCCCGTCGTGAACTTCGCTACCATCTCGCTGCCTATATTAGTAGCGTTTTTAGCGGCACATGATAATTATCGTTAGTTAAATGAACAACCATTAAATCTAGCTAAGGGCATCAGGCAAGCTGAACAGAGACGAATCCTTTTGGACGAGGCTAGAACTAATAAATTGAACATTACCGACGAATGATTTAAGGCGGTCGGTCGCTGGTGAAACGGTCCAAATGTTTTCACGTTTGAGTGATTAGCAAATATTTTAAGAACGAGTACGTAAGAATTATATTTGTACCACAATCCTCATCCGAAGTTTGATCTAATCTTTCATTTGCTCGAGTTGGGCTGGTGATCCATCGATGTCTCGAAGTATCGTACCTACTTCATTTCGGTTTGCTCTGCATAGATAAACCGTCTACTTTTTTTTCTTAAAGTATACTGTTTAGAGGAACAGTTCTCTTCGGAAAGTGTAGATCCGCTCACGTCAGCTGTGGTGCGTATTTATGTAAGGACAAACAAGGCACAATATGTAACCGAAAAATGATTGAAAGGTATATATTAGAGTATATTGTAAGTGGAGCAAAAGTTTAGAGAGTAGTGCGTTTAAATCATGGAACAGTGTATCGTAACGCGCCTGCGCTTATCCACTGCTTCTGATATTCAGCAGAAGTCAGTTCCTTCTAGAAAAAAAAAAGCTAAGGTTAACTTATTACAAACAGCAGTGCGTTGTTTTGCTAACTTCGGTGGAGGTTAATCATTGTTTAACTATTTTACACTGGACGAACATCTATCGAAGTTAACAAGCCTCTTCTTTTGCTAGAAACTGACAATCCGCATTTTTTCCTCGTCGTTGATCTTATCCATTGCAGAGCCAAAACATCAGAAGCAGCGCCCACATTGAAACCAATAAAAATTATCGCTAAATACAGTTTTGTCATGTCACCCCCTTCGCCTAAAATGTGACTTTTATGCGGCTTCCGAAAAATTTTTCAGAGAAACAAAGCAAAAGATCTGCGATACGATTTAGATTGAAAGAACCCTAAAACTGATCAAATGATTATTGGCTGTCTTGGACAGAAGAATATCAATTGCCAACTAAGCGGTCTAGACAAGCGTCAAGTTCTTTTCTTAAGAGCTTTTTTACTTTACTTTGCACTTCTAAACAAGCACTACATTCGGCACTTCTTCAGAACTTTCAAATATGTTTTGTATGTACTTAAGCAACGCCTTGACGAGTTTACGTTTACTAATAACGCTTGACGCGCCATTACTATTAAAAAGCTTTCTACGGATTCAGGAAGAAATGTTTAGAAAGTCCTGAGTGATTTAGGACCCGAATTCAAGCAGTACTTATGGTGGCTGGAGGTTTTAATAGATACGATGGCCGGCTGGAACGCATGCGAGAAATGTCGATGAAATGTTTACATGCGCCTTTCGGAACGTTAAATTAAGTGCACGACGCCATAAAGCTTGTCGGTATGTACTATATAGACGAAAACACATATGTAGCACAGGTCGCCGTTCTACCAGCCCGGAGGATTCTCGAATTTTTTGCATCTCCGACTGATGCCAGTGACAACTAGCGCTGGGATAGCAAGCGACTTGACTAGCATCAATTCCAGCTTCCTCGACCTTCCTCAACTTAGTAAACGTAAGCCATAGGCGTCAATTGCCGTACAGAGGCCATCGAATTGATATGCCGGCAAAAGATTCTATATTTTTACGTTCCCTTTTTTTCCTTCCTCTGCTATTCTCTCGGTTTTTTTCTTTGATCCATCAGAGTTGGTGATGACTAGGCATAGAAGTAATCGCGTAGCTTCGATGGCAAGCTTAATTACCAAGCAGTGCAGATGCGGCCGTATCCGACCTGCTATGACCGCTCGAATAAAACGGCAACCCAAGGTAAACTTACTTGACCAATGCTGCTATTCATTCGGCATCGGGATTTGCTATCTCATCACCTGCTTCGTCGGTGGAGTTAACGGCGCGTGGAACCGATTTCCAACTACAGTCGCGATCACGCAGCAAGAAGTCTGTAGAAAATCGGCTTGTGCCGGCTTGATCGTCACATCGACGGCCATTACATCTGATTATCTGTACCTATCTTTCGCCGAGTTCAATAATGTGCTGGGAGCCGGTGCTGATGGAAGCCGCTGGTTGGCAGATTTGCTCACCACCGCGTCCGCTGGATTGAAAATGCGACGGTGGCGGTGACGGCGGCGGCGTTCTTGTGGCGTAAAATGGGGAAACAAACTGCCAATACGCAACAACAGGAAATGTAGTCCGGTTTCTCGTCATCCATCAGTCTATCATTTGAAGTATTTCATCTCATCTTTTATTTTACTACTGTTGCTATTGGGAAGCGGGAAACATCTTGAAAAACACAATTACCTATATTGGCGTCGTTTTTAAGACGGTGCGTGAGAGCAGTGATGGCCGCAGGTCTCCTCCATGCGAGAGCTATTTATGCTGATTCTGTTCGTGTTATTCACCAGCTGGTTACTATTGACGGCCAACAAGGAAATCAACTTTATCTTTTACAATTCTAATTTCCAATAAAACGGAGCAAACAATTTTTGTATAAAATGAATGCATCTGGATGCTACTGGAACAGCGAAGGAGATTCTCTCTGGACTGGCATTCGTGTCGTGGATCTTGTTATGATCGGTTTTAACTTAGATAACGCATAAAAACCCAGTAATTTGCTCTTCTTTGTTTTTTTTTTTCTTCTTTTACCTCACTTGGTGTTTGTGAAGCTATGGTACGGCTCCACTGAATACTGTTCAATTGTGTTTGATAATTTGAAATACAAACGTATGCTGCCATTAGGCATATTCTAACGGGCCTCTGTTGTCTAGTTAATGTCGAGCACTTGCCCCTTTTTCGTTAGCTAGTTAAGTAAATTTTATTCTACAGTACCATGCATTTAGAAGTAAAAGTTCAATATATATATCTATACACGCTTGCCTGAGATCAGGGTTACCTAGAGCAGAAGCTAAATCACGTAGCAAACGCATACGGTATGATCGGTGTTTTATCTATGCCCCATTTGCATCTTTTCGAAATTAATCGACGTTTACCGATATGAGATAAAGTGAACGTTCGGTTTCCCTTTTCCCCGCTGAACAGATATCAGCTGTTGAGCTTGGTCGGGCTTCCTCGTATCCTATCTTATCTAGATACCGTATCTCTAAATACATTTAGCAGGATGTGATAGGTTACAGCGCCGTCGCATCTACAATTGAGGCAGAACGAGTCATTACCTCATTGATAGCGCCACATTTAAGGGATGAGCATGTCTAAGTTTATGCCGATAATCTTAATACAAGAACATTCACATGGACGACTTGTTGGATTTTGTATAATCGCCAGTTATGATTGTTGCCGTAACTAGGCCATAAGACCGATAAGAATGCCATTGCTGTTTACTACCAACAGGGGCTCCTATCTATCGCCCATTCAGGTCTTGAAAGTAGGACAAAGAAGCAAGCCTTTTTTTTTTTTCAAGTTTATGTTTGCAAAAATCATTGATTGTAAAAGTGAATGGAAGCCTAATTGACGAACCAGCTAAACTAAATTCACGGTATAGCCAAGAAACGGAAAGATGTTTTTATTTCAACGAATTGATCCAGTCGGTATTATACAGCTGTTAGTGTTATATGCGTTTCCTCTATACTTGCAAGCTTTTCTGATCCGGATCAGACAATGTGAATATTCGATAAGATCCCACTGACTGCAAACCTCTCTTTTTCGCTGCATCAAGCATGATGTTAAAAGTTCATCTTCGACATTAAGTCAATTAGAAAGACCGATCCGAGAATTTTTCTCTATGATTTCCAATGAGTTTGTAGAGTTTATGTTGCCTGCCTACAGATGCGTCAGCGACCATATGTGGGTGTGGGTGGGGGTGTGTGGGTGTGTGCGTGTGTGTGTGTGTGTATCTTTGTTTGCTGCTCGTGTGTGGGGCATCTGAAACGGTTTTTCTTTAAATGTAATGTTTTTTATTGTAACGAATCGGCGTTGTTTATTAGCGAGCTAAACGCCGAGGCAACCTTTGATTAGTTTGTAAGTTTTGAAATGGGTCATTTATTCGTCTAAGCTGGGTACTTGAATGTTATCAAGCCGAGATCGCGCCCAGAAGCGCTCTGCTGGGTAAATCTGTCCACGATGCTATAATGATAAGACCGAAATTCAAATAAGTTCCCTGGGCACGTTTCCGATCAAAAATCTATAACCTGTTCTGGGTGTTTCATTAGGAGATATTTATTGGAGATGTTCTTTTACTAGTGTGAATGTTCTAGGCTGTGCTGCAAACAACAATTGTTTCGATAGAACAAGTTGACATTGAGCACCTACGCAACGAATAAGTTATGGACTTCCAAATGTAAGTTCGTTAAATGGCAAAGCGGTTAACGTTGAACCAAGTGCACCGAGCGGAACCGTTTAGAGAAAATCACTCCATTTCTCCGTGTACCCGTGTTGATACTGCGATCGCGCCTCCAGCTGAACTAACTGTGTAGCACACTCATACACATTCCCACCCCCAGTTTCACCAGGTACCTAAGGAACTATTGAATAGCTCTCATTTGTTTGCATATTGAAGTTGACTCTCCGTTCGGGTTACCAGTCGACCAATAAAGCGTCAGGCACCGTAGATTAATAAGAGACACGCATGTCTTTGAAATGATGGAGAAATATCACGAAGCAATTCGTCTGCACTAGAGACACGGTCGACGTTAAGTAAAAAAAAAATTAACATGAACTGATTCAGTAAAGTCTAAATGTAATAATAATATTATTCTATTTTGTTTGAGTGACTAGAGGATATGTGCGAAAGTTATGTAGAAAGTTAGAAGCTGACAGAAGAAAGTTAAGAAAAAAAAAGTAGCTGTATACCCAGCATAATTAAATGCAAAAAGTGTTATTACTCGTAGGAAGTGTCTCTCGAAGGCTTATAGTATTTTTACTATTATAGGCGTCTTGCGTGTCTCCGAAAAGCACAAAGTGTGATGCCGTTCGAATTGGAATCTATCCAGGAACGTCAATCAGCTTCCGCTTGTTCCTAATGATTGCTCGTGGACGCATATATACTTACCCTCTGAACGTCAACATACTGTACACCACAAGCGTGTGTTACGTTGAGTTCGAAATCCCTGCATGCTTGCGACCGTCCCACGACGGATTGATTACGTTACAATACCCTCAAAAAAAAATGTCCATAGTACTAGAAATGATATTGTATTACGACAAGGACGAGCGATGGTGAGTCCAACCAGTGGCAACTAACACTTGATCGCTCGCTTTTTCAGTGCATCTATATTAACAAAACCTACAAGAACTGTCTTCCCTTTCGCGTAGCGCCCTGCAACCAAGTCAGCTGAACTACGTGGGCTAACATAGAGGCTCTGCCTAGACCACCGTAGTAACTGACTGTGTATGCTGTATTCTATGTTGTGTGACACCGGTGCTTCGAGGACAATAGCAGTTAGCTTGATCCGAGCTGTGTTGAGCCGAGGACACAAACTTTGCGGCAAATATCGTAGAGCTCGTGGCCGCGAGTCGCGTGCCTGTCCCCTACGAGTGCTATTGCTATTACCAGCAGTGACTGCTACTTCCGGGACTTCCAGTTACTTCCCCTTGATGAGGAAGCGACCCCCCGCCGTGTGAGACGGAGCCGCGCCAAAATTTAATACAAGTGGAGAACAAAGATTGAGGTCGTTGTTCTCCACTTGCGTTACAGTTTCGTCGCGCACTGTTGGTTCTTCTCCTGAACACCAACAGGTCGTGTCTAGATCGGGTCTAGTCGTGCGTCGAAGGTACCTGGTCCACTCGGACGTCGCAGAAGACGTCTGCACGAGTCCTTTGCGGCTGTGATCAGGCCACTCAGGTGGATTCAGGGATGAACCAGCCCGATGGGTAAGCGAACAACGAAGGACATCGCAAAGGAAATGATCATCGGTGTTTGTTGCCGGGCAGCCAACTGACTTGAACGATGCGGTACTAGGTCTAAGCAGACAGACGGGAAAACGCGTGAACGAAGAGTATCACAAAAGAGTAATGCGCAAGTATACACTGACACAGATCACTAGTTAAGCATGAGTGATGGTACCATATATCATTCAACCTAATCCGATATATCTCGGTCGTGACTAGGTTTGCATACGAACAAAAGAATTAGGTTAGATCTTACTCGTCGATCTTATTACCATTGACAGTATCAACTATTGACTGGAAGGGAACAGCTGTGACAGGGTGGCCGTGAAAGTCGCTTAATTTCCGTTTAGAAATCCGTCCGACAAAATAAAAACTCTCTGTATCGCTCCTATTAATCCTTGCCAAGCTGCGGAATATATATACTCGTTTAGAATGTAGAATGAGTTGAGGAAATTGTTTGGTGAATTATGGACCGCGAGTGTTTTTTTCGGAACAGATTTCAATTTACTGGGTAATATTTCTCAGTACGTTATACTGCATGTCTCCATAATTTTCTATGCTCTTAACTTCTATAACCTTCTTTTATAATATTAATGCGTATCTGTCACTGTAAAGCACGTCTAGTAAAAAAAAACACGCGCCTATATCTCAAAATGTATTATACCAAACCGTAGTCAAAATTTCATGAGAATTCCAACTTGGTGCCCACAAATTTTTACTATTAATTGGCAAATCATCTTCAACCTCAATGTGCTACACCCTAACGACAGACAAAAATGGGCCCTGCTTACGTCGCAGATTAGGAGCAAAAGGTCTAGGCTACGAAAAGATTCATCACTGAAGTTCTGTTTGCTATATCTCACGTTGTGACTTGAGAGGCTGATTCCTCGTATAGAAGCTTCGTATCTCATCGAATTGGACACGAAAGAGACGGTAAGACCCTGTAGCGAACACGGTGCCGCCCTGCGAAAGCCACTCGCTGCCAGCGGTTCATCGTGTTTCACACGTGTCGCAATGCTGTCCTGGTCGGCATAGATCCTTTCCAACTTACCCCAACTCCTCTTTCGTATCGTACCGTTTCTCTGTTGCTTTCCGCATGCACATAATTCGAACAATCACCACACTTAGTCGTATTGCTTTGAGGGTTGAGGTTCATTACAATATAACCTGTGTTTTATTTGGTGTCTCTAGACAGTGGATAGCTGGTCGCGGTAAGAGCATGTCCTTTTAAAGCTAATGCACCCGTCGAGGCGTTTCTTGCGATGTTGCGACACTCAGCCACCAACCCACTTACTATGTTGCAAGAAAGGAGAAATCAAGTCACTGTGTAGCACGTACAGGCAGAGACACGCAAGGCTTCTAGGTCCTGTACAGCGATGCAGAAATAGACAACAGTACTTGGAGAAGATGTAGTTACCGGAACATTTTCGAAGCGAAGTGTGGATAATGTCGCGTCTGATATTCTACCTCTCTCTTTACTTCTTTATCGCGTTGTCTTACTCGACGGCGAAGTTCTCTTCAACGCTATCGCATTCAAGTCTTCTCGACGGAGACTTTTTATGATTGCATGTCCTGCAAGGCATCAATACGATAGGAGCCAGCTCCATCGCATTGGTTTTGGTTCACTTGCTAATCACATTCTGACCATGTACGATCTCGTGCTTTCGCCGTGTCTCATATCGACCGAGGCCAGTGGAGCGACTGTGGGCCTGGGGTAATAGGAACAGCCTAACGTCGGTGGACTTAAATGACACCCTCTTCATAGTCTAGATGATATAGCAAGGAATTCTACCCCTCAGCAGGTCGCTCTTTTGCTCTTGTTGAGCAGTCTTGCTTAGAACAACATTTGATCGGCGCGACTTCGTAAGCAATTCTCCGTCTCACGTGTTAGCAACAAGAGACCCCGGTCAAAAGCGAAAAGTAGATGTCGCCACCATCAGCAGCAGCCGTCTTTGGGACACGGGCCGGATGTAACGCGCACGTGTCGTAGAGTGATGGCGCATCTTGCAACGTGCTTGTCTTGGCTTCTGTTCCGTTATGCTGGTGGCTTCCCAAGTGCTTGTAGGCGACGCAACTCATCCCATCGCTAAGATCGGCACAGTCAGCTGCTGTAGCCCCCGTCTCCGGCGTGGACGACGGGGTGGTTGTGCCGGCGGAAACGCTTTCATTTGCCAAAGAATGGCAGAGAAGTCTGCATGTCAGCGAAACATGCCACTGCGACCAATTGCCAACCCAATATGAGACCGCAGAAACCCGCAATTTTGTAGTTGAAAGCAGACGGGTCCGTCATCGGGAGCTACGGTTTGCAGTAGCACACATACATTAAGTGTGTATTAGCCTGCATATATATATATATGCAACTCAAGAGGTGTCGCCCGGATTCGATCGGCATTGGCGTCACTTGAAGACTTTCAGACATTCGGCAGCAATAGGTGTGGTAAAATTGTCCAAATGCTTTTAGTCATACTGAAAATAGAGCGTCTTGAATACGAGTAAGATTTTTCGCTATATATTACAATTTCCTTATGATAGATGCTGCCCAGACCCATACGAAAAAGTTATGCGTCTTATAGTCAAGATGCATCATCGGAAGGAACGACCCAACGATGCTTCTACCATTTCTCATTCTGAAAATTCTACAACGAAGAATGCTTATCGTAATGGTCGACCAATTACGGAAAAAGGTTGACGAAATTATTGCAGAAGTCGAGCAAAGCCGACACGCGACCAGCGATGATTTGGCAAGGAATTAAACATCTATTATCATACTAGCTGAAAGAAGTTCACTGCAAAAAAAAGCTCATGTGTTTGGGTGCCACACGAATTAAAGCAAAGGAACTTATTCGATCGAGTTTCCACCTGCAAAACTTCACGGATTTGTAGCGGAACTAATGAACGGAAAGGGCGTCACCTCCACAATGACCGACAACATTGTCTGCGTCGTCATCTGCTTCGGTCTCTGCACAACCTTTTTCAAAGCGTTAATTTAGCTTTAACTTAAAATCACTTAGAAGCTACAGAAGCTTGCAGCGATAGGAATGTGGTGTTACCATAATAAATGGTAGAAAGCTATCGATCAAAATGGTGCATATTTAGTTTAACTTACTATGAACACGTAAAAATATCTACCTGCTTAAAGCCAATTGTTTTTCTTTGACTTTTTCAAAAACCCAATATAATCTATATTGGGGTTTCGAAATGGGTTGGGTTGGGCAAAATGAGTTTTCGCTCTTCAATGGCACCATTAACTACAGAGGCATTGTCGGTTCGCCTATACCGATTTGGCTAATTAACACCACGATCAATTGCTATAATTTTGATTCTCTATGAAATGTTTGTTTTTTTGGCAATTGTTCTATGTGTACTTTTACGACGCCATCAGACGAGCTGTTTCCAACGTAAACATTCGCTGTATTATTACTCTCAATGATATTATGCCTATTTTAATTACTGATATTTATTTTTACCACGACCATTTTCTCCACTATCGGCGTGTATTCAAGGGGTAGCTTGAACTCCAGCATCGTATTGTGTACATTCTACTGCAGACTGATTCTAAGCGTCGATGTGTAGCGCCATAACCTTGACTATGTTCCACCTAATTACAGCCGGTCCGTTCGAGGACCTCGCCTGTAAAGCGGTAAATGATGCTTGAAGCATCCCTTGCGAGCATTGATTCATTTGCCGACGCCCATTTCCTTATACGTATATTATGTGCTTACATTTGATCGATTCGTCGTGAATAAAAATGGTGGCAAAAATCATTATCATCTGGGAAGAATTGCTCAAAATGGTTGCATTGGCAGCGTCTTTCGCCAAACGTCCGTAAGGATTCAGTATACTACTCACGGTGTTCATGCCCGAAAATCGAACACCGGAATGAGTAAATATCTCTTTCTCTCTAGGTCTCACTAAACACTGCGCTAATTCGTCGACACCGCGCGTCGAAGCGGCACTGTACAAAGGACGACTCATTCAAACTGGCGAGAGCTTCATACCACGACCGCGGCTGATGATCGAGGGAAATTCAATCGAAGAGCAGATCTGTCGATAAATAAGCTTGATTAGGTAGATCTCAGCAATCGACCATGCGATGGGCCTATCGATCAGTCGACCAACACAATGGCTGGCGACGACACACCGGCGCGTCTGCTAACTTGAGACACGGCATTCAGCATGATCTCGCCGGAAAGGCTTCCGAACCTATAGTGGAGCATCCATAGAACGCACCCGAGAGCCTTTGGGAGTAGCTTCATCACGGAGTAATAATTTATTCCGCGTCTATATATTGTTGTGGACTCGCAGTTGCTCCTGTTGGCATCCTCATACAACAACAACAATGCCAGAGAATGGAAGAGGTAGGGAGACAAGCTTGCCGCCTTATTCAGTGGCAGCGTCTGCCGCAACTGAACATAGATAAAATTTGCCGACAACCATTTCTTTCTGAGCGCCAACAGCAGCAACGGCGGCGGCAGTTACGTAAGTTGGCCTTCGTCGCCCGCTAAAATGTCTTGTCCGGTTGTCCCCTGTCGTGCGATAAGTGTCTTTCTAGGTGTGTATGTGTTTGTGTGTGTGTCCATGTTTGTCTGTCTATGTATCTGACTGTGCAGGATCACCAGCTTAGGTCAATTGGGATTTGTGTTGGTCATTTGATTGTATTGCGTTCCACGACGTCCGGTACCCTGTTTCGCGGAGTGCTGCCTGTATGGAATCTCTGACTGTCGATCCGATCGGCGGGAAATAATTTCACGGTATCAGCAACGGAACCATGAATCGTCGACGAATCCTTCGATTCGCCATTGCTGCTGCTGCTGCTGCTGCAGGGAATTCTGGCGGCTGCTAAAACCAAACGCGTCGCAGAGATACCTGAAGTCAACCGCTGCTGTCGACTGGCGGACAACGGCGGCGCCGAGGGCGGGAAGTTGACGTTTTGAAGGAACGTGAGGCGCGGAATGAAGCGGCCCAACAGATTCACCGACCGGCATTTCGACCAGTGTATGTCGGTCTTACTCTACTTTAACGTCGAGCTCATCGGACGCGCGTCAGACCATCCATGTTCGCGCTCACGGCGCCGGCCGTTGTCGGCTTCGTCGCTGCTGGCGTCTGCTGCCTATCGCCGCTGCCGCAGACCTCTTCAGGTTGCGTCGGTACTGTCCAACAGATCTTAAAGCTCAAAGCTACTTACCGACAATTAAACAAGTGGCCTGCTACTCCACCAGTAACTTTAGCAATAACCAGTGTACAATCCGCCAATATAAAGTAAACATGACAGTAACCAAAATAGCATCGTACATATAGCTCTACGTACGAGTCTATTATAGCCGAAAACAGGGCCTGTTCTCAGTGGTCGCTGCGCGTTAACAGCAGCGGCCACGGCAGCGACGATGATGCTGACGTCACCGGCGCACAACAAACTCGTTTATACTTATTTTATGAGCTGTGCACTTTGGGCATACGCACCGTACGCTCACATATGTATTTACGTAGGTAGCCACAGACAGATGCCGTAGAGCTAGTGTAGCGGCATACTGTTTGTTGCATTATAAAGCTTCCCAATTTCTCAATAGAATTTCCTTGATAGACGTAAACGTCGACGCTGATCTAGACGGGAGGCCCTCCGTTGCTCAGGGCCGGAGCCGTCACTTTGTTGAGTGGCGTGCGCTCGCTGGCTTTCAAGCTTTTTTCTCAGGCGGGAACCGCGGCCTAAGGCACTGTGCACGTTCATACGTATGATCACAAAAGAATATCACCGACTACGCTGCGCCCCCAACATTATCATCATCATCATCCCCGTCAACAACAACAAGCTCAAATTAGTCCTTCCTTGTCTCTCTCTTCGCGTCTGCCCGACTGGAGCCGGCGCCTGGTCCACTATTTCTTGCCTTGTTATCCCGTGACTCAGCATTACCGACGCCGCCTCCGTCATCGATTGTCGACGAATCTTCTAATTGATTCCTTGATGAGCAGCAGGTCGTCCTCGGTTAAATAAACGGATGCTTAAAAGAGAGAGGCAGCGGTATCGATATGTGGTAGCATTGGCTTATTTTGGTTTTGCCGACGCTCTTTCCGATGAATTAGCCGAAGCGACGAAGGCAGAGACGACAGCAGCCGTTCATGTGCCGCCTATCGCCGAGGCGGCTGCTTCCTCGTAGAACGAAGGCCTCAAAAGGGAGGAGGAATAGCTGTAAAGCACTAACTGCGGCTGTCAAAGGAGAGTCCTCAAGGATGGGTTGCTGTTGGCCACTGCAGCGGCTATTACGGCCCTGCTAAATATGGACTCCAGACCCCTCAGAATCATTCGGTTGTTGCGGTATCTGCCGTCGCCCAGGTAAACAGTTTGTCTACATGATGGCAATGCTAGTCATTATTGGTCAACCACTCACCACGAGAACGCACATTTCCTTCATGTATCGATTTGCCGTCGTAGACGTTGACCGGGCGTTTGCCGTCGTAGACGTTGACCGGGCGTTTGCCGTCATTCATGTGCACACCCAGCCATCACCCACGGGCACTATCTTGTGCCGAAGGAATGACTGGTCCGTCAAGGTTAAAGGGAGGAGCAAGTCGGTACCACTTCGTAAACTTTGTTGGCATCATTGTTGTTAAGTAATTAGTCTGCTTGCCAATTGTTTTTATAGCGGCGCTTCTCAAAACGGCCGAGATCGACAAACGCGATTATGATAAAAATTAAATAAAGTCCTATCAAAAACGTACCTACGGAAGTCTTCGAAGAGGAATTCGTCTGCAGTACAATGTTAACAACTTTGTAGCTAGATATATGTATTACTACTACTAAATAAAATTGTTTTATTTTTTCAGTTCCTCAAGAGAGGTGCAGGTTTTCCGAGAATGATCACTGAGCCCGGCTTTCCAATTTGACTTATGCAACACGGAGTGAATACTTTGAACACTAAGCTACGAACACAAGTGCCAACCTGATAGCATGGTCAACCATGGTCGGATAACTTCTTGCTTTACTTTCAAAGCAGCGTCATAGACGATTTGAAGAACTGCAACTGACATTTACCATTCTCCCGGCGGATTCCACATCCCTATTTGTCGCCTGTGCTGGACAAAAACTCTGTTATTCATACGGGTATTTCCTCCTTCAAATCGAACCCACGCCTGGTCCCCTGGCGAAATTAGACTCTGGAATTTGAGTGACCGAGTAGGTACGCTTCAGATACGAGAAATCTGCAACTCGATGAAATGCAGCGTCCCCTCCATGTCGATGATATCTCCGGCGAAGAAGGTAGAATCCGTTTTGAAGTACGTTTAGCAGCTTAAGTGAGTGAGCAAGTGATGTAGCAAGTCAGGACCTACAAGAAAGCCGCTCTCTCTTTCCTATAAAAGCCTAACAGTTAAAGTTCTGGCGAGTCAAAGTCCACATATCACCTTCGACAACCTCCAGTGATAACGGGGTTAGCCTAACCCGCCGCTGCTGTTAGAGACACAAAGTAACGGGCAGGTCCTGGGGCTAGCTTTGTAACCCCATTTATATGTACCTACCATTAACACCATCAAAGCACAATTTTGACACCATTGCTACCCTTACTGGAGGTGGCAGCAATCGTTTGACGTGTTCACAGCTTGATGCAATGCCCGCTCACAACCAGAACTGCTGCAATAAATCTCTACTACTTGAACGGGGCTGTGCGAATCGAAAAGTCGGAGCTGCCTGTGGCTATTCAGCAAACAACAGCCCTACATGTCAATGTGTCGAAGCCGGTCCAGAGGTGTCAGCCGATCAATCGAGTGTTGCTGGGCGAATGAGGTTGATTTCATCGTTACCTTAACGCGCAGCCCACCTCAGAACAAGGGAGGGTGGGCAGAACACGACCCAACAGATTTCGGGGACTTCACGAGGAGGGTAGCTTCACGAAGAGTTGAGTAGCTGTACCGAGAATGACAGTAGCCCTCTCGAAACGGCTAGGGTCACAGATAGTGATAGTGACGTACGGTCGAGTAAAACTTTCCCTCTGTGTAATCATACATCATAAACAAATCTGTCGATGCTTCGTGATTTGTCTTTACCCTAGGGCAATCATCTTGCGCAAAAATGTTGACGAATGTCACATTTAGGTGGTCCTAATAGACTACAGTTTACAAACAAAAACGATACTGTTTAATATTTTCATCGGTGGAGAAAGTGAGACGCCATAAGTAGACCTTAAAAAGGTGACATTTGTAGACCAATGAAACAGTCTGATTACTTTCGACGCGCGTAGCTTATTCTGCATTGAGCGTTAGCTTAAAGATCACTGTGAATGAATATTACCAATATACGTCTGGGCCTATTTAGATCTTGAATTTTATTCGTCTTGCGTAGGACAAAAGAGATTGACAGGCTTACGGATTACCCAGCAAAGGAATGTGTTACAACATATGATAGAATATTGGACCGTCCACGATCTCGAAAAAGGCGTACTGTTTACAATTTATCCTGCGATAATCGTTGAGCGTAATTGTTACAGAAATTAAATACAAAGACAGTTCCGCCACCTGCTGTCGTTATGGGAAAAAGAGGGGCTCACAGCAGCCCCATTTGAGTAATGGAAATTGATAGCATTTTTGATTCACAAAGAAAGAGCTACGAAACGCTGTCCAGAGCGAACTTCCGCTCTTTGTTGACGAGCTGTCGCTCAAGGCTTTGAGGTGGTTTCATGACGAACACTTCAGGGCAACACAGGAGTTCGCTAACAAACTTCTCCCCTTTATTTCTGTACCTAGTTTCCTTTGAATTTCGTTATAGAGGGAATAGTGAATTTTCAGTTATGCCAGGCCCATTGCCTTCGGTTCGTTTTGATTGTTCTTTCGACATCTCTAATCCTTCGCAGCTGCCCAGTCACCACTTAAACTAATTTGCCGCTTTCAATGAAAGTTTGCTTTCATTGCAAAGACAGAGCGCAACTCGATGTTTTTATGTGCGTGTTTGGGAAGAAGAAGAAGAAGAAGAAGAGCACGGAACTCAGTATTAGGTCGGTGTGTAGTACGAGTTACTTCAAGATGGCCCCTGCACGTGCGTCCATCGTGAACTTCGTTGTTCCCTCAAATTCGCCAATTCTTTATGAAATTGGGAGGAATTGACTCGTGACAAGGTACGCACGGTCGGGAAAAGCTTGGTTGATCTTTAAGCGAAACACATGTGTCTTTTGCCATAGTTCGTAGCGGTCTTGATTAGGACAGAAGGCTTCAGAGAAGGTGACCAGCATTGACGGTTGAATAGTATAGGGTCTAAGCACAAAAGAAACACTAGAAAAAACCATCGAGTACTACCGTAAGTGGTACTGTCAAGGAAATGCTGACTATTTGAGAATTCCCAAAGAAGAAATTGATTTAAAGGTAAGCGTCGCAAAACTGAGTAGTAGCGAAGCTGTCGAAGAAAGTATGACAATTGACAGCGAATTATCGTGTAAAGTAACTGGAGTGACAGTATAGAGGGAAGAAAATATTTTGAGCTACGCTTGCCTGGAACGAGCACTGTCTAATGACAAAGTCATAAATTTTCCATAGCTTACGGGAGCGCGATTTCTCTCAAATTATAGCTTCGGACACAATGAGAGAGGGCCTACAAGGTAGATCCTTCACGAAGTGATTACTACGATTTTTGACCCAATGATCAACTGTAAATGTGACTTTCCAGAAATCTTATGTACCTGAAAAAATCAAACTTGGAGGAACTTTAATTTTATCGAATATATAAATGAAGCTTGAATTACGTTCTGACAATACGTTCTTAGAGGGTGTCTGTAATGGGGCAGGATCCGTAGTAAAAATCTCATATAGATAAGAGCATTTCATTCACTGTGTTGCACTCCATTACTTGTTCTAATCGATATATATATATATATATAATGATAAAAACGTAAAGAAAGATAGTGTTTTCATAATGCATACCGCTTTATAGGTATTTACCGTGTACATAGTGGACGGTGTATCCAAAGGGTGGCTGGTTTCGATAGTCACTTTTAAAAAATCAATAAACTGTCTCGGTGTGTACAATAGAAATACAAGATTGAATTACCATTTAATTAGGAGCGTGGCATCAAAGGTCTATTGGTCCACTTTGTAGGATCCTCGTCGAAATGGTCAAAAACAGGCCCGAAAACCTATTCAGCGCGAAATATGCTTTTCCGCTAAGCGACGTATGCCGACATAGGACACGGACCAAAATGGAAACCCTTAAAGGACAATTTTTTTTCGAAACATTCGATACTTTATTTTAATTGGAAGACTAATCTACCAACTAGAATGGACCAGAGGTTTGGGAACTGTGTCGTCGTTGTGTATTGAGAATCGATAGGCTGCTACGGCAGCAACGTTTATACCTGTTAGTAACAGCTAAGGATTTGGTTTTTGTTGAAAATTGGAATTAGGGTCCCCGTTAGACTTGCTTCCTCTTGCAGAGTCCAGCTCGACTTAGGCTGAAAAACAGGAAACGGTTGCTGGAAAATTCATCATCGAACAGAATTACGTTGGCATCTGATAGTTGTTACGTTGCCGGAACCCGCAGCTACAATCCCTCTGAACCCATCCTAAAGGATACCCGTGAAGCTACGCAACCACATGGACAACTAACTAAAATAAGATGTCTCCCGAGACTTCGATAGCGGAAGCCATTTCAATGAAAACAGTTTTCTTTATGAATCTTTGGATGGAAAGTTTAACATCTATTAATGAAACTAAGAGGAAGACAATTGACGTTACCATATAAACATATATTTAGCAGCAGATTACTATCTTAACCATCGACACGGCTACCTTCCCACAGAGCTTCGTAACGCGTTTTAAATCAAGATCCACTATTAGAGAGAGTTATATTCTGATAGCTAAAAATCAAACAATTCGTTGAATAAAAGGAAATATTTAAAGTTAAAATTTGACCTATCGAAATTAATTGCGATATTTTGCTAAAATACAGTGCAGTCCTCGTCCGCACATATCTTCTTATGGTAGGGATCATCTCCACGACACAATATTGTTATGTTACTACGAGTCCATTATACTTGGCTCAAACGTTTGTTGTTCGCTATGCGCTGTGCCTGTTGTGTGCCTATGGTCTTTATTGGCCTTTCAAGTCTTTGCCATCTCTGCAGCACCGGGGTAGGCACATTCGAACTTAGCGTACCCTCTGCCAGCTCATCATGCTGTATACACATACATATCCAAGCCGAAACTCAAATATCGAGGATAAATTGCTTGCTTTGGGGTAACAGGGGATCGTCCCGTGCACCGTCTCTCACTTGCTGTCTCTTCAACCCCTCAACGTGCAGCTTCCTACATCTCTCCGAAAACGCTCCCGGTTTGCCCCATAGTCCACCCCCCCCCCTCCCCGCATGCAGGAGCAGGCGGCCCTTGCTTGAGTTCGGACGAGGTCAGGATCCGTAAGTGCATGTGCGGCCTTTCAACTGTCTTCTTTTTTCGTAGCAGCCAAAGAAAGAGCAGGAACGAACTCGCGTTGAAGTTTCGACCATCGGCAGAGCGGCGAACTCTGGCGATTTCGGTGGACTCGAAATGGTGCCGATGGAACTCGATGGAAGAAGTGTGCAAAGGTAATGACGATAGACACGAACAAAGTTTGCTCCCCTTGGAACGTAGGGTCGAGGCAATGCGACGTACTTCAAATTCGTACGGTGGATGATGATCGACGTCTAATATTTTGATGTCTCTCAGCTTGGGCGTCCCGTGAGAGGTTTAGATTCTGTGGGATAAACCTCATCAGTTGGTAGTATAACGTGTAAGCTGGAACGCGCTTTATCAAATATTTTCGTAAAGTTGAATACATGTGTGTTGTCGTTTTTAATTGATAAAAAGAAGTTCAACACTTTATCCATGTAAACCTCATTCCAATAAACATTCTTGCTGGGGAAATGGGCAAACGTATGCAGATCTTTAACCCCACAGTATTTTTCGTTTTTTTGCCGACGAAGTTTAAACTGTTGTGGCTACAATCTATCGTAATTTCCAAATTAATGACTATCCACATGCCTTTAGAGATAAATATAAAATCGATAAGACCTTTGCTTGATAGTGGGGAAGGGTTTATATGACCCTATAAACATTTACGTATATTAATAATAAAAAATATCACGACAAAAGTTATTGTAAACATATATTATGTCAGAATCCACTGTAAAAGTAGATCCTTTTTGCTACTGTAGTCATTTGATATTATAGCTATGTGCATTCTTCCTTTCAGGTAGAAACCCTCATCAAAGTATTCACGTAAAGAACAACGCTTTTTTACCACTACCAACTTTTTACTTAAAAATGTTTGGAAATTATTTATTTTTAAGTTTAATGTCAAGGACTTACCCCTATTAAAAATCTAACCGGAGTAGGTCTTGCTGGACTTACCTGCGTTTCTCCAACAAACATATGAAACGGCATGGTAAGAATACAAGCACCTATTGTTCTTGATAATGATACCTCATCCGCTTTAATTCCTTTGCTGACTGATTATTTATATCTGACAGTAATTCCCGTCAACGCTGAGATTCGAACCAACGTGGCAGCATATATGTTAGTTATAGTTACCATAGCAACGCACTACTTGAAGGGGGCGCACTAGCCACCCAACCCACGGCACGCAAAAACGAGGCTTAGCCTCTGAATAAGTCCAGTAATGACCGACGCAATGACTGCGTTACAATAGCTACATCTAGAAGGTTTCGTGGCTGTCAAATAAGCCGAAAGACGTAACAACAGAAGTGTGCCTGGTGGCGATGGCCCATCTGTCTTAAAGCTCTTTCGGTTGCTTCTACGACCACTGAGTCTAGTTGAAGATCAACTCATTGCTTAGTATTAATAAGCCTAGTTTATTTAAATTGGCCTGATTTCTTAAACAATTCGTTATTATGTTACTGGCAAAGGTAGACGACGCTTATGAAGCTTTCCAAGGGCAGCTGCTCGTGAAGCTGCCTCCAGTGAATCTACTAGAGTAGTCCATTTACGGCGACAGGCTCTCAATTGAGTTTAGTCATCATATGCTCTGTTGCAGCTGTAACCCGTTATCACCATTGTTCGCACTGCTTTGTGAGAAAGGGCTCAGGTTGCGAGCCACATCAGCTTAGTGCAACTACCACGAGCTCCGCAGGAAAGAATTGAACTCCGACGTTGACAACGAGGCAGCAAATAGCAGAACGGCCACCCTTCATCGCTGGCTAACGCCGGCCTATAGTGATCACAGCAGCAGCGGAAGCTGGGACATAACGGAAACGGTCGGCTAGCGTGTCTTCCTTGAACGCGTACCCTTCCTGGCTGATGTACCAACGTGTGTCCCTTTCCTGTCTCTCGAAATCCGCCCAGTATTTCCATTTGATCGACGGGCGATTATCGACAACTCGTGTGTGGTGACGCCAAGTTGACAGCGTGCCAGCGGGATTAGACAAGCGTCAACAAAGGCGATAGCGACTGCGGAATTCGTTGCCCGTTTAGGTTTGTGTGCCAGGCCATATAAAATCTTCTTTGAGTTGGGGGGCCTGCAAACCGACGTTGCTGTTATTGATCCAAACACGGCGCTCAATCTAAACTTCATTTCTCTCCCCTTTTCTGTGCATCGTATCTGTCGCTGTTCTTGGCACTTGCTTTTCTTTGGAGTCTCGTTTCGATTCAGCTCTTAACGCCGGTCTACCCTGTTGCAGCCCAATAGGCTGACCGCATACAGGAAGAGACCCAGCGAACGCGAAACAGGCTGTCAACTTTATAGAGGGTACGAATGAAGAACACTGCTTGTCGACGCACCACTACCAATGGCGATACCAGACTAGTAGTACCGCAGGAACATTGGCAAGCAGCCACTATTCGCTAGGCATCAGGATACAAAAATAATTTGTCACGATGCTCCCAAAGTCGCCTCGTGCAGCCATCTTTGTCTGAACGCCTGTCTGCTATCTTTCATTTGATAAATATCTTACTCAGAGAATCAGCCCCCGGTCCCCTTTTTGTGCCTCTGGGTCTTTCAGGCGCAGTAAGCTGGAAGACCATATCAACAAGGGTACACTTTAGCTAAACAACGACGCTTATACTAGCGAAGGGACAGGATAAGTAAGAGAGATCCTCGGAAAACCAGCGAACAATAGTGAAGAGCCGCTAGCTGGCGAGAAATATCAGAATAAGAAGGACCGCTTGAGTCGTCCTATTATATCCTATAAACATGTATCTTCGAGTTAACGGCAGGAAAAGTTTGAGTTGTAAGTAGCCACTTACATCTAGCAGAAACTAGAGAGGAAATATGTACGCTTCCCGGTTCAGCGGTATGTCTGAAGCTAAATATTTGGCGCGAGGTTTTTCCTGAAGACTTTACGCGAACATTCGAAAGTGAAATTTTTACTGCGAGTCTTAAATATACTTGACAATCGATTAAACAGTATGCGCAGAGTGAACTTAATTACTATATAAAAAAAATAAATAAATAAAAAGCTATACATAGCTGCTGTTTTATAACACGGGCATAAGACGAATATTTTAGTGAAATGGTTAAGCTAATAGACGACAAGGAGGAAAGAAGGCACTCATTTTTCGACACGTACACAACTCTCCCTCAGGAGTACTCTATGACAATGCTTCACTCCTACCGTTCTAACAGTGCCACTATCGACAGCTACGAATTTTCCTTCGAGCTGACTACAAGAAATCTTTTGAAAGGCTAGATTGAGCAAGGTACGACTCGACTAGGCACTTTGATGGGGTAAGCCCCATATATATATACACCCAGCTTTTAATTTGCCTATTTTATGTACGTGCTTGTTACTGGGCAGACCGATACCGGCTTGTTTGGTTACTTCTAATGCTGTAGCGACATAAACGCTTTTAAACGTATGCTACATGCTTTTCATCATTAAACACCGATTATATGCAGTACTACCTCAGGACAAGAGATAGATACAACTACGACATAAACATAATTATGTTAATAAGCCGAACAGTGTGTTCACAAAGGGTAAAGTGGCACGGGGCTATCGAATAAACTTGGAAAATACAACGAGAACCAATCGTGTAGTTCCTATGCGTCGAGGTGAAAGCCTGTGCAAGTCGAGCAAACATCTTTTCCCTTTCAGAATTTGTATGGGATATTTGAACATTAACCCAACAAAAAACAGAGCTCTACTGATCTTTGAATATTACAGAGATCGGTAGATTGGTTAATCTAAGCAATTATATAGTACGACACAAAAGCTTATTCACTATTTAGAAGACGAAGCACTTAATAGTTCGATTGCGTACATCGACTTGAGGTCATAAGGAGGGCAAATGGCGCGGGCATTAGTCTAGTTCAAGAAAACAGTACAGCGCCGTAGAAAATACGTACAAGTGTGGTCCGGTGTCCGTGAACGGAACGTAAGTATTAACCTTTTGAGAAAAGCAAAAACGAAATAAACATCTTCCAGATCCACTGGTCTTAAACTGTGCTTCCTTACGTAATAGGCTAGTTTGTAAGGTGTAAGTTAACAATGAAGTTCCCGATGTGACACGAGGAAAATTCAAAGATGGAGATCGCACAGGGATCTCTATAAAACTTCTATTCTGAACACTATTCTATTGAAGTCTGCCATTTTTTTGGTGATTTAATTTTTAAAGTAACCTCAATAACACTTTTAGAGATTTAAATAATGTCGATTGGTGGACAAATTTTTACTGTGTACGTTGCTGAGGTGCGCTTCTTTTGCTCAACAGATATCGAATAATTATACCACCAGTGATTGATTACGGGTTTTTCCGTTTAAGAGGGGGAAGTAACATAGTGCCGTTCTCCCAATTACAGACTGTGAATTGATGTTCCCATGGTAGGTAACGTATCCGCCTGCTATGATTAGGAATAGCTATGGCTTAGATTCAAACCCGGCCATAGATACACTTCGTTTCGTGCTGGGAACCAGCCGTATGATGGAATGTTGAATGGCGGTGTCGGACGTTGAATGGCTTTGAACCATTGCCCTTTGATTTATATACGAGAAGTTTCTGATAGATCTATATGTAAACGGACGTTTAATGCTTCAGAGAAACTCATGATATAATATATACAGAAAAGATCCTTAGTTGTTGTTTGATTTCAATAATATCTTTTTATTAATTACTACCACTTCCAGTACAGAGATATTTTCGACTTTGCTTTATAGATATTTGTTTATAAAAAAAAAAAAAAAAACAAAGACTTAAGATCTCCATCGAAATATATAACGACAGCTTTCTCTTCTGCCTTATCAATATTGACTGTACCTTCCGCTCATACAACGTCATCACAAATGCTATCGTAATTTTCAGCAGTGACGCAATTTAGGTCATCTGCTGTGCTATGGCTTGATTTGTAAGCGATAAGCCAGATACGCCTGTGTTTAGAAATTGGGCATATGCTGCAGAGTTCATTAATGATCAGCATATCAAAATAGATAAAGGATGTAATCGCAATATTATCATAGCACAAAAAAAAATGCTATAAAAATCTTCCAAAAATAAAGACAAGCCGAAAATAGCTAGTGGACAATGAAGGTCGTACGCGAAATGACCTTGAAAGTGGTAAATTCTGAAGTGCGTAACTTTAAACGAAATGGTCCTACGGAAAATAGAACGAAGTTCAACGACATAGGCAATAGGGATTGAAAAAACGCTACAGCAGGCCACATATCACATGCAATTGTCGGTTGGGTGGGATTATGGAGACTGCCCTAATCCAGTGCGGTTAAGAAGTATCTCTAACGAAACAAGGTAAAATAAAGAAGTCGCAAAAAAGGTGGTACTACTCCACTTTACAAGCTCCTAGAGAAAAACGGAGGTTTACTGAATCTGAAGGCATGAACGCAAGCCCAACTATGCCGAATCGAAGACAGTGACCCAGAAACGCTAACGCGAGAGAAATAAGCCGCTCTCGAAGAATATAAAAGTACATCTGGTTAAAATGACAGATGAGTTATTAACGACTAAATAGAAACGTCCAATACGATTTGCAGCGAAGCACCGTAGCAGATGAAGCACCGTATAGAAAGCAAGCACAGCGCTGGCATAGTTCCCGATTTGCGCGTTTAGGAATGATCTGGAAGCGGTGAAATTGCATGTAGCTGGGTTGAAAAGCTCGAGCAGAATAGACGTCGTTACAAGCTAGTAACCAATTACAACTACAATCCATTGGCCTTCATAAATTATTCAAGCAAAGTTTATCTGTAGCAAGATCGAGTAATGGCTGGAACAGCAGGAAATTTTAAACAATGATGATACATCATTGATTCTGAAAAAGCAGGCGAGAAATTATAATATCTTCATACTGTCATATATGACACATTGCATACACCTTTGTCAAACCTACCGAAACATATCACGGAGACGACCGGGACAGGAAATATCATAGGACTTCGATAGATCCCATCTAGATAGCAATGAATGTGACTAGATTTTTATTAAAGAAAAAACGGCTATCGGGAGTGTCGAGCCGAAAAACCTGGATTGACTTAAAAACTAAAGACAGGATTTCCTACAGCCATCTTATTCGGGCACTGCATATAGCAGACTTGCGAGGACAACAGGAAACAGACGAATATGTAGATATCAGATTGGACCAAAACCTCAGCTGGTTTTCGGAGCAAAGCTTGGATCTTGGGAATAACTGGGTCGACAAACGTTGGCCAGATACTGTGAGTGTGTAAAATGTTGGAGATGTTTAGAGTCTGGTGGAAGGGCATAGCGTTGCCCAGCGTTAGATACGAGAACTCATGGCAACAGCTTCAAGAATTACTAAAAAAATTTGACGAGAGAGACACGGCAAATTTAGTCCGTAGGTTATAGTTGATTCCATCCGAATTTTTGGACAGTAAATTGCCATTGCATACTTTCAGTTCAGAGATACATTATAAAAAAAAACCCTTTGATAAAGTAAGCGTAATGTCCTACCAACGATGACTCAGGGTGTTGCCGGACAGACCGTTAGAAGAGGATGGACATAGCAGCCGAAGATCACGAGGTTGAGGAACTTATTCAAATGTGAACGAATTCAGATTCAATTGTCGGTTAACGAAAAATTACGTCTGAAACAGCGCTACATAACTATTAAACGCCAGGTCTCGAAAATGGCTAAATATCGACGACATATATATATATATATATATCAGGAAAAGTAAACTTGATCAAGCATAGTAGTAACAGAAACCTGACCACGAAGACAGCGCTCATCTACGGCATCGACGGATTTCCGTGTGGTACTGACACGTACAGAGATGCAACACATCCGTCGACACTTTGGACCTAGCATACTATTATGCTGTAATCCAATGTGAGTGGGACTTACATATGATACATTTACACATACGTAAACGATGTCAAAGTCTACCTAATCGTCTAGGCGGCAGTTTTGTCCCCAACAGCAGCCACCATCATCATCATCATCAGACTTCGAATGGCGGCATCTCCGGCTGCTTTTCGGTTAGTAAATAAATCAATATGTTTATGGAAGGGGATACATTAGTAATGGATGATGTCCATTTGGCTATTATCAATTTAGCTGACTTGTACCTGCTGTTGCTGCTGCTGCTGCTAATCCTCCCGCCATTACCTTAAACAAAACACTGCGGCGGCACGGAAATATGTGCTCACTATGAGTTTGAGTGTTTGATTTAAATGCAATGAACAATATTCAACGGTAAGTATCAAAAAGCAGCTCTCCCTTATTTACATCTCCTTTAGGCGGCCCTGCAGTTTGTCGTACGAGTGACTTAGAATCGAGTGACCGCAATCGATATCTGTGGCCAGAAGAGAAGCAAACCAATATCTCTCATTCGAGTGAAAATTTCCTAAATATTGGAGAAGGGTCAAGAATGGGAAAAATGGAATTGGATCAGTTAAACGCCGCCAACGGGCGCTAAACACAGCTGAGTCGGTCTGGCGATAGCAGTAGCAGCCTAGGGCCCCGGAGCATCTAATTCAGTTTTGCTTTGTACTGATATCACCGACTGGCAAGTGAACCGTGGTCGGCTACTCCGAACGCGGCAAGACGCGACTCTGATTAGTCGCACATCGATTCGGGAATATAAAGTCTTACTAGAAGGAGCAACTGCAAGAAGAACGGTAGCTTTAACAATGGCTCTTGGTCAGCAAAAACTTCCACCAACTTGTGCGTACTTCCATCACTCGAACGCGCGAGAAGTTCTGCTATTGCCGTAGGGAATAAATTGAGTTGTGACTGGTACGCCAAACATTCAACGCTCAGCACGCGGCGCCAGCATGGAGATTTTAATTGCAATCGTGATAGACGTTTCCAGCGAGTGTAGGACCTACGCAGTAGAATCACTAGCGTCTGATATAGCAGAGAGCGCAAAAAACTTCAATGACTGATCTACTGAGTTAAAGACGATTGCTCTCCGTGACCAGTCACTTTTCTAGCTTTATCAAGTGCTGATTGCCGGATTTGCTGACAGAATCATTTTCTGGGGTGCAGCACACTCTTCTAGTGATGTCTACTACCGCTGTCTTAGGCAACGGTTTGCAGAATCGGTGGACGACCGTCTGCGGTCTATAGCAGCAGCAGCAGCAGCATCGAAGAGCGCTAACGTTGGATTGCGTAGTTGTTGGGTAGACGAAAAGGTACGCAGAAAATCAGTCGGTTGTTATATGAAACGCCTTGACGATCTATTAACAACTACGGCGGTCGACTTTCTAGCCAACTGGTATTAGCGCATCGTAGCCTAGTTGTTTATTATCTACAGACGGGACACGCCTTGGCCATTGTAATAATGGCAATCTTCGTTACTGCCTGTTGCAACCTTCGCGAGTACAACAGCGGAACAGCTACATACATAATACTGTGAGAAGCCAAAGCGTGCCGGCGCGTTTCTCGTCGCTGTCAAATGGCCAGACAACGAAGCGAAAATCAAGTTATGAGAAGCAGTTACTTTTTTAGAAATTGCCCAAACGCAAGAGGGAGCGAAGCATCACTGATTCCGCTGGCGACATCTGGCGGCATCTGCTGAGGTTTACACATATCTCACGAGGGGGCGCCACTGGCTTCACGGCCAGCAAACAGTACAATGTTGAATAGACAGGCTTGTCTGGCAGTGCGAACAAGATTACGTTTCTCATAAAACAAGAAGGGATAATAGTATATAGGTGCGTGACGTACGTGGTAAACAAGTGATGAGTAGAAGTGGCAAATGAGTATCAAATGTTTACTTGGTTATTGTTAAGGCCATTGCTATTGTCAGTTGTCACTGTTGCCGCTATTGTTGCGGAAATAAATTTTGCTTCAATTGAGTGAGGACACACACTCAACGTACGCGAATAAAAACAATCGAGTCTATTAGAATTGTCTACAACAGTATAACCTGTTCTTTATTTATCGTTCGTTTAGAAATTTTTCATTTTCATACCCTATACCCCATGTCTCGTCAGCATTCCCCTGTACTTGCTAGGTCTCGTCACCTATCGACGGCTACCGAGTTGAGACGGCTTCATTCGCTGTTTGTAGCACAATCTTGCGTTTTTTTAAGGACAAATTAGTGGGAACTTGGACAATATCTATGTGCCTCTTTGTGGGTTCATTGCTCGCAACAAACAGGCTTTGATGGCAGCGACAGCCGGGGGGTGGAGGTCAGCGACGCGCTAAATTGCGCCTATTCGCAGCCAAATTAAATCACATTTATCCTCGTCCTGAAAACCTCTCTTTCTTTCTCTTTTTGTATCTTTTCTTTTGTTCCTTATCCGATCTTTTCGTTCAGTCGGCTGCTCTCCCCTGCTGAGGTTTTTCACTCAGGATCGTTCCTATTTCAGACGACTATTGTGTCATCATCACCACTCAGCATCCACAAGCATCGCAACCATCACTACTGAAACCACACTGCTCTCGTACGAATCATTGCCAGAAAGAAGAATCCTTGGGGACTATTTCATTGTGGCTGCTGCCATCCTCTCAGGTCGTCCTGTTCCGCACGCAGACTCTACTTTGATTTGGGTGCCTTGTACGCGGGCTTTTTGCACATCGGCAGTAAGCTTTCGTTGCAGTTGCCGCTATTTTGAGGTGACTAGCAGGCTTAAGCTCAACCTTTCTTCACCTTCAAATCTTTCGTCTGCGAGACGCCCTTATTCCAACCGCAGTTTCAACCACGTTTGTTGAGGCTGCAGGGGAACAAGCAATGTGTCTCTCTATTGGCGTTCCGATAGGCTCTATTTTGTACTAGTAGCTAGCCAGCTTCAGTGCTCCACAGTTATGGGAGCACCCCGCACTAGGCCTCGCGCACCCGAGTGCTCACTTGCGTCATGTGGTCAGGGATTTTTGTTTATGCCCTTTAATCATATTTGTTCGTGACTACAGTCGCTTCACTGATGCTTAGGGACGTTTCGATTGCATCAGAATCATCATCGCTATCACCACCACCACCATCATCATGACGATCATCAGCGCGACTGGAGTCTCTATAATCGTCATTACTGCTTTATCTAATGTGAGCATGGTGGGAAGCGTTTCGTCTGTTGCATTGACTAGCGGCAGTGATGGCAGAAAAGTCGAGTTGCTTCACGGTTATGTATATGTGTGTTCGGATCGTTCGTGACTGATTCAGAAGTGAATAGTTATTGAAGATTTCTATTCAGAAAAGGAGGGCAATTATCGTTTGTGTTTATCGTTCCATATTGTTGTTCCGAAGTACATCGCTGTCATTTGCTGTAGTACAATAAAAGAGTGGTAAAAATGTTTGTGGATGGAAAATACCGCATTTTTCATTATTGTAAGAATAAGTTATTATATTATGCATCCTCCATTACGACTTCCTCCTGCCCTTTTACCAAACGGTGTACTCCGTCTCGTCAAAAGCAGCATGCTTCGTCTCGAAGAAGTTCTCTATGTTTTAATTTCCTTATTCTCGCCTTAGGTAAATCGGAAGTAAAGTGAGAATTTGGCGGTACTTGATCCGGAAATATGGAGGTGGCAACAAAATCTTCCATTCGAAGTTTAGGAGGGCAGCTTCGACGACGTTTGCCGAGAGTGACCTGACCTCGTTTCTCGTATCTTTTTCCTTAAATAATCATCAAACTCAAAGCGGGAATATCTTCTAAAACCCGGAAACAATTTTCAAACTTGCGGAACTACTCTTGAATGAACCGTAGTAACAGCATCATTAGCGTACATAAGGCAAATATCCCGGTAGCGTTATTTCGTTTCGACAAAATGCACAGTATAGAAGATGTCAAAAATGTATCTTTTCCATTTAAGAATATCCATCTTTAAAAAGTTTTTCCGAATCCAAATTGACAAAATATCGTAGTAGGGTGACAAGGGCGCTCATGGTGTGAGGAGAAGTGCAAACTTTTCTTTAAAAAAACGCGCAAAAGGAATTTTTCCCCACCTCATAGAACCGGTCCATAACACTATTGAAACCCAACGGGTATGAACTTCTGTTAGCAGTGCCTTATAGTTGATTCATGACGAGTCCATACAGTCAGCAGCGGGAGCATCCCTGCATCGTCTTCACTGACGAAACTCCCTTCACCGCCCGGTGCGAGACCGGCCCGTCGTGAGTCTGCTTTGTCTAAAAGTGCAAAAGGAGAGGCTCAGGATATTTTGCGCGTCCGAAGGCCGTTGCCGAAGCGAACACTTCGGCAAATTTCTCCCAGCAAACAAACTCCCGATCAGCTCAAACGCCCCAATAATCTAAACGCATCGCCCGTAGTCTCCTACTAGAGCCTCATTACCTGCCCGGCCTACGGTACTGATAAAGTACACTCATATCGATATGTCAATACAACTAAGCACACTAACATTCGCAGTAGGAGAGATGAATAGTAGGCCTCCGTGTATGGCATTCCGCCATTGTCGGTGATGTAAAATTGATGTTGTCCGTCGTAGTGGCTTGAATGATACCTTTCATTCAGTAACGCATAGAAAGAATAGCGATGCCCGCACCTCAACAGTCGGGCGGAGCCTCGATGGATACAGTGTTAACTGTTGTGCGACAGAAACCTCCTTCTGCTGTTTCGCAACTTCGTCGCGATCTGACATCACAGCTGAAGTAGTCAGAGGAGAGTGGCGCAATGTGTCTCTTGTATTTCTTTTCATTGCAGCTAGTTCTAAGCGCACGCTGTCGAATCTCTACTACCACTAGTAGCCATAGTCAGTAGTTCCGCTAACCAAGGCTCCTGCGTGCAGGAAGCCATAGGCTTGCTGAGTTTCAAAATCGAACGTCTAGCCGAGAAAGGTCAGGAGTAGAAAAACCAGCCAGTGAGAAGTTAGTGGCCAATCGGGAGCGCTATCCGGGAATCAAGTGCAGCAAAGATGTGAACCAGCTAGTTTGATGCACCCACTGCTAGTTGTTGGCATGGCTGATCATCGCTTATGGTGTCCTTGTCGCATTTGATTTTCCGCCCCCCCGCCGCAGCATCGCCACCCTAAAAATTCATCCTATTCGGCTCTCCGATTAAACCAAACCCTCACGTCTAGAGGAGGAATTCATTTAGACTAAGCTTTAATGGATCGATGTGGCCACGCTCCTCCATTGTCAACGCGCCTGACGACAGGGTCGCCGCAGGACTTGACTGTGGAAAAGCCCGTATGAATAGCAAGAGACAGCAATGATGACTGAGAGCATTGTGGGTCAGTAGGAGCGTGGGGGAGTCAAAGAAGACAAATTCCTCAGTTTTTATCTCGTGTTTTTGTCGATAGTAATACTAGCTGTAGAGGTGGCATTGTGCCTGTGGGCTACTAAGTGTAATCAAATTCACCATAGCGGACAATGCAGGTGGCGAGATATCTCGTTACCAATGGCTACCGTTGTAGCAGTGACATGTCTTTTGCCTGGCTATGATATATAGGTACGATGGTTAGTTGAAAATCGAAACAGAGGCTGAATAATTTGTTGCCGGTGTTGCCAGCATTTAGATAGGCAATTTTAAGTTAAAAGTTATCGTATTAATAATATATACTGGTGTATAATATAAAATATTACATTTGTGAAGTCCAAGTTCGTCTGATTGCGCAATCTGGCATGTTCAGAGTATGAGCACGCCAATTCCCGAAGCATTGGTAAAGGATTACACGCGTGTACTTTTATCAGCATAGACAGCTTCATTTTTAGGAGATAAAAAATGATTGCCAAATAACCGTGACTGATCTGATACTTCAACGTCAAATGCTTCAATCAGCGGAAAATGTATCCATAAGCTCCATGTTGAATTAAGGTTGTCATTTTTTTATTGATTTGGATCAATATCGGCCACGTTCAAATCACTTCTGCCAGCGTAAATTTTTAATGTAAAACCCGCTACGATTACCAAGCTTTCCACACGATCTTTTTCAAATTAAAAAAAATTCAAAAGCGACGTTTGATAAGCCGACTCAAGCGCTTGTGCTGACCAAATACGTATGGGTATAGATAGATATTGAATTAACAAATGAAAATCGATGCACTCGAAGTTTTTAGCATGACTACATATTCAACTGACAACTATTAATTAAAATATTTTCCTACGTTTTAAAAATCCATCGACCTGTGCCTCTCTGACCCACGTCCGCGCACAGATGTATATCTGATCTGTTTACTTAGAAAACAGGAAAAATACACTCTTCATCATTAGCTGTCGCGCCAGTACTTCCTGTTCAAGTTTCTTGATCAACTTAAACGTACGTCAACCTCAGTCGCCTCACCCCGTTGACCTAAGCGGCTTACCGATATCGACCTCCCCTAGCTGGGCTTCGGCTACCCTAGCCAGAAAGCCGGAACCCGTCGGAGTGTCGCCTTCAGTCGTGTGTCGCCATGCTTAGTTAGTTGGGTCGTCCACTTCTTTAGCCATAGCTTCTTGTCGCCCGTAATGCTTAGCGACGTTGTACCTAAGGTTTCTTGCGGGTCCTATATTTGCTCGTTGTTGTCGTTACAGCCATCTTCATCATTGTTACCCGTCACTATGGAGGTCATGATGCATGATACATTAACAGTAAACATCAATGCATAGACGTGCCTTCTTGAACAATCTATGGCTGTGTCCCTGTCGTAGTTCAGTAAACACGTTGTAAACTCATCCGTCACTGTGCTAAATACAATTTAGCACACCACAACTTTAATTGACCTACGTAAAGACAGTGGTGCATACGTATGAATAGATGTTTATTTGTATCTATTCATCGCGGAAGCAAATAGTTTATTACACGGCACTTGGTGCATTGCGTCGCATGCGGGTCCGCGATATAGCTTATAGTTTCTACTCAAAACTCACCGATCGTCGTCGTTGTCGCCGTCGTCATCGACGCGATTTGGTTCGAATCGGTCCGCGGCTTTGGCTCCCCGGGGGGTCGTCGATTGACGTCCGTATCGCCTACAACGATGACCTTGCTCCCGCCACCACGTCGCCACTAAGGGCATGGACATGATCATCGGCATCATCATCGCCAACAACAACATTACCGGCGTCGTAAAAAATCAGTGGCCCGGAGAACTCCTCCAGGGGGCGAACGGGGAGCGGAATGGGGCAAGTTAAATACATATACCGCAAACAAATAGACGCCGATAGAGAGATGATTATCGCGGAGACCTACGACGAAAAGCGATCCCGTCGGAATCGCGGCAGCGGAATGAACGCCATGCCATGAACGGGCCTCAATTCGGCCAACAACAGCAGCAGCAGCAGCCTCAAGCGTCGCGAATTAGAACTGCACAGCTGCACAACAGCGCAATAGCAGTATCATATCGAGTGAGGTCGAGAAGTATCGAAGCCCGTCCGAGGTCTGTGGGTGGCTGAAGACAGTGAGTGAAGAACACACTCAGCAAATATGAAAAGAGCATGACAGATAAGTAAGAGACTGTGTAGGAAAGTGTAACGCGCGTAAAAACGACCAGTGAAGTCCTCGACCAACGAGATGGACTGAGGATTTTGTCAGAACAGAAACAACAACGACGACCATGCCGCCGCCACCGCCTAAAACAGCAAAGAGAAGCGACGGTCGCTCGATTTCGCGCTGGTATTCAATGAATACACCCCTACTTGGTTCTGAATCGTAGCTAAGTACATCGATTATGAGTCTGTCCAAAGAGACAGCCTGATACACCGTAACACAAACAGCCCGTAACAAACAAACGGTTACAGAGAAATATCACGCGGTTGCTATCGCCTCCGCGGCTGCAATAGATGATGAGGTTGCTAACGACTTCACTAAATGACGGCGCCACCGGGACAGTGAAGTAGGCGGAACGATACCACCGGCGTAGTCATGAGCCAGCGAACGATTCTGCCTTCGCATCGAACATAGTTATCAACGGGCTGCAACAGAAGCAGCTGCGAGAATACCAACAGCAGCAAACTTGTACACGAATACTTAACTAAGCGAGGTCTTCACCGGATCCTTAGCCTGCTTAAGAGACCATGTCGTGTGCTTCTAACTTAACGCCTCAAGACATTTACAGCGAGATAAAGATAGATGATACGGTAAACTGTATAGAGCTGTAAACATTGGTGCCTAAGAACTAGTAACGTACTGAAGTTTAAATTTCAGCCTAAATGTCACATCACCGTAGAAGCTGATATATATAACAGTATATAAGCGTCGGCGTATTATCTAGAGTTGAGTGAGAAGTTTATAGTTAGGAGAAATAGGCTTCCAGTTAAACTCATCATTGAGAACTTAGCTTTTTGCGTAAAAATGACAGGTATGTCTTTGTCTCAAAAGTTTAAAAGTCGCTATTACCTGGTTTCGGCTATTCGCTTCGGAACTGCTGCCGATATGAATTTCTTCTTTTTCCGTTCTTTATTCCACGGTAATCTAGTTAGTCCGATAGTAGTTTCTGGCGTCGCTGCCTCACCCAACATGGCTGTTTTAGGCAGAAATCTCCATTTCTTCCGTAGCTCTTAAGCTGACCTACGAAGTGTTTCTACTCAGCAACGATGATACGAAACCATGCGTCAAGGGCTGTTCGAGTTATAGACGTGACCCCCCTCTCAGACAGATATCCCTAAAACACAATCTTCAAGAATCAGGAGAGTTTATAGAGCCGTAACCTTGAGTTGAGTTATTCGTTCGAGAGCGTCAGCTCACCACCGACCAAGCAAAAGAGCCCCATTGCATCTATGCGTGACTCTACGAGCAGCAACACGCACGCCTCTAAAAAACTCGTCGTCGTTTAGCTTCTCGTTCGATCTTTTCGGGCTCCTGTTCATCTTGGCTTTCCAAACGACGCGGTCAATATTTCTTTCGATTAAAGCGCGAAACGGGCGAATCGAGTTAAACACTGTATTAACCATAATGATTAAGACGAGACCAGCGTCTTGTTTGCCATTGTTTATTGACTTTTAGTCTGGCTCACTCGTCACCTGATAATCTTGGCTGAATCTAGGTTTCTGCAGCTCTACCTACCTGTCGGTCGGCAGTAGGTATAGTCTAGTTTTCGCTTGCTCTGGGCCTACTAAGGAGATTCGGTACGTTTGTAAACTACCCCATCATCAACGGTTGATTTCGCTAGCGACTGGAGTCGCGCCGCTAGCGTAGCTCCACCAGGGTCCAGTGAGTCAATGAATAAGCGCTATACACTGCCCCACTGCCGTCACGGCCGCGGCTAACGCCCATACACATTACGACAAAAGCCGATAGCAGTACCTATATGACTGGTAACCGCGATGACGGAGAAATACAAATGCACTGACAAATAGGCGACACACCGTCGAAGCCCAAAGTCAAAGTCATGAATGTCTATATATATATATATATATAAGTTCGTGTCTATATATTTCAGAATAGACATCCCGCGGAGTCGACCCTAGCTTCCATAGTATTAGAGTGCGTCCATACTAGCCACCTGCCAGAGAAATAGTGAGCAGGAATAATGGATGGATACGCGAATTCAAGATACACCCATGGTAATGGGTACGCATCGATACACAGACAAACGGAAAAGACAAACAGAACAACAACAAACAAACGAGAAACGTACGGGTGGATTTTATACACTTATTTGTTATTATGTGTGAGGAAGGAAGTTGAGAATATTTGGCCTGCTTTAAGCCTTATGCTACATAAGTAAACATACATCATCGATGTATTTCAGTAGGAGCAGTATTTTTCCTCTCGACCGTAAGTTTCCCGACCGACCTGCATTTTCATTTATATCAGGAGAACATTATTGACATAGCGTCTATTAGTATGATTTAGAAAAAATCGTACCTACTTTCGAAGCAATTATCCAGGCCAGTTAGGCTATTACGATCGCGGCTTACAAATTAGTCTTCTATCCAGTATACCTGGACCACACTTGATTATTTTAGAAATACAGGCTTCTCGGATCTGTAAGTTTAATTTGATAATAAATTGAGTTGGATACGGTATCAGTAGGAAAAAAGAATATAAACAAAAAATAGCATTACATTAACAATTTTTCTTTACTAGACAGCATTTGTTCTGAAATCTATAGACGAACAGTGGCGCTCTTGAGGTAGACATGTACTAACGATGACAATTACTCTGAGATGTGTATACCTGGCTAGTTGAGGAAAGTAGGCGCAGGTTCAAGACTTAGTACGTAGCTGAACCCCTTAACTTAAATGAATTTTATTCAAATATACCAGCCCCAAGGACGCATCGGTCTGAAGTGGCGGAGAACAATCGCATTTACGCTAATTAACATACAGTAACAGCAAAACCACCGTGGACATTGAATTGTGACGAAGAACCACTGATCCAAAATAGGAAGGGAGCCGAACGTTTGACAACTGATGGTGTTTACAGGGGGTACTGGAATGATGACTTTAAATACGAGTTAAATCCGGCTATGTTAACTTCATTCGCTTTTATTGTCTGAAATAGAACAAGACTGCTTGATAAGATCTGCTTCACGTCTTCAGTGAACCGAAATAGATTCTTCTGGATCTTTTGTTCCAGTCGGGTAATGTATTCGCAAATCGGGCAGTAAGACTTGAAGATGTAAGAAAATTACGGCTAGAAGCGGAACAAGTGCGAGTGATAAAGCGACAAAATTTCTTCAAAAGATTCCGTCTCATTTTCAGCCTCTCATAAAATCCATGTATTAGGAACGCTTCATTTCCAAACTATCCGCTAACAGAGCGGTGAGTTAACGGACACGCGGCCATTGTATTCGACAGAAATAAACAATTATTGTTCGGTTTTGGTGTCACTATGGGATTGGCGACGCTTGTCACATGCCTGTAGCAGAAATCTGGACTTTGTTTGCCCTTGTAACAGCTTCCGACGCGTTCACGAAGCGTATGGATTGAAGCAGCTAGCGCTGCTCGTCGTCGCAGCGATGTCGCTTTACATATATATATATATATACCATCGGGCGTTATCCGATAGAGAAAACTAGTTATAGGTCAGTAAACGCTGGAGGACTGAGCGTAGGTTGTGCATATGTACAGATCGCTCGTGTGCCTCTTCAGCTTTACAACTAACATTCGAAGCGAGGCGGCCAATTATCGCCACTGTCGTCAGCTGTCCTCGGATCCGTTGCGGCTCTCGTTATCATCGTTGTCAGTTTCAATAGATCCGAGCGGAAGGCATTTATTTTTGAAACTGTCCCAAATTATAGCATGTCGGACGAATAGGCTTTGCCATTCCGGGAGACCGCTACTGTTTGTTTGGACGGCACCAGTAACCGAACAGAGCGGATCTGTGACTGTATATAAGTTAGGTAAGGTGTTCATCCGTTGACGCTGTCACGGCTGAGCTGTGTAGAGAAATGCACGATTGTTATTGGGAGCCGCGGCGCGTCTTGAGAAGGGGGTCAGTCGTCAGCTTCGGAGAATGAAAATCACGAATATATGTGTTGCTCTTGATCAGATTGGAGTTAGAAGCACGGTGAAATAAGACCTAGAATCTAAACGGCAAAAAGGCGATCGGCGTAAAGGCTGACATCCATATAAGTATGCATTTGTTATCCCGGCAAAAATAGAATTAGAAAGAAGAAGAATGGAGAATAGAAGAAGTGGCCCTAGCTAGATGAATACATATGTAAACAGCTTATCAGTTTTTGCCTAGCGACCGTGACCCTCATCTATTTCTGAGCATTGGGAAAGAAATCTATATAGGACGGGAGTAGAGAATAAAAGTGAGAAAAATAAATTTCTACTTATTTTTGCACAGTCGTATTTATTTGGTCGACGTGAGGGAAACAGAGCTCGCCTTCGCGTCGGCATTCATCTTCGTTCCCCGGTCAATGCTTTGGGGACCTGTGTGTTTTTGAGAAGATTACGTTCGCTATTCTTTTGGCCTTTTTTTGGCTCGTTGAAACTAGGCCTTGCAGTAACTTGAAAGCAATTAAAATTAGATTACATTGTGGTCTCCGAACTTAAATCTACGAATAGGAAATCCTAGACTATACTGAAATAATGAATGCTCTTGGACAAAGAAGTCCAGCAGCATCAGCTTGCTATCTTTGCCGAACGATATCGCTTTCGACAATATAGCTCGACGCGCAGTGAAACCTATCAGCATTAGCTCACGTGTTAACTTACGAAAAGCACGATTTTAGAAAAGCGGTACGTTTTTCCAGGCGATACTCGTATCGTGGGCAAATGCACCTAGATCAATGTCAGCCAAGAAAGTTAAGAACGAGCCATTCCTAACCTAATTTTTTCTCTGCGTCCCCCGAGTATGTTAAGCCAGGGACTTGATCAGGCCGAATCACTGAACCCGACTGGTCTACCAGCTTCGACTTTGCGCTGACGCTCTTGAAAATCATTGTTGTCGTTGACACATGATTTTTGGCTAGCGAACGATAGCCTAGTAACGACAAGCCACCATCGTTCGCTTGTACAAGTAGCAGCAGTTAGTCACTTTATGTTTCCGCGTGGATGAAAAAAGCCGTGCGTGATGTGCGACATACGTGGACATCTAGAGATGACACAACCCGACGCGCGGCCCGTCAGAATCTACGGGCAGCCCTCGGGAGCTCGCTGGGGTGGCCGACACGACGGCGTTTGGTGTGCCCGTGGCGAGTAAAAACGGATCATCCGCATTGTTGTGATGGCTCAAGCGTCCTGCTACTGCTACTGCTACTGCTGCTGCAGAACTGAGTCTGTGCATGGACCTATGGGGACCTGTACATGCACGCTGTTGTAGTTGAGGAAAGAGCAGCGAGATCTGTCGGACTGGTTGACGATTGCGCTTTGTACTACCACACGACCTCGAACAAACAGAAGCACTCATCTGCACTCTCCTACCTACTCGATTGGGCTGCTGCTTCGGATCGCTAGCAGTGGAGTTCTTTCCGTCCGTGGGGGTCTGCCTGAATCTGTCAGATGTAGAGGACAAGCCTGCTTGTCCGTCTACTAGTCAGCAACACCAGACACCGTCTGCGAATGCCACGGGAAACAAGCGAGGGATAATTTCCAACCAACTAGCTGCTGTGCTCGGATATCAGAGCGACAGAGGCAAGCGCTGATCGTGCTCCTCTACGCGATTTCTTCTTGATACGTGGAGATAGATAGTCACACAACTGTCATGTCTCGTGCATATGTGTTGTATGAACTGTAAGCAGGTAGAGACAAGAAAAGTTGCATCTGACGGGCTCACTCCTAGCAGCAGCTCGGTGAATATGAGGCGCTGTGACGAACATACCGTCAGTGCGAGCATTTACGCCCGTTCAAAAAGTACCGTCACCGTACAGTTCGATGTAATGGTTCTAAAGGCAACGATCCGAAAAACCCTGTATTGTGGGTAGATAGGTAGCTAGCTAACTTGACTAGTTAGACCGTTCTACTCATTTTTGGCCGTCTAGTGCTAGCCGACCAACAAAGTAACGCCAAATATATCGGTACAGGTTAAAGCTTACAGACTCTTTCAGTTGCTCAGGTGTAACCGAAATGACACAACGTCTGAGCGAGCGTGTACTGAGGAAACGCCTTACAAACCAGACAAAGACATCAACGCGAGTTGAACAGGCTGATAAGGAGTTAGGACAAAATAGGAGGAACAACGTGCTTGAATACGAACATCTAACGCGGGACTGGTTAGCAAATGTTAAATCCTGAGAAATTTGCATTTTCAATTTGTAATCTACTTGTCATAGACGCTCAAAGCTTTATGTAGGAAATACTGGGGTGTAACGTCTTCGAATACCTTTAGAAAAATCAGTTCAAATCTTCACAAGATCATCTTTCCTTATCCCATGAGTACTTGCTCTGAACTGGATACACCCCATGCTCTGCGATCTTCCCTTCTAAACATTGCTATGCCAGCACATAGAATCGAATATTTCAGCTTACTTCAAAAAAGCACAACGGGAAAAACACGAAGTACAAACGAAGTTAGGGTCCCAGCCGCCTACCCGCTAGTCAAGCTGGTGGCTACATATTCTTCGTACAGCCCAAGCTAGGTGGTAACAAACAGCTTTAGTACTGGCTTATTCATTGATCAGACGAGCACAGTTGATTAACTTACAAATCTTTGAAAGATTTATTAGCAAGCCATTGGAATTCTCTGCCCAAACAACCGAAACAGACATAACTAGCTTTCCGTTCGTACTACAAAGACTAATAGCCGACCCCCTTCATTTCGGCCCTAAAAGCTGCTACTTAGTTCGACGTTGTTTCGACCTTCTTATTGGAATTCAGATGGAGGAGGCGTTTTCCCAGGAAGGATATTTCTACCTGAACGCGTTGGCGGACTTCGTAGATTGATCAAAGCACAGCCCGTTTTACCAGGTATGTTCTGTTGGTCTGTATTAGGGCTAAAGAACTAAGTGTCTGTACAGGACACAAATAGGGGCTTAGTTGTGCAAGCCACCTAAAGCAGTGTAGGAAAGAAGTTATGCGCGCAAAGAAAAGCCGACATCCAATAGACGTCTTGGTTGGCTATTCTCCTTTTTTCACCGAGAAGTGGGCCAACCGCACTCAAAGAGGTGCCTGTGCACTTTCGGCCAACAAGGAAAAACCTGTTTCGATTTATCCAAGTAGATTTTGCTAAGCACGAGGCCACAAAACGATAGTAGTTGTGGGGCGAAAGGCGAGAGCCTGAGCCTAACACCTCAATTTCGACCTCAAAATGGTCGCATCGTAGACGGTAAATACACCACTTCGAAACAATAGAGCAGTCTACTACGGGGGTGTGTTTGCCATCGAACAGGAAGTGGAAATACGAAGCGTGTCGCCAGCCAGCTTAAGCGAGTTACTTCAAGCCGTGTTCGGTGTTTGCGTTCGATATTAGAGCTCTGTTCATTGGTAGGTCATTTTTGCGTAGCGGCAGGGCTAATCAAAAGCCGTGTTCTTTATGGCGGCGCTTGTTCATCAGCCGCTATGCAGTCTTTCTCTGATGTCAACCTTTTCTAGTTCCCGGTAACATTCAGACTTAGCATTTCTTTTTGCTGGCCGAGAGGGTTCTCGGTCGGTCTATCAGGCCGGCGTCGGTTCCTGCTTGAAGTAGCAAAACCAGGTGAACATGTCCTTCCTCTTTGATCGGGTCTGTCTATGATGAACAACTGTTTTTGGATGTTATCTCCTTCGTTTCAACGCAATAGACGTTTCGTGTTGGCAGAAGATTTTTTCTCCTAGCACCGTGGCCTCCAGGGATCGAAAGGCGCTATAGGCTTTTTTTGTTATTCCATGTGCAAACACAACTAGGGTGTGTACTGTCCGGATAGCACTACCCCACTATGCTGGAGGCTATCTATCTAAAAATCCAACTTGCATTTGCTTTCTTGGACTTCCCTGTTCACGTCGGTCCTAGGAGACATAGACTTGCTTGTCTTCTAACACCTGACCACCACATAACTCGGAATAGACGACGTCCTTGAAATCTAATAGTCCGTGTGAGCTGTTTGAAGACGAGACGTATGAAAGTGCAAATTCATTTGTATTATATATCTCAAGGAACACAATTGTACTGTAGACGTGAAACAATACAAATCTGAAACGCTGACCGAACGATTATCAAATTAACATTGAAAATAACTGCCGGTAGAAAATAGACGATATCGGGAATTAAGAAATGTTTAGGCTTAGGAACTACAGTAAGCAAGATCTGAAGACTACCCAAAAATGAAGGTTTACTAATGGATGATAACATTCTATCTTCTACTGCCATCGTTTCGCATCCAATCTCAGATACATGGTAGTTAGTTAGCAAGGAACGCGAGCTTAGACCTTATACAGTAGCGAATCTACGACCACAGTCGTGTTGTACATACTTTCCTTGATTTGTCATTTATTGAATCGCGTGCAACATGCGCTTGTAGCATTGGGTGTGGATAGCCAACAAAAGTGAGAGTTTCTAACCGGTTGCAACCTTAACTAGTTGACCCGTTTCCAACCTTAGATGTCTCCCCCAAAAGTATTCTCAGCTGCAAATAGCTGATTACTGTCGAAAGCCGAGTGAAGTGGCCAGCCTAGACCCAGAACCATCTTGTCCCATGGTGACTTTCATAGCGTAACTTTTCTAGTTAGCGCTGGCTCCATTGTCGGTTTCCGTGTTCCTGCGAATCAATAACAATGGCCCTGGTCTGTCGCATTTCGATAATAACAAGCTTCGACAACAACAACAGCAGCAGCAACAGCAGCAGCAACCGATCAAGCCTCAGGCCCAAGGACACTTTTACTGATACTCTTTATCTCAACGCGGGCTGTCATTCCCATTCACACACGCACTGAGCCTATGTACCCCTTATGGCTCCGTATGATAGAGGAGTCTATACGCAGTACTTGTACAATGTGTATTCTACGGATCCCAGTGAAAGCTCTCACAGCAGCCATATGCCTAGCTAGCTATCTGTAGCTGCGAGAAGGCCACACTTAGCCGCTTCTGACCTAATAGGACACGCTGTTGTTGGCTCCTGTAGGCAAGAGGACAACTACGAAGGACAGGAGGTCTAGACAAAGCTGAGATCGAGATGTGACTGACGATTGCTAACTCATAGGAGACCCTATGGCTATATTCCACGATCTGGCATCTTTCATAACAGGATCGGTGGCATACTTCGCTTGCACTCCGCTCTGAATATATACATCTGCCGGCATCCTTTCGTCGACCGTGACTCAACAGAGATGGGAGTAAACCGTGCTCGTAGTTGGGAGGCTCGCGTGTCAGTCAGCGGTTCAACCACATCGTAACTGAACTTCTTTCTCGCTATTCTTCTGTTGATAGAAATGCAGAAGCTGTTCCTGCGGACTAGCCCAGCCTGCACATTCAGTAAAGGAAAACAAGGACCACGAAGGAAGTTGGCAGGCACACAGCCGGCTGTCGAGGCAATTGCTCCAGCAATCTTCTTCGTGCTTACGGCTTGCCGAGGTACTTAACTTGCTATCCCAACTATAGCTACTAAAGAAATGATTCTTGTTTCGGCCATTATTTTGTTGATGACTTGGTTTCTACAAGTAGCACATTGTTACATTTCTCGGCATTGCTTTAATCGCCAGTGAGCAGGCATCTATCTCTTCGTAGAGATGAACGATTATGGTTTTTGCCTGTTTGTTTCACGCTACTGTTTAACTAACCAGCCTCACTATCATTAGCCTTGCATCGCACAAAGTTAGTGCGTTGTACTGAACGATATCTTAGGCCCAACCTGAAATGTTCGCGTAAGTTACCGAAACTATGTCGGAATAAATCGTATTTCTACATCACAAGATCGTATGTGAAATTTGTCATTCAATGGTTACCCAACAATGGGCATAGTTAGTCATCACACTGAAACAATACTGCATGTCCAAGAATTAGAAATGCAGGTCAACTCATTAGAAAATAAGAAATGAAAAATTAATAATGATTATTATGATAATTAATAATAAAAAATAAGAGAGATTTCATTGAACCATACACCTTTGTCCCATTTCAAATGCTTCCAACTATCATGTTGACATGCTGCAGAATAGATGGACTATTTAAAGGGAAATGATCGTAGTCTGTAGAAGTGTAACTACCACGAAAATGTCACAGTGAGTTCTCTAACTGACCCTTCACTATAATAGAGCTTCGCTGATGTACGGTACATCCATTCTCAATAAATACGTGCTAGTATTTGAAAATTGTTCACGTTTCTCATGCCTTTAAGTGTCTGCGGTTCGCTCGATTGACTCCTGTACGAACGACTGCTATATCCATCCCGTACTCAGCCAAAACCTCAAAGAGTCTCTCTCTTTAGGGCCATGACACCACCCCAGCCGCGTCAATTGGTCACTCTGAGATTTAAGGGCGCACGTTTAAACATTATTAGAAGGCTAAATGCTAAATAGATTTATTGCGGGCCATTAGAACGTCTATTACCTCGCTTGGCTTTGGCCTTAGTTGTTAAGCAAATATGGCCGTTCCGTTGCGCTGAGTCAGTCTAGGGAGCTCTACCCAAGAAAGGACCTTGGTCATCTCTGCCCGTTGTTGCTAGTTATCGTGCATTATATCCGTGTATAACCCTCTAAACCCTTTGAATTGCGTGTCCCCATGCGCCCATCGGGAAACGGGACATGGCCAGTTTAAGCTGTGTATCCTAAGTCTGTTCGATAAATGCTCGATTTGCTTTCCCGCTCGCGTTCATATTGAGTGAAGAAACCTTGGAGAAATGAAGGCAAGGACAAAATAAACGACTGATATAACTAGGCGATCAAGAGGCAATAGAAAGTGAGTACATGGAGTGTTGCTCCGTCGCACCGTATGTATTGCCTACGTTGAAGAACAAGCGAGAGCGAACAAAGGTCTACCGAAGGATCTGCCGAGATCTGGAGAATCCGGGAATTGAACTAATAATGCTCAACTGCCAACAAGCCAAGCGGCCAAACATGTAAAACCCCTTCGAATCGTTGTTACCTGTATACCAACTAGTGTCAAACGAGGCTGGGCGATAGATTTAATTCTTATCGGGACCTAAGGAAAAATAGGAAAGCGTATGAGAGACTTTGGCGGACAAGCCAATCAATGCTGGTGTCTACTCCGCATGGGAAACAACAACTGCTGGGGCGTAGCCCAGTTCTCTGGTGCAGAATCGAATCATTTGGCTTCACTTAGAGGAAGGCGACGGCGGTGACCAACTCCAGCTTAACGGAAAGCTCTATTTGTGCCTAGGCAACTGCTGTTGAGTGCTACTGGCCTTCGTCCCCGTAGCAATTAAGCGTGCGGGTCGGGCTTCGGGTCAAGTCGGGTCGAGTGGTCAGATGAGAACTGGACGGTGGAGTACAAGTGAAATTGA
Source organism: Varroa destructor (assembly GCF_002443255.2). NCBI lineage: Eukaryota > Metazoa > Arthropoda > Arachnida > Mesostigmata > Varroidae > Varroa > Varroa destructor. Next base: position 14,460,869 of record NW_019211459.1, on the reverse strand, counting down.
GCTCTATATGCAGGACAAAATTAGGGCAGTGACAGTCCGGCGAAACTGCTGTTTTCTGACGCGAGAGAGACAAAGTCTCAGGCCGAATGCTCCAGTCGGGCGTACTTGTTTCGTATTGTTCGAGCATTTTAGTTAAACACGAAGTTGGGTCGGCAAGGAAACCCACGAGGCGCCAGTGCAGTTAGCGACCAGTTCGCTCTCGTAACTCAGGAGCCACCCAAATTGCTTTGGCGACCCTACTCGGGTTAAGCGTTAGCTTAGCGGAGGCTAAAGGGAGACGAAACAGAAACACTTTTAACTAGGGAACCATTCCAGATCATCGCATCCACATCATTAGCTTACAAAGCTCGGATCACCTGATAGGCTTACGTGTCTCAAAACACATCATAGAGGGCTCTGGCATGCGACTTGCTTATTCAAAGAGCGTTCGAGGGTAGAGTTAGGTAGACGTTTAATGGGTGTATATATATATATATATATATATATTCCAGCCCGTTTAAAGCAATGTTCAATGGCAGCATCGAATCCAAAAACACAAAATAATTTTTTAGACGCCGGATATTTAAAGTCGATATTTTATTCAAGCACAGCGATATTTTGCATGAATCTTACAGTATATTTATCTAAATGCATAAAAATATTAAAATATATAGTTACGGCTATGATAAATTACTCGGACATGTGCGCTCCACTATATTGACAAAGTAAATTATTTGTAAAAGCAGTTTTTGCGTAGTAATTATCAGTGTGTTACGCAAGAAACTGCTCACATTGCTTCTATTCCCTTTAAAACAATGCTGAAGTAGCGCGAAGTTGGCGAGCTCTAGCCACCCTCTAACATCAATTGGCAGTAGAGGCAACCAGCAAATCTAATTCCATTAGCGTCACTAGATCATGGAGACCGACAAGACTAACCATTTCTATATCGTAGCAACTCACCAGCTTTTATAACGATAGCAACAGTGTTCTTGGTGATGGTAGGACGACGATGGCGGTCTAGGCAGTAGCTCGCTTCGAGTTCTTGCCACCTACCAGAGCGCTACCGCAGTCGGTAGCCAGAGGCCATATACCATCAATGTATATATGTGGCGATGTTGGTAGAAACTAGCGGGCGGGTCCTTGCGGAATTCGACGAGGAGCACTAGCTCACGCGAGCATATGGAACAGAAAGTGGGCGGCTTGACGAGAAGAGGAGCGCTCGTCTCGGTGAATCTAGATGGATGAGTGACCTTTTGTTTCTTATAGGAGATACACACACAAACAGTGTGGGACAAGTTTGTTATGGTGGTGACGAAGTAACGATAAGGTCGAAAGTTAGTGGTAAGCATGAGAGGGAAACTCTCCGCGGCAACGCTCTCGCTATATCAGTGCCACGTCCTGTATGGGGTCGTTTGGACATGTCTCCCTGCGAGTGCGTGTCTATGCGCATGTGTATAAGGGTTCGTTTATGAAAGAAGATACATCTTTAGCCATATAATAGGGGCTGTTACCCCGGATTCATCGGAGCGGGCAGACCAAAAGCCCTTTTGGAGGTCAAGAGAAGCTAGAGCTAAAATGAGAAAGGACTGCCTTTGTTGAGAGCCGCTTCTCGGAGAGCCTTGCCCCATACAGGTTCGGTGCGCATGTTTTTATGGGGGCTTCATGGGATGAATGGCCAACAGCGAAGTGGATGAAGGATCTGAGCAGATACAAGCGGCGCAAATAGCTAGCAATGATCGTATCGTCAAAGACGAACTGGCAAGCTGGCAAGACCGTCCCGTGGCCCTGTTTGTTTCGGCCTGTTGCTCTGAGCTGTTCTGTCTTTATGACAGGCGTCGTAATCATACAGTTGCACGGGAGCTAAAAGCCAAGATACAGTGGCGGCTATAAATATGCTAGTGGGCGAAAATACTTCAGTGGAATGAATACAATCCTCAGTTGATTCTGTGCTGTTGTGGTTGAGACATATTACGATTCTCATCTATTTAGTACAGTTGAAACAAATACATGTACTGCCATACACACATAGACATCGGATACCAGAAACATAGTATGACATTACAGGAAGTAGAGGCTGAAGGTTTCTATCAGGCACATAAACAAGCCTCAGGAACCTAGTTAGGTAGCTTTGTGATTGCGAAACGAGCGAAAGGGCTAGAAACGCTGTTTCAATGGTCATCGAACGGTTTGTCCTTCTAGAAATGAAGGGCAAACCCATTCCAAGTGCTAACGTTCTGGTCAATTCTATTGTTTTGTATATACGTTGTAGCAGACACAGTGTCTTAACTGACACATCGTATACGATACTCGCTCAAATGTGCGATGCACTGCAGTTTATCATAGAGGAACCTGCTAGGCAAAACACATATATTCCTACAAAATAGATAACGTAAGCTCCGCCAACTAACGACAAACTCAAATGATTTTCTTTGCGCTAAATAACACTCTCAATTATAAAAAGCCCATAATTTGTTCGATTTCAGCTGAATAGAATACAATTACTATAAATGACGTCATTGTTTTTATATCGTCATACCTAGAGAGGTTTCGTCGGCGAAGAGATGCTTACTTCTGAGACGTTTTAATACGCTACGACCCAAAAGCGTGTTGTTATTTTGTGCTCGGCCGAATTTTATGTTCGCACAGGCCATCTGTCGTTGTAGATTTATGGGAACTTTAGGTAGAACATCCAGTGAATGAATTCACACTTCGTGCAATGGTACGCAGACATGTTACATGACTTCTCAGATAATATACGATTTGTGCTAAGACAATATCAATCAGCGCGCGTCGAAGTAACGCTCTGAATGATCATAACGAGGCTATTGAGCTGAACGACCGCTGCGATTCCGCTCGATCGCAATTGCCTCTTCCTCGGACCCTTTCCAAATAATCTGTCCAAGGTGCTGTTCGATAGCTGTTTGACGTCTGATGTCACTGTTTTTCAGTGTGTTCTACGGTCAACAGGCAAACGCGATAGTCTTCACAATCTTCGTAAGACACGTGACCCTACTCGTTACGCGTTCGTTTGCTGGTTCTCCCCGCTGGAACTCCCTGTCGGCCATAGATCTTCAGTCGGCTTAGGTAACCGGACTGATTTGGTTGTCATTGGCCACCTCGTCTGTTGACGTAAGCGAAAAGTTAATGTAGTTCTCTTCGGGTCCTCTGCGTCCGGGCTGCACCCGATCGTCACTTTGGAACGGACACAGTTTGTAACTAACAATGAACATATGTACGTGCTTTGGGGAGAAGCCGGATATCTCATTTCTCATTGTTGTTGCAGTTCCTCAAAACCTATTCGTTGTGACAAAAGGGTGAGTGAGTTACGAAGATTCAACACGCTTACCACATCGTCGATGCTACACCAGCGAATGTACACAAGTAGACACTGATCTGTGCAGTTTTCGAAAGCCCATTTGCACAGCGGTGTTTTACTAGTGTCGACGAAGAACGACGAGCGGTAGACGAACGAGTGAAGATCGACCGAAATAGGCAGTTTGCGACAGTGTGTTACAAGCAGTTATAATCATAAACCCTTCTGCGTACAGACACATGGGTAAAGAAAAGTGTTTGGCTTTTACTTCATGACTGTACAAAGTTATCGAAAAGCAGATCTACATAAATTATCCTATTGACGCTGGCGATAGGGCACGTTTACAATAGAGCGTCTGCATAGTGAGACAATTATCTAACACGCGCACTAGTGGAAATGAGACGTCACTCACTCAATAACGTATCCGCTGGTTCCCTTCGTCAGAGCTCGACACCTTGCAGAAAAAGACTTCTTGTTAGCAGCTGCTAGCGAAAAACAAAAAGTTCAAAAATATTTTGAGTATCACTAACCTCCGGGACGTTCGACAGCGAACGAGTATTAAGTTTTCAATACATATACTTTTTTTTTTCCATCAATACGACCTCGCGTACGAAATGCCCTTGCTAGGATTAAGCTGTCTAGTTAAACGTTTTCATTATCCTATAAACTAAATTATTAAGATATTTTTCGGAGTATGCCCTCTGCGAAAAACTACAATATTTTCGTTTTGTAACTGGTAAGTACGATGTCAACGGACGCGATCTGCCAGTCAGTTTCCGTTTGTGGCCCTGGGCCAGTTGCAGTGTTCTCGACGAGCTACATTCATTCATCTGCTCATACGCGTGTAGCGAGTATATATCGCTCACTTATCGGTCTCTGCACGTCAACCCTAACCGACCAATTCTACCTCCTTCACAACCGCTCATGGCTGCCAGTTGGAGTGACCCAGCGAAGCGATGTTGACCCCCCGCCTAGTACACGCGCCCAAGACACCGCCCCGCAATCGAGATTAGGTTTTAAACGGTTAACCCCTCCTTCCACGTCGTATCACCACTGCCGTCTTCGAACTAGCAAGATTGGAGGTGGTTACAATCTATCTCTCCAATACTCATCTGTTTCTAAAAAAGATCGACAAAACCATATAGGTACTAGATGATGCATATCTTCTGGAACACGCTAGCCATAGGGCTACTTGCCAATCGCATTTCAATAGGCGATTTCGCGTTCGTTATCAGTTGGCGGCTCGATCCGACTGACCAGCTATCATCGTTTAGGGCGTCCTCTGAAGTGGTCCTCGAGAGGTACGTGAGTTTCATATCGGAAAAAGGAGCGCCCTTCTGCGCCGAAAGAAATTCTTCGTGGCACGATAAAGGTAATATCGAGATACAAGGAACAGGCTGGCTGTTCACGTTGTGCGTTGATGAAGATATGATTTTGTCTTGTTACGAGACAAGCACAGATGCTGTCTATGGTAAAGCACGAGTTCGTGATACATCAAAAGTGATATCGCGCTGTTCTCAATTAAGATGTGTGCTTCTCGAGCATCTCTATCGAGAACTTACCGCAAAATTGAAAGGAACACCGAATGAGATTCTAATATCGTCCTTGAAGGTCAACGATCGTATCTTTAAACGATCAAAACTAAACCACCTTTACAACTTAATTGTCACTTCAAGACAGGGTGAAAGCGGCCTCCTGCAGATCAGGCAACAATAATCGGTTCGCCATTACTTCTAGAGCAATACTTATTGCTCACATTAGCAAAACAATAGGTGCTAACTTAAACATGCCTAGCATTCAGTATGGCAAAGCGGTACCCCTTTGGTTATGTATTCACAGTTGTGCTTCCTATAGCAGTTTTTCGCTGACCGCGAAACTATGTGCGTGGCGTCAAAAACGCATTCCGTTGCTGATGGCCATAGATGCGCCTCAGAAAGATGAAATAGGTGCGAATCCCTCATTGATCTTGAGAAGCTCGTGCGCGCTAGTTCTTCTTCGATGGTCTTCACCTATTACTGTACATAAAAACGTATAGTATAGAATCCCTTACGATAGAACGTTGTGGGGGCATTTTTTCGCAGACCTCCGTTGCGTGACCTGCTCACAACCGCGAGAGTTTCAACATTTTACGATGTCGGCTCTGCGTGTTTTAAAACGCGTTCTGACCGATTACGGTCCTTCATCGTACTGGCTGTAAAGATCCTATGAATTAATCCCTCACCAGCGATAACACCCGTTCGCTTTCGCCTTAAAACAGACCATTTTTTCCTTTGTCGTCCACTGGCCGATCGTAAAGTTCACAAATTTTCACGCCTGTTGGGGCAAGAAACAGGGCAACAATGTCGAGGATTAACGGTTATTCATTACCAACTACTATATAGACGCGTTATACATGTGCGTGTGTACGAGCTGTGTACATGTTGTTAAGGCAGAAGAAAGCTCAAATTGATTTTTGTTGAAGGCTTCTTTTCGCTGAACTGACGCGTTTATCTGGACAATGTAAACGTTATGGAGGCGTATTCGGATGTATCTGGCCGCATATAGTCGAAAACAAGCGTGAACTGAGCTGGGTTTTGCCCAAATGTCCCAGCTGCTTTGAACGCTAGCTGTATCTTTTACCCAAATGAAAAAATGATTTATCTGTCTAGCCTTACCGAGTCACTTGTTAAGCGTACTTCGTTTCGTAAGAGGTTGTCGTTTTGACTCTGCCTTGTTTCCATACAAAGCATGGACGTCACTACGGCAATGGACCTTCGGTACGCCTAAAGTTACATTTTACAACTCGTCCTTTGTTATATCCTACGATGGAAGGGAAAGCTCGATCTATCAGTTGCCTGTGGGTAGAAAGCAGGTAACCAATAACCCGTAACGTAGCTTGTGATCTAACTTGTTTGAGAATGCGTTCGCATCCCAAATTGGAAATGAGAAATTCACAAACCTGTCAGCTCGTTAAATCGAAGTTTTACCATTTATTTTCACCTATTACACTTGCCTTTCTATTGTCATCATCATCGCCATTATTATATGATATTAGTGTTTATAGCCCCTAATCGTTCGATAACTCGTTTGTTTACTTGGCTTAGTTTCAATCCTTTTTCTCAAAGCGGTTACGGTGATAAAATCTCTTCTGTTATGCTTTCGTATTTAGATTTGTTTGTTGCACATACTATGGGGGTTTGATGCTTTGTAATACACATTTTCTATAAAACACTTCGAAGTCGTTCGTGTTTTTTATCCGCATCTTAGTTGTAGCATTGTTTCCTACCTCGATACGATAGTACCTAGATGATGTTTGTTTTTGATGAAACAGAACAAAATATCAAAATGTTTTTTTGCTGCTTAGCTATCCGTCTCAGACAGTTCATGATACATTTTTTTCATAATAACAACAATATTAATACATAGATAGTACTTGATGTGGGACTCGACGCTCTTATCCGGCAACCACGCACCCCCCGTCGTAGTCGATCTGTGAAATCTGTTTCTGTGATTTTTGCCAACGCCAAACGTACGTCACCTACACATACACGTGTTATCCACGCCGTTCATGCGGCTAACCGGGATTCTGTCTGTAATGTAGCGAAGCGTTCGGACCGAGGTGTCGGCCCTAGTTGACTCTAGAAAAACCTGTTCCGCTTGTCGACTTCATCATTTCATGTTGAATGCATTATTTCGGCCTACGCGCCCTCTGTTGCCTACCTGGTCAGGATTAGTAATTACACAATTGTAGCACGATGTGTTTGCATCTTTTTCTAGTAATAACTATACACCGACAATGAACTCTGTTAAATTGTTGCACTTATTGATCAGCTCGAGAGGGCGCAGCCTACAGCGAATGTTTCTCGTCGAAAGGCTTCCCTACAGCCGGCAGATCTTCGCAGCGATATACGCTCGTCAGGAAAGGTTGAAGCCCACATAGTTCTCCCTCTAGTCATTCACCATACCTCATATTTAGATTTGATCACCCCACTTCTAAACCTCTCAAGTTTTGGGTCGATTATTGCGAATCGGATCGCTACCACTGTTGAGGCTTCTTTGCTCCTTAGCCTATCCGTACACAATTCATTATGTTTTGAACGCTTGTCAAGATGTCTTCAAGATTTTTTCTCAGGAGGGTCTTTTAAGCTATTATCTACAGTTTACCAGTTCTAATTTTCCACAAGACGCTGTTGGTTTTTTATTCTAGTGGCTTAGATTTCAAAGGGGATACGTTGCTCTAGAGCTCGACACATTCTATGGCGGCTGTTGTGCATCGTTGAACGGCTCAGCTCTACTTCGGTATCTGCGCACCCTATACTGGTCACCATCCGTTTCTAGCTAATGGGAAAGTACGCCTGATCGAAGAGGCATTAGGCAAAGCCGATGGCAGACGTCGTTTTCGTGAGGACACGTCCGCCCCAGTGTGAGACCACTGTGCAGTTAGCGGTTAGCTGAGGGTACAGAAATCGAGAATGTTAGTTACTGTTACTATGTCAGTTGCTTGATCATCACTTGGGCGGAGACTGGCTTAGCAATCATGGCGGGCACATGATCGTTATATGCCCCTGACCAGCCAGCCTAAGGTCGCTCTGCTCAGCTAAGAATTTCGTCGTGACTACTTGAGAATGTTGTGCAATTGCTCAGACTCCGTTCGCCCAATAAATGATACGCGTTGAAATAACTGACTGAACGCAATAGACGCGCAAATGTACGGATACGCCTGACGAAGTACGGTAGATTGAAACAACATCGGTGCCAATTGGTGCCGTTTACACTATTACGATTCGTGGTTATCCACCCAGCATCGAGTAGCGTCCAGGCGCTGCTTAGCATCGTCCCTTATAAACCATGCGTAGATGGTACCGACTTTGTCGATGCTATCTATATTGTTACTGTTGTTGTTATTCCTGTCTCTGTATTTTCCTGGTCCTCATCTTGCCCAGAAGCTGTCTGTTTTTGTTTTAGCCTATGTTTTTGTGCGGCTGCTCGTTGTGTGTACCTATATTCGTTTGTTTATGTATGTATGTATGTACCTGTATATTTTCGTTCGAATGTTTGTCCATGTTCGTCTCTTCCTCCATTTCTACCATGCTGTGGATGCGTGTGCTCGATGTATATACGTGACAGTCTATGCTGGCTGTATCTACTGTACTGTCAGCCAAGCATACTCCGTAGCCTCGAGTCCCATACATGGCTAATATTTACATTATATATACATTAACAAGGTGGGTCGCTACACATGCTCGCTTGCCTGGCTGCCTGGCTGTCTACTAGCTTCCTTCGTTAATTCCATCTCGTTCTGTAGATCAGTAGAAGGGCGGCTGACTCTTTGGATCGCTGGTTTTCGTCTGTCCTTCTATCTCCGCCAACATCTGTCTGTCTGTCTGTCTGTCTTTCAGTCAATCGAGCTACGTCGTACGATCTGGGGGCGCCTTCGTTGGCTTTTACCGACCGGCCATTGCTCGCAGCGGCACCGGAGCGGACCGGAATACATTTACACGGATGCTGGTCGCACCTGCGAGCCGATGCTACAGTGCTTGATGATAGGAAACTTCAATATGCTTGTTGTTTTGCCGACACTCGCGCTCAACGCTAGGATCGCGCGGCCAGTTGCTCCTACAGCACACAAGGTGTGTGCTGTGTCTATGTCGATGTGTTTATAGCCAGATTGGCAGAAGTTGGTGGGTAGAGAATCCTTTGTGGAGCAGTAGCAGCGGCTCCGAAGCAAATTAGGCAAAAGAGAATTCTTTCGGCCGCGCGAGTCAAAGATTGAAAGTTGAGTATCGGTTAATAATGATCGACTGTGACGGTGATATTTATGATGATAACGATTAGGCAAGGGACACATTAGGTCCCCTTCGCCAAATGCTACAAGTGTTAATCTGCAATGGTAAGTAGTCTTGTCGGCAGAAGTATTTAAGTAACCGAAGTCGTATTCGAAGTGGTACTGTCAGAGCAAAAGTGGGTCCAGCAGTGGGCACGAACCGACTCGACGTTAAATACTGTTGCTGAATATAATGATCGAACGGTGAACAATAGTGCAATACTTCACAACGTGGACTGGCTGAAGTATTGCAATGAGGTACTGCTTCCCATATCTACGACGATGTCCATACTTGTCCCTGTACGCTACTGCTATTCATCGTGTTGCTCTTGTTGCCGCAAAGCACCTCACACGTTTGGCGCGTTGCTTAACTTAGTTAGATGGTTAGTTTTGTTTGACTAGAAGAGCGGTTTGATTGACAATTCAGTTGTCTCCAGCCGAGGGCGGACGTCCGTATGGGTTGTAACGGTTGGCCGTCAACTGCGACAATAAAAGACTCCGCATGGTTAAATGTGGGTCCAAAGTTGGGCTCGGTACGGACGTGGGCGGTAGCTGAGTAGATTGTGCGAGTACGAGCATTTCATGTAACTGCCGATACTGGGCTAGCTGCTGCTGAAGAAGCAGGTCAGGCAGAACTGGTGGTGCCGGAGGCGAAGGCGAGGCTGGAGACGGTGGCAGACCCAACATATTGAGGCCTCCGCTGGTTGATAGCGGCCCCGCAAAGCCTCCACATAGGCTGGTCAGGCGGTGAGCTCCTATGGACAGACTTGACATCGACAGTCCGTTAGGTGGACTTGCACTGGCGCTGTTTCGAATCGCTGGCAGGTCCTCAGGTTCCGATTCGTCGTCGGTGCCACTAAGTCGTGTGGGCAGTGTTCCGCCAGGCTGAAGACCGGCCAGCACTCCAGACTTTGACGCCGGGGGTAGAGCGTATTTTCTTTTGTCCTTACGAGCTGCGCCCGTCTCTCGGAAGCCTTTCGCAAACGGGTTATTGTCGATCTTCAATTGCGTAATCTGAAAGTGGAAAGAGACACCGAATGCGCACAAAGCCAAACCCAAAAGGTACATGGGGGTTAGTAGATTTCGACGATTACACCAACAGCTATGGCTTCGGTCCCGTACGAAACTCAAAAGAGCAAAAGACGAGCGGGAGGTTTCGAAACCCGATATATATCTATAGAAAGATGCTGGAACGCAAGTGGGTAAGAAACATTTGGGAGAATGTTGCGTCACTCTTCACCAAAGTGGCATAGGGTTTCCATGAAGTGCTTTGTTGACCTGATGGCTCGTGTGTAATGCCACGATTGAACGAAAATAAAATCGTGTGACGACGGGAACCGAACACATTTCGCAAGCAATTAGACATATTCGTAGGCATGTAGGTGCAGACCGAACAGAACATAATTTACATAACTATTTCTAGCACATCTTAAGGATGATACACAGCTGAGTATTGACTACTGAGTTATCAATCCAGGTACAGAATCTTATACTGACAAGCACACATGATAAGTTACTTCGAACATCAAGCGTAAAACTAAAGAACAAACGTAAAATCAATATTGCATAAAAATGACGAGGAAATCTATAGTAAATCTGAGAATACGATATTCGATTTATAAGACAAAAGAAAAGAAGCAAACGCAGCTTTTATCCGTGTTTCGTTATTGTGCAGTAATAATGCGTTTACTCATATGCCTACAGTCATTATTAATATTTCATTGAAAGTTGATTGTAATTAATAGAAATAGCCTTAATTACCTTCTCATTTTGGTAGGCAGTAACCGCAATGAACTGGGTTTCAGGGAAGACAAACGTACGGAACGTCGAATACGGCAGCTTTGCCAAATCACACGTCTTGACGAGATGGAACCGAGGCTGGTACTTGTGCATCGAATTAAGTATCGTTTGCTGTAAAACAAAAACAATGAGAGAAACTATTGGAGTAAATAGAGCCAACACGGACAAAATCAAACATTTTAAGAAATCCGTTATAATAGATCCTGTGTTCACCCTTTGATCAGGGAATCTGTGGCCATCTTTTGTTAAGAAACTTTCCAACCAATTACTCAATCGTCCAATCGTCTTTTGAGATCGGAGCCATTAGCAATGCCTTTGCTGTCGGCGCAAAAGCTGCCTCTACACGTCCTCAAGGCAGAAGCGTGCCTGGCTGGATATCAGCCTAGGTCGCGGCGATAGCAATAGAAGAAGCACTGGTCGTTGTCTGGCTGTATACTGCTGCGCATTCGCATAGCCATAGAGAATTTGCGGGTACAATGCTCCCTTCCGTACTGTGCTACGGATAACGGCGCTCCCATTTGGGATAAAAAAAACCCGGAAGAGAAGAGGTTGGGCCTGTTTGAACCTGGCTGAGTCCTACTTTGGGAAGTGGAGCAGGCCAATCTCCACAGTCTCGTTGAGACCTCCCACTCGTCGCTCAACGAAGCCGCTGCGCTGGAGCCCTATGTTGCAGCGATGAACAGCTTCTTTCGTTCAGTTTCTCGATGGCCTAACCAACCTCAACACCCAGCCTCATCCACAGAAAACAGTTGAAGTCAGTCGGTTTACCCGTTGGTATTTACTCTCTCTTTCTCTCTTTGCGCATCACCCTCGACCATAGCGCTGCTCCATCACTAAACGGGCGGCCACTAAACCGCTGACGCTGGTGCCTTTCCCCCGCTCCTCTTTGAAAGCAGCGCTCACTAGACATAGCCCCGGATCCCGTCATCAACCTACCTCTCAGCGATCTACACCCCAGTATGTGAGGGCTTCGGATCATGCGACGGGGTGGCGAAAGCTGGGAAAGAAAAAGGGAATTTGCCCCTGCTGTTCTCCCTCAATACGTCCGTTTGCCCTTTCGCTGGCCCCTTTCCCCTTTGATGCGGTCGCCAGCCCCGGACGGAAACCGAAGCAGATTGGGCAACCATGAGCGGAGGGCAGGCGCGTCCACAGCCCACTGCACTCGTTTCCATGGCAACATAATGAGCTACGAAGATCTTTGTAGGGCGGCTACGCGCGGGTAGAGTGTGAGCGACACTGAAGCCTGAATTAAGGGAAGAAGCAAAAGAGGGACAGATAATGGGGGGGGGGGGGGGGCAGATGACGCCGCTCATGTAAGAGTGCTTGGCTCGCCATCATAGCCAAGATAGGGTGGAGAACATCGTGATGTTCTGTACCATGATCAACGAATAGCGTGGGACAACCAGCTGCAGCAAGAACGAAAGAGCCGCACATCGAACCGACATGGTCGCCGGCACGGCCTGGCCATCAATACAGACTCGGTACAAACGAGATACACAAAGCGAAAAGGAGCGACAATCGTAGTCCTCTTAAAGGAAAAGCCAGTCGAGGGCAAACGAGCAGAAGATGGGGCTAGAGGGGAGGACCCGGAGATCTAGGCCGATATGTGGAAGGGCAGGGCAAGCTAATTGGCATCAGCAACGTCACAAACAGTTGAGAAGGCGCAAATGGATTTTTCGTCAAGATAAGACTCACTGGAGATGGGTGAAAAGAGATTGAAAGACTGCCGTTAGTGGTCGTGCCAGCGCTAGTTGTAGTTCCAGATGTGGGGCCGGCAGACGGCTGGGTTCGAATGAAACAAACAGAGGACGTAGGGAAATGGGGATATCCCATTCTCTTGGCAAGGAAGCAGCTATCACTGGGGCAGCAGCGGCAAGCCTTGGAGAGGGAACAGTACCAATGACGGGGGTAGCAAGGGCGTTTCCCCCCGACGGAGCGCGAGAGATGGAGCTGCGAAGGGCCATCTACAAGCATGATATACTCAGCTATCCTTCCATTGGCGTTACTGAACCACGAAGAGGAAGCTCGAGGTAGCCAACCACCCGAACCAGCACCAGCATTGGCAGCGGCGAAAGGATGACACAAGGCGCGGCGGATGCTGCTCCTACTGCAGCAGAAGCAGCAGCAGCAGCAGCAGCAGTTACAATGATGACGGGAAACAGCGGCTGAAATTGGGAAACGACTGAAGATTGCACGCAGAGAGCGATCGAGGGACACAGCAAGCGGCTTGATTTGGCATGCACCCTCCATCCAGCACACGACAACGATTGCTACTACGACTGTCACTGCTATTTGAAAATAAGCGCCCTTTGCACGTACCACTGCTCGCCGTTACTGATGATGCGATCGGTCGCCAGAATCCGTCAATGTCGCTAGCATCTAGCTAACCTATGCAGTCAATAAGTTAGCCAGCAGGCACCGAAACGAGTAGACAGCGAAAAACTGTCGGTGGTTTGCCAGTCAGTCAATGCTGGACTTGGACAAACTGAGACGAGAGGGGAGCACTTTGGGACACGACACGGTTGTTGGAGGTTCGGAGCCGAGTCAGCATGCAGAACAGGAAGCAAATGAATTGGAGGTGAACGCGCTGATGTGCACTAAAATCCGCTGTGTTCCTTTGCTACTTTAAAGCTTGCTGAAAAGGGATCTCTTTATACAAACTCCCTACGGCAGGGACTAGGGGGAGTTCGTGTGGAACAGTTAGATAACATAGGGGAGAAAAAAATTAGCAAGACTTGAATAGCAAGGATTGAATTCTACAGTGGGGGTAGTGCCTAACCATACCCTACTCTAAGTAGAGCTTTGGCTTCAGGTTCGCTTGCCACCGGTCGGTTGACGAAGACAACGCAGCCTCGATTTAACCCGCTTCAGTATGTGTAGTGCTACTCGGAGAAGAATATTGTACACATACAGCTCAGGGTAAAATGGAACAGCGATAAGAACGATCCACTTAAGGAACTTCGCAAATCAAAGATCTAAAGTTTATACAGCTGCAGGTCGTGATGGGACGCAAAAACACGTCTCCGTGTAAGCTTGGCTAATTGCCTATGAGAAGGTACGTGTAAGCTAATATCAGGCCGAGCATAAAAGGAAAACATACTTACAAATCCGTGCTTGTCCGAAATGTTGTTGGTAAGTTTGAGTTTATGAAATGAGACAACCTTATGCATCCATTGCTCTCCGGTGGCTGGCGAGTCGGGGTGAATGTACATTCTCTTGGGCATCTCTGGATCGGCTTTGCCTGCCACAACCCAACGCCGGTTCTGGAACTTGTAGCGACAATCGTCAGCGGCCACGATATCCATAAGCATCACGTACTTTGCTTTCGGCTCGAGACCTGACATGCGAACGCGGAAAGGTGGAAACATTCGTCTGAAAAAGAAATATGAACATTGAAAACGAAACGTTATTAGATGTTCATTTGCATGTAGTTTGCCTGTTTGTAGATTGCCTGTAGACCTAGGCTTCATTGCACACGCACACACAAACAATTATATATGTACGCCACACTCAATTCTGTGTGCAATTTCTTCTTCGCCATTACATCATGGCAAGTACTCGCTTACGCTTGTCGACGATGACCCATTCCACGTGATCGTGTCTGTTTTAATGGACAGTCCATATGGCCGAATCTAATAAAAACTCCAATATACAAGATGCTGATCAATTTCTGTCTAGTGCGCCTGTAGTAGGCCTGTGGACCAAGCTCACTGTCGCGTGTCAAAACTTTGCTTGAAGATTTGTCCCTTTTCATTAGCGTTCGCATATTCAGGAACTGCTTGCGAAATGGCTGCTACCACAACAGCCTTTGCCATATCGGCCGCTATCGGTGTTCGCTTTGGTCTAATATGTTAAAGTGGCTAAGCTAGATCGGGCCAGAGGAAACAGTTTCGTGATTTGCGATTTGTGGCAAATCATGGCTTATAGCCGCTGCACAATATTGAGAACCAGCTATACGGCCCCAATACACACAGGAGCTACGATGAGATTTGCTCCTTGTCAAGCGACTACCACTTCTAAAGCTGTTAGCATCTCTACCGTCACGCGTCGCTTTGATGGTTGATTGCCAGTTCGCTTTATCCTGTGGTCCGGCGAGACCCCATCGAAAACTTCCAGTAAACCGAGCATAAGGCGAGTTCGATGGGCCGGAAGAACTGATGTCGAAGTCAGGGAAGAAGGAAGCGCTGTCGTTTGAGGTTGCTTTTCTTTAGTAGCGAAGACTTTTCGCGTGGGGGGTCGCAGTTCGAACGCGACGCTAACGCCACCCTACGACCTCTCTTGTGGGCGACGTTTACTGAGGTTATCCTCCTACAAGACAACAGCGCGGTATCGGTTCAATAGCTGAAGACCGCTGTCGTAGCAGCTACAACTTTAACATCAACAATAACATCACTAGCCACAGCAAAATCCCTTGCCTCAACCAAGCTTGGCTGAACAGCAAAGCCAATGCGGTCGCGTACAAGCCGCCGATGATCTGTGTATGTCACGAGAGAAATCGCCTACTTGGCCGTCTGCCCTCCCCGCTTGCTTTATGCTGCTGTGGCTTATCTCGCCTTGCTGTTTAGTGTGCTGTCATAAATACCCGACACTGAAATACACCATAGCCTTTACCCGTGCCTCCATAGTTGCTGGGGCTGCGGAGGCCATCGGGATTTAAGCTAATGGCCTGGAACTATTGTGGCGACTGGCCCGCCGCTAAGAACCGTGCTTCTTCTGTGGCGCAACCATTTCATAGGAACGTACAACAAATTAGACCTGCTGCTGGTGCAGATATCTGGGCTGGGGAGTTGACGGAGCCTGCAAAGCTTCAATATGTGTTTCTGGAATTGCACGTGGCCCCTCGTGGTCGAAGGTGGCTTCGACTGCGGACACGCGTTCAAAAACAGTCGGCGTCAGTTGACAGTAGACTAAAAGAGGGACAAGCCGCCAGACACTCTCGAAAGGGAGACAGCTCAGTGGCCTAAAGCTAAAGGAAATGTGGAACTTGTTTGTAAATTTTTAAATTTTAGCCGTAAACTTTTATTACGAACGTATTAACTTTACTTGGTCACGCGAACCCAAGCCACCTTTCTGGTTTAGCCGGCCCAGTTATTATTACATCTTTATCCGGCATGCCAAAAGTTGAAATCTGGCCTAATTCCCGGGAACTTGCAACATCAACATGTTTCAGCATTATCTTACCTTAAGAGTAAGTCAAACCATCTATTCACTTCACTGGTATGCCCATCATTGTCGGTTTTCAACATTTGTAAAGTTGTCTAAAACTATCTTGAAGAAAAGGTTTTTTACATCATATTTGATATCTGATTCCTAGGGGAAAGCTAAGACGATCATTTCGATGGGCATTTACCATTCGCGGTTAACAGAAACACGAAAACAGTCAATTCAATCGTTAGCTCTGCTCGTACGATGATGTCGTTAAAGTCGATGTTTATGGGTTTCCGTCGCGTGATTGCTACCGTATGGATTTGTACTTTTTGTGATCACTATTTGCTTTTTCCTATCGCTCCTTTTATCGATACATATGTAATATATATAAACAAATGGCCAATTTCTGTCACAGCGGTACGCGCCTATTACTTCAGTTGTGATGAAGATCATAACAAAGAGTCAATTCTTCGATGGCAGCAGACCAGTTTTTTTCTAATCCTCTATATATATATATATATCTACGAATCGTCGGGTGTATAATATTGATGAGGAAAGTGAACATCTAACGTGCCTGCGTTCACCGATGGTCGGATGACGTTCCGCCTCCATCTGCCCGCCACAGCGTCTACCACAACCTTGGCTATATCGTAGCATGTGTATGTAAGCTGGGTCTCGTTGCTTGTTGTATCTGCGTGTTCGCCGCCTCTGTCTGTTGTTGCCAGGATTTCAGAATCGAGGATACAAAACAAACAAATGTCGCTGTATATATATATGCGTGTTTTCTATACAATAATTTGAAGCCAAACACGACAGAAACTACTGTTACTATAGAAGTATATGACACAGCAGCTTCGTTTTCCCCTATGTGTCACTCGCCGACCAACTGAGGAGCAGGCGAACGAGGCAGACATTACATTGCATTCAGACCGACGCCGATGACAGCGGCGACTGAAGTCAACGACTATTTCATCATAAAGCTACATCGTTGGAAATCCATTACGAACCTATCCATCGCGTTTGCCAGTCTGGTCGCCGCTGTAATTTCATCTTGACCGCTGCATGACATCAGAATACTTCAAAAACAGATTTTTCACTAAGCTTATTTCAACCCTTCGATTTACCTCTCATGGCCATGTGCTTTCTGCCCGGCAAACGTTACAACGCTGCTGAACGAACTATACGGCTACACAAAACAGCAATGTAGAACGTAGCGTTCGCTCATGTAGCTAGATCAACGTCTATTTAGGGGCTCACTAATACATCGCGGCTGTCATTCGCGCTCCACCGACTTAACGCCCGTAAAAGTACTTCATGACATCTATAGACGATTTGAGCGACCGCCCTGCAACGTCCAAGGAGGCGGTGATAACATCAACTCGGCGTAACCGTAATCACAATGACCACGATGTTCTGCGAGAGTCGCTTTCGCTGCGTGTTACAACCATATGCACGCATTTATATGTGTAGCAAATAGGGATGACGCGAGAGGGATATCCAGGAGGGTGGGCGTTAAGTATGCCCCAATCAAACATGAAGTCAGAGAGGGCGCGACAAATGGGCGTCATTCAAGTTGGCACTGTAATCGCTTCCGCAGACACTATGTAATCATGTGCTTTCCGTCTTGATCTTCTATTTTTCGGATGCTGCTGCTGCTGCTGCTGCTGCTGCTGTTGTCGATGATGATGATGATGATCTTGATTATAGAGTCATCGTTCTTACCATTTGAACAGAAGCTATGCATGCAGCTATAAAAGCAGCCAAAGAAATCAACGGGCGGTAGCTGCATGTTGTGTTGGTAATTACCCTGGTAGCACGAGGAAGCAAAGGACAGGGACACGGGCCGACTGGGATAATATCTGCATTATACATACGCGTCCATATTGTCAAAAGGCTCTGTTGGCGGCATAATTAGCCAGACTAATATAGTAGAAGCAATATGACGAGCTATCAGCGGGTCAACTGTTGCGGCTGTTTATGTTGTTCTTATTATTTAGCGACCGCATCCTCCGTGATCGACCACGTAACGGCTGACGCGAGAATACATGTAAGCATCTATCTGTGTGCCCCACATTGGAGTCAACAGAACGGGTCGTGTTCGCCTACTTGACCACCTACCGGCAGTATTAACAAGACATTCGTCTCCTATAGACCTCGTCGGTCAGCGAGACAAAATGATGGCCTACGGAGCTGTCACTCCGAACTTCGTCTCAATCAAAAACACTCAACAAGGCCCGCCAAGCCCAATTCAATTCGAGGCGTCGTCATCATATCGGCCGGCGTCGCTGCTCCTCGAACGGCCGCTGGTAATCGACCGCTTGCTGAAGCCGATCACGCCACCCAGTTTGAGAAGGATGGAGCCCTCCTCTATACTTCGCTAGCTGCGTTGGCTGAGTAGAAAAATTGACGCGTCAATTTGATTTCTCGTCTTCATCGTAGACTCGTCTACGCGCAATTTCTGTTTGTTTCGGTCTAGCCACGCTCTCGGTTACTACAACAACGGCATCGGCGACGGCCACGGCCACGCTGACTGCTTTTGTTGCCGTCGCCGCTTAACAAACCTCGCGCGAGAACGGGCTGCAGCAACAGTATCCCAGTCATCATCATCATCATCATCATCATCATGCCGAGCGACCGCTTAGCGACAATCCAAGATCGATCGTCGAGTTCCGTCGCAGTCAAAGCATCTTCGCTTCAGACAACAGGCATCGTAGACGCTAGCATGTAACAGTGTGACGATAGGGCAGCGGCGTTTGCACGCTCAACGCACCGCGTTAGCTGGCCCGCTTGTGGTGGTGTTGTTGTTGTTGTTGTTGAGATCGTTGTTTTGGCTACTAGTCACTGGAATCAGTCATTGGATTCGTTGCGGGTCGCTCGACGACGTATTGGTCGCACGTATAGCCAGCTGAAGTCACAAGACATAAGCCTAACTATAGACCACGAGCGATGCACAGATCAAGAAAGGGAGATGGGGGAAGAATTTTACACAGACAAACAACTACAGGTAGACGTATACACACAAACTGGTGCACACATACGCACTAACGCGCAGGCACTCACAAGCTGACATTCTAACACTCGTGCGTAGCCACTCGCACCAAAGATGTAATTTTCTGCCGTTTTTTCCTAACAGCGTCAGTGCCCACAGCGGTAACGGCGGTGCCAACAAGTCGCGGAATCCAAATGAAGGCCGGTCTCTTCGGGCCGTTTACCGTCCCCGACGGGTACCGAAAGCCGAAGGCCAATAACCGAATACGGTGAACAACGAGGACAGTCTATTTACTTGGTCTACTCGCTACTACCTGGTCTTTAACTGCTGATTGAGGGTTGCTGCTGCTGCCGCTGCTATGACGACTGAACGCTCGACTCGCGCTGCCACCGCAGTAGTAAGTATGTATCATACAACAAAATTGGCCAGGATTCCAGTAGGGATTGTAGGCGACGTAGAAATACGCCTGTCCGCACACGCAGATTTCGAGACTGATGGATGGATGGGCTGACACTAAAGGGCGAATCGATCAAGGAGTCGAAAATCGCAAGATTTGCGAAAAGCCCAGTCGGTCATAGGATGTTTACCAGCAAAAATAGCACTCGCGACGGCGGCTACAGACGTGCTGAAATAGATCAGCTGTTGTGAAACTCGCGTCACGACTATCAGAAATACCACCTCGGAGACGCTAGCTAGAGACGCTGGCTACAACATCACCTAGACAAAGGGCAGTTTCGCCCCAGGAAATAATTAGACGCAGGAGCTGCTCCTGCTGACTTCGTTGTTGTTGTTGTTGCTGCTGCTGCTGCTGTTGCTGTTGCTGTTGTTATTATTGCAGTTATGACAGTACCTAGATGAGGCCGTTGTCAAAGCTAAACACTGCAGTAATAGCGCAACCTGCTCGAGCAATGCTGACCGTAAGAGACGAATAAGCTGTCTGACAGCTGAGAACATTTTTGATCCGATGGAGGCCGGGTCAACGTCAATGAGCATTACCACAGACGATATGCGACATAAAGCTGTGACAGTTGTTAGCGCGACGAAAGGGTTCGACGGTACGGTTCTCACTGACGGGCTTCATAGATGTATATTGGTAAATCTTCTCTATAAGTATACCTTTTTTTGCCTATCGCTTCACAGTTTGGTTCGTTGTTATTCTCACTTCGTCACTGTTGTATCCCCGGCCTATTCACCTGTGCGCGTCCATGTCCTTGGCGAAAAGTTATCGCTGAATTTTCAAAGCTCACAAGAATGTTTCCGACCCAGACCAAGATTCAATAATACCCGCTTACAATTTTTCACCAGGAATTGACGAGGGCGTTCTCTAGCACATCGAGTTTAGGTAGATATATATATATATATATATGGTTATACATATGCAAATAACTCACTGAATTCTCTCCAATTTCAACCAGTTTCTACTTCTATTATATTTTTATTAAATTTTCCCGCCCGTCGACCCGCGCTCCCTCTAGATCATCGGCTCTAACTACTCATCGACACGGCATGCGCTATCTATCTATCTTCGGTATGTTGCGGAAGACGTTGTTATGCTAATAACAACGCATTACTTACTACATCTTGCCGCTACTGCCACTAGTACTACAAATAGGACAACGATAGCTTTCTTGTGTTCCCTTGCCGGCAGAGCTGCTGCTGCTGCTGCTGCTGCCGCCTTCGGCTGTGATTCGTTCGTCGTCTGCTATTCACAGCGATTCATTCGGCAGCCTCTCTAAACGATTTTCCCTTTATCCTCAGACTAAGCTTGTTGTGTTCTAGACAACGGCGGCGTTGCTGACAGGCGCGAGCTGGCGCCGCCGTGTCTGGCCCCGAGCACATAAAGGTAGCTGTTGTTGTGCAATGTTATTATAATTTAGTGAAGCGACTCGACGCGACCAATTAGGGTGAAACTCATGTCGCGACAAGGGTACGATCGCGTAACTACCAGGGAAGAAGATGGAGCGCGCTGATGGAACGAATAGCTAGAAAGGAACGAGCGCATATTAGCTGCTGAGGACAAAAAAGGCTTGCCTGCCTGCCTGCCTGCCGGCCGGCCGACACGCCAGAGCAGAGCAAATAGAGTAAGTCGAAACAGGCCACCGTTATTGGAACAATAACATGTAATGTGCACATAGCTTTATTCAGAGCCGCCCCCTAAGAATACGGTCACATATGTAGATTAGAAATACACCATAGGTAGCATAGACCTGCAAAGAGCATCCATCCATTCCTATAGGACGAAAGAACAACGGACAATTGACGCAGGATAATCGACGGAATACCGGACGGTTTAGGCCAATACTGTTGTTTCAGAGTTTTCTGGAAGAGATGAGCTCCGGATACGCCGGTACCGCTTCTTTCGGAAGTAGAGGAAACCGATCTGCTTGCTCAGCAAAGTCGAAAGTCGAGACACCGCGGCGCCGACGGATCGTCACAAGCAGCATCATTAAGCTCGCAATTCTCTGTCACTCCGTTCTGCAGAGCGTCTTAATGCGTTTCTTACTGTCATTCCTGTTGTTGTTGTTGTTGTTGTTGCTGTTGTTTCCCGTAAGTGGACACCACGTGATATTAGTCCTAAGGGTGGGAACGCTGGGCCGACTCAAGGCCACGCCACGCTCGTAGAACATATTAAGCCGAAGTTTCTTTTCTCGAAACGCTGACAAATTCGTGTGAGATAGAGAAACCGGTCGCTCGTCAGCTTGCAACTTAAAATTTAATCAGCGCCGCAAGTAAACACTTTTCATTTCGTTGTTATTCCCTGTCGATATGCCATGATTTATGGTGTCTAGCGGCAGCTGGAATCGAATCAAGTTCCTCTTTTTCGTCTCGTCTTTGATCTGAAATTCGAACAGGTAACGACTCGTTGACGCGCCAGTGACGTGACTGTTTCTCAGTTAGTGACAGGTCATTGAGCGGGCAAAGAAGAGCGACAACGATTACACGCCAATATAGGAAATCGCTGGCTGACTTTTAATTTTCGTGTTCAAACAATCACGTGAAGATTTCTGTTACTTCTCTAAAGCTATGACGTTCTGCACGACCCGTGTCATTAGCTTGATATCCCAACAGATCCCTTGCGTCTTGCCAGGTCAGCTTTGGCCTGCCTTCTTATTTACCTGCATGAAATCAATCTGAGCACTTAGTTAAACACAATACCCGGACGTGGCTTTTTAGGACAATCATCACACACCGCTGTTACGCGTGAACCGACAACGTCTTATTTAGCGTACTCATAGAGACATGCGTAGGCAGCTCGAGTTTCGTCCCTGCCCCTCGAGTGCATACTGCCAATTGGTGAATTGCATAGACACTGATCCCCGGATGTTCCAGCGAAATGGATGCGATGTTGTTTGGGTATTTTCGTGTAAAAAGTCTGCTTCCCTACGACCGCGGTAACTGAATCTTGTGAAGATGGCTATAAGCGGATGGCAACCAGCAATCTTATCTCTACACGTAAGCAACACTTAGCCCTCACCGTCACTCAGAAAGAACGACAGTCTCTTACTCGAAGTTACAGAAGAGCTATCGGTGTCTGAAGGAATCGAGTTTCCGACATAGTTCAGATAGTCGCCAAGCCACCGACAGGGCCCACGTACCGCTTCCACCATAGTCAATAGCGTAATGTGCCTATTAGAGCGCTAAGAGCGCAGCTTGGTTTTTTTTTTGTCTCAGCCAACCAATAACAACAACACAACGAATCAAAAATGAATGAAACAGCAAAAGCGGTCCCGACTGATGTTGCTGATTCGTCTGCGAATCAGTAGGCGCTGTTTCATCTCTGAGAAATAGGCGATCAACTGATATGATCTGGAAGCCTGAGAGCGAGATGCCGGTGGGCCATGAAATGTTTAAAAAGTCGTTATCTTTTTTCCGTGAAAAAATCAATTGTATAATTATCTTAGTTGACACCAAGTAGCTTATTTCTGCAACAAGTCAATAGATACGAATTGCCCAACGCTGTTTTACCAGTGAAACATTTGCAACTGTCACAAGCTGGGGCAAAGAAGAAATTTTACATGATTATCCGCTAGTAGCTAGCGTGTTCGTTACCCATCCCGTTTCCTCAGTCTGCCTGCCCGTCTATTATACTAGACATTACCCATAACCTAGTGTAGTGGATATCTACAGTCACTTGGTGATGCCGGAACCGGCCACTCCACGCAGATGTGTTACCAAGCCAGAACTATACGGAATTTCCGTCTGAACGCTGCACTTTCGCATTTCCATTGATAGGTAGACTTATACATGGTAAAAGTTGAAGAACACCATGACACCGTATCACCACGTTGACAGATTTTGATTTCGATATTGGCGACGGCTGCGCGTTCAGTAGTGAAGATGTTCGTGATCGGCGCAACGCAAGCAGACTTACATCCGTATCTTTTTTCCCTTTCCTCGCTATGATTTGTCAGTCAATCATGTCTGTGTCGATCTGCCGAACCTCTATCCTACCCGTTCCAATTCGAATGTGTTGTTGCCTTCGCAAAGGCCGATTTCTTATGATTTGTGTTCGGGGAACGGCGCAACCTGAATCCGCGCGCGACGCCAACAGACTGGAGTCTCCTCTCGAAAGGGAAGTCGTTGTCGGACTGCTCTAGACAAGCAGGTCCGAGCCAAGCCGAGGACGCTACATGGCCACTCCGTCGCCGTTTTGCGCTCCGCGCTATCTGGAACGGAGAGCCACAGTTCTTGGTCTTGCTATAGATATAAGCGCTGCGAGTGTTTATCCAGGACTGTTCGTGGTAGCATCAGCAGCAGCCGCTTCGGCACAGCAGACGGGTTTCCAGGAGTACTGGCGCCCAGGCAGATTCCGTGTCTGGCGCTGCCTGTCTGGCCGGCTGACACCGCTGAGTCAGCCAATGATGGCGATAATAATTTAACACGCACGCACGAACAAACGAACGAGACTCGAAAGCGAGATTACCGAAAGAAGTTCATAATTGACGCCTCAGAATAGAGAGAAAGGGGAAAACATCGGTTTACAACAGCGACGTCAATCAGCAGGCTCTGGAAGCAGTTGACTACTTAGAGCTAAAGACCTTTGCCTGGGGCAGGTTTCATATTCGAGCTTCGCCGGTAGTTATCGAGGCGAACGAAAATAGAGTCTAGACAATCAGCTATAACAGATTTCGTTCAGGTTTCAATATCTGATCTGACGCGGTTCAAAGTCCACATCGGAAGGGAGACGACCCACTTGGGCTACCGATGCTGTGACTACTGGATTCACGGTTTGACGAGACGCTTGATGCCTTTTGGAATCAAGACAGTCTTCAATAGAGCTTTCGTTGAAAGCGCGGCTACCGGGACGGAGAAAGGTTTACTGCAGCGTCTACACAGATTTACATTTACGTCTTTCTGCAAAATTCTACGTGATCTTTCTCAGTACTTAGTCAGCCCGGTGTCTCCTAATTTTGCGAGGAAACAATGGAGCAGCTTGGTATGACGGTATGTACAATAGGAAGGGCATTCACACATATCTATTGAGACAAATTAGGCAGGATTGCGCACGTGTCGACAGCCACACGCCGAGAGCCATCGCGGTACGGCTCTTGAAAACGCAGCAATTCATTTGTCTGTTGGCTCGTATATTACCAGCTTGGTCATTACCACATAGACACACACATCAGCCGCTAACTCCAGTTCCGTTCCAAGTGTAGCACAACTATCGAACCGACTGCATATTGTACGGTAGCAGGTTAGGTAGACTGCTTTGCCTACCCCACACAGAGGTCTTCCTTCCCACAACGCGGCTCCCAGACCGGCAACAACAATTTCTATTGGAAATTGCTGCGGGCCAGCGATGCTTTGAGGCCTTTCTTTGTCTAACGACACACGAGCCCGATGTCCTAGCTGGCCAGCTGAAGGGAACGCGGTGAGTGTTTCGCTAAGCACCCGCTTGTTGTATTACAGTATGAGCTAATTCGATTTGGTGATCAGCAACGAACGGCGCTTCTTTCTCGGCGCTTTCGATTGTTCGGCTCTAGCGACGAAAGGCGCTACACAGCGAGGGCAATGATCGTCTTATTCCCTGTGTCTGTCCGCTCCCTTATGTAGAGTGATAAAATCCCTAGAGGGTACAAAAGCTTTGCTGGCAATGCCGGACACACTCGCCATAGCAAAAGCTTCTGTGAGACCCCTATCCGTACACAACAGCTTCGCGGACCTGCTAAACTGGCTTGAGTTTGAATCGCACCGATGTATAAAATCTGCTAAGTTGTGTCACTTCGACTGTCACGGAGTCTAGTTAGTTAAAGTTGCCGGCGCTTACGTAAAACGCCACGCGTTAGCTGGCAGGCTATGGTATTAACGTAATCGAACAAGAAGACAGTCCCGCGCTTTTATCAGAAAACTAACCTATTCAATATTATAGAATTTTATTTATTACTATTCATTTGCTACAAAAACGACATTGTTTATCAACGGTATTGAAAACAAACATAACTTGTGCCATAGCCAAGGTTCCGGGCAAAAGGCAATGGCACCCCAGCCTGCTCATCAGATACAGCATGCAACCCACCCGATCTCCGAGCACTCAGACACTCACGCTGATTCTAGGCGCTCTTATCCATGGTGATCGTGGTCGAAGTCTCGTAGACTAATTTGTCACCGCTATCAACGGCACCCTACCAGGCGCCTAAATTTTCCATGCCGCCCACTTGAAGAGACATTTTGTCTTTTTGTGTGGCAGTGGTACACTTCGCCTGGCTCCCTGATCAACGCGACTCTGTTTCGTGCTGCAGAGAGTCGAAAAGTGGATGGATAGCTGGCTCGAAGTAGCAAACGAAGCATGTGCTCAAATTATTGGATACTGTTCTCGCTCAGGAGCGTACTAGGAGTGTTATTGAATAAATGTAATGAGAGAACAAAGATGGACTCAGAGCGCTTGTCCTCGCGTATCGACTTCAGCGGGCGTCGGCTGAGACGCCTGACACACAGGCAAGTCCGGCCGAGTTGATCGGTCCAGTTAGCCATCAGCACGTCTCAGCTGCTTTTACTCCTCGAGTGAAAAATAGCAAACTGCCCGAACCTCAGGCAAGCTCAATAGCACCGGCTACGGCCGATGACCATTGAGTGACTTTGCGACAGCCTGTGAAGCAACTTATGGCACGTGTGGCATCGGCAGACAGCAAACGAGCAGATCTATTTAAATACACGAAGCAGGCGAAAAATCTACAGAGTCACTCGACGACAGAATGGCCCAATAACATAATGCCGTACACTTGCACTTTATCCATTTTAAATTCTCCTTTATGTCTGGCTGGTTGTAACCTTCTTCGCCACGGGTCGGGTCGTCGCCTGGCGTACTCAAGGCCCAGTCGCTCTCGGGCTCGAGTCAACGGCGACAAACGACGTGATATCAACCTGCCGTTACAGTGAATAGGTGGTGACATCTCTCGGCGGGTGATTGTAAAACGCAGGAAAAGAGGAAAGCGGAGCTGACAGCCCGTAATAGTGGCAGATGGGGACGAGACTAATGATTGTAATGGTGTTAACCAAACCTCTTTAGTGCATTGTGCAGAGTGTTCAAAGGGATCCGCGTGACGCCTGAAGAGGAGTGGGGAGCGCACACAGTATTTAAAAGCCTGTGAACATCCTGTGAGCAACTGGCGACTTGCTTTAGCACGCCAGTGGTTATATGACTTTAATTCATTATCAGTACTACGATTGTCGTTGCTATTAATGGTGACGTTATGTACAATGAAAGTTAAATTAAGTTAATGTTATGTGAGATATGCCATGTATATAGGCTGTAAAAAAGCGGTTGGGCTGAAAGGGCGGGACAGAGATATTCATTACAGCAACTCTTTAGCTACCTGTAAAAAGAAACGATGGCTGAAATTGAAGTTTACATTTTGTTTGTTTGTTTGTAACGCTGGGCTAAGCGCGCCTCAGGTTCAGGACAAGCAATTATGATTCAGCCTGTTTCTTGTTACTTATTTTCTGTGCTCGACCACACCCGGCAGACACAGGCGACTGAAATATGCTTTTCCATATTAGTGAAGTAACTCACTTTATTTTCCAATATATGCGTTACCCATAGCGTCTATGTGATACGCGTCCGCTTTACACGATCAACTAGGCCAAGCCTACTATACCGATAAACGAGGATGGAGAATCTTTCGAGTGGACCCGTTGTTCCCTGCTGGCTTTTCAGTGGATAGAATAGTACGGTGGAATAGCGAACCGCAAGATATCATCATCGTATACATATATGCCATACGTAGACCTCTCCCCCAAGCTAGTCGTTGATGATGCGTGACGTGTACACATCGATACCCAGGCCGGCCGAGCGTTGTCAGCTTGAAGCCTCTGGACTTTTTGGGCCATGACGTCATTACACTGTGGGAGACGACCAGGTAATCGAAGAGCTATAGGTGGGGGCCGTGCTGATAATACTCGATGTATTAAGTGGCGATCAAACGCCAACAAAGATCGCCTGATAATTAATGATGCTATGGCCATATTTGTCGCCAGCGTCGCCCACAGCAGCGACACACTCAAAAACAGCGAGCAATTCCCAAACAAGCGCTGCTATCCGACCATGATAACAACCGGAGTAGATGGCCCAATAGCAATAGTTCGAACGATCGCTATGGCGACGCCACATAACGGACCTCCCCCAAGCGTTCCTCAATTCTCGGCTAGAAACACTAGGCACAAAAAACGGACGGCATCTAGGAATTCGGATCATTCCGCCTACGCTGCGCATGAACTGCTAGTACTTTTCGTGGCAGTACTGGATCTGTTCTGCAGTATTACGATAGTAGAAAATTGCCTTTAATTGAATTAGTTTCAGAGCATCTTTGTTCATATCATATGATGAACGCTGGGTGAATACGACACACCGATGAGCGTTTCGCTTGCTAAAGCAACAGCAAATGTATGCCAAATTGCCTAGTTCAGGCGTGCCCTTTTCTGTCCTGTTGTGACGCTCAAAAAAATCTATACATTTCTACCCTGAACAACATCGTGTGGCCGGCTTCGAGGCCTAATCTTGCTACCGCCACCATTACTACGGACAACGTCAGCCAGCTTCATAGCGACTCGATAATAACGCGTCTGCATATTGGAGGGTATTTGCAAAAACCGATCAACATCATTATCACTTCAGCACGTTATACTGATCTTGACTTTTTCAGCCACAGGCCATCTTCTCGTTATTGTTCAGTTATACATGGTCCATTAAGAAAAACAGGTGCTTTCTTCCTCGCCTCCCGTTGTTTATCCATCTCTTTCTGTCGAGCTCATTATTACTAGCGTTCGATCCGGGCGTCTAGGCCAGCGTCTTTGCGCGCGTCTGTTTATTCCGCGACATGCCGTTTTTGGCTAGATTCGCTGCCGTCCCTCGGACTAATCCGTCGATGTGTTTGATAGTCAACGGGACAGGGAGCTCATTTCAATCATTCAACTCAACGCAGTCTGACCAAATATTGATTTGAACGACCGTGTACGATAACAGCACGATGCTTGGCCTGTGCTGCTAGCCGCCGCTGTCACAGAGAGCGATTCTCTGACGTTGCATGGCCGGAGCGAAATGAAACTTCGCGGTACAGTTTGACAAGCTGCTGCCAAAACGGAATTATCGCTACTGTGTAAAAGCTGCGGAGTGATCCCGTCATCAATCTTACAATTACCTAATGAAACGTTGACGCAACAGCAGCTCTCAGCGAGAGGGACCAGCTCTAGGGAAGGACCGTGACCGCCAATCAACCGCATTCATTTACCGAGTGGCCGGCCGGCGGGCCGCTGAATTGACAAACTCCGAACGATCGGGCTCGAGACTGGCGAGGACCGTGACAACAGGGTCGGCGCCATGTTAACGTGGACAGCGGCCGAACCTTCGCTTGAGTCAGCTTGTCACACATGTTCACCTGTGAAGCTTGTCTACTAGCAACTCTGCAAAGACAACAACAACAACATCAATAGCGACAACGACTATTGCCACAACAAGAGGTGAGCAACAGGCAACAAGCGAACTAGAAATCCATGATCTCCATCAGTGGACTACGGCAAGGTGACTCTGGCAGAGTCACCTTGCCGTAGGTCCCTCCTCTACATCTGTATATATGCATATATAATATACATTTGCTTCTTCGAGGTCCTAACGAAACAGATGTCCCGCTAGCTTCAAAACAGACGAGAAGCATAGGAGCACGATATATAGAACTGTCAGCGCATTCAATGGTAATAGAAGATAGCTAGTTTGTGTGGCTGTTACAGGAATGAGCTTTCCAGCCCTTGGTCTTCTATTTTGTAGCGGCGTTAGCAACAACGACAACGAATCCCTCTTCGTACGAATAACGCCAACGCTCAGGGTCACCTTTGGAGTCCTGAACGCGACTCGTTCAATGACGTATTAGCTGTTGTTGATAGAGCATTAGTATTAAAGGCCGCAGGATAGATTTTCAGCCTTAATGTTTCTTTTTTCCAACCTTTTTTTTTTTTTTTTCGATCGGATTTTTAGCATTCGATCATTAATAATTTGCGTACGCGGTACTATTAAAGGTCACAATTCCTATCTATTGGCCGCACTGTTATACTTCTCGCCTCCAGGAATTGTCTACCCATGTAGATATTATAGCTGATAGAAAAATTGATATCATGGATATGGCTTCTTGGTAGGTGGGTCATTCTTCATTTGACTCTTATTAGATCCCAATGCGCTACTCCGCTGTGTTCAGTTGTCTGACATAGCTATTGTGTAAAACGTTTCGATATTTATCAGATTTTCTGTGGATAATCGACCATCTGTCCCCGCTACGACAGTTAGCGATAGTTGAAACGATTCGATGTAAAGGAAAACTACTCGAAAGGTGCTTGTCAGTGAAGCTTGGCATAGAAAGGCAACACACATCAGCCTGATTTCGAATGCCTTTTTTGCAAATCGTGCTACAGGACAAACAAAGGAGAATTAAGGAAGCTGTTTGCTCAAACGAAACTACGAGATTTAACCTTAAACAAAGGGACGGCCTTGCCTGCCGCGTTTTGCCGTACCGCTCCGCAAGCCACATGCACAGTAAACAATAGTTTCTGCGCTAAGCTTATTACTATCGTTAATATTCGTAGAAGCATGTCCAAATGGCCAGCACCTTTTCGAAGTATGGTAGCTGAAAAGTTCTTGTGTAACGCAATGCGCTCTGGATGACGGTATTGAAGTCGGTGGACCAGAAGCGAGGCCTCCGGATCGACAGTGGTCGTGTCGCGGTAACAGCAGCAGCTGCCGTTGCCTCAACAACTATATCATTACCACCAACTGGAGGCTAAAATAGCGACCGGCCACGCTCCCACTCATGCTTCAACGTAACGTGTACACACTTACAAAGATTCACAGAGATACGTATGAACCGGATAAAGAAGCGCCGCATACATGCGTATCTATTCACTGTGATCAAGCATCAGTACTGCTTTAAATGCGTGTCGTAGTCGAACGAAGATGAACTATGAAGTTGAGTGAATATGAAGGCAAGACGACGGGCAGATGTTTGAACAACGATAACGCCTGAGATAAATGTAGCAAAGTAGCAGCTGCAACGCCACCATCATCGACGACGACAAGTAGACTACAACAAGGGCAGGCAGCCTTAGCAGTCGCAGACCCTGTCAGTCAGCAAGCAGAACGTTAATTACCGTCGGCGCGCATCACGGCAGCGACGGGGAGGACGAATAGCAACAGAGAAACATACGGTGAACATGATAGCAATAACAACAACAACAACAACAACAACAACATATCAGGTTAACGATGATGATGGTGGTGGTGATTGTTGCTACGAGATGGGTGTATTGTCTCTGTTACTAGAGCTCGCGGGAAAGGAGCGTACGGATGGAGTATGGAGAATGGCTTTGAAGGGCCATTGATGTAAGTGGAAAACGTAGAATACGAGGCCATCGCGTCGGGTGACCGTCGACGGGGCCTGGGAGTGGGGGGACGAACGGAATGATTACTGCTAAACTACATCTAGCTAGCTTCTTAGTGTATAATCTCGAAAAGAAAGCAGTGCTGTATGGTACTTAATCGAACAAAACGTGAAGTAAAAAACACCTTCGACAGAACTTTCCTCGTTTCAATGCCCCCGACAGATGCAAGACAATTTGATATTAATCGTTATTTGCTACTCATACAGCCGGTGTCCGCACAGCTCTTAATGTTATTAGTCGCTGATGGCGTAACAGGTAGCATTTATCGCAGATTAAGCGTTTTCTAGTCTGCATGGATATAAGACCTCGAGACGATTTCTCGTCTCAGTATCGTTCCGTTGTATCGCGTTATAACAAAAACACTAATACCAATCAAATTTCTTAATGCCGCTATGTGCCTGTGTCCTGCAGGTTTGCCAGTTGGCATTTTCCTACATTGCGGCGCCAAATTCACTACGCTTGTTGTTCGGCGTTTGTGCGCCGGCATCGCCAGCGTGTACGGTAAAGCAGAGCGAAGTTCGTCATTGGCGTTTGAGCCAGGCGATCTTCGATGCTGCTGTAGTTTCGTCCAACAGCAACCGCTCCTAGGTGAATTTCTCGTCTGTTTGGAGCCTGCCCGGGGCAGCGACGCCGTCGCCAACTTGGCGACGGAACCCGTCGTTGGCGGCGCCGGCCAGTCGCTCCGGAGCCATCTCGGTTGCGTCCCACCGTCGCTCGTGTTCTTCGTTCATGTGCTGAGCCGAGATCGAACGAACAACGTCGAAGAATTAGAAAAAAAAGGGTCTGGGGACGAAGCGTTAGCAGTATGTTGAGTTAGCTGCCCATAGTATCATCAGCAATTTACTAATACTCAGCTAAGACAAACACGAACTCACATCGCACCTATGTAACTACTATTCGATGTGTTTGTACACCTATGGATAT
This sequence comes from Varroa destructor, assembly GCF_002443255.2. Classification (NCBI taxonomy): domain Eukaryota; kingdom Metazoa; phylum Arthropoda; class Arachnida; order Mesostigmata; family Varroidae; genus Varroa; species Varroa destructor. The sequence goes on along the minus strand of NW_019211459.1, from coordinate 14,428,994 downwards.
ATATATACACACACGTAACGCTGAAATCGTAGACAAATCAGGGGACGAGACAGATAAATGGATATTATGGAACCTGCCAGTTCATGACGGTTGACCCGACCCTTCGCGCTGAGGCTCGATCGACTCTATCGACTTTCTCTTTTTTTCGGACTGGGGGGCTATCGATTTGGTGGCGACGGCTTTTATCGACACGTCGGAGCCTTAACGTTCGTTGACGACGAGTCAATTGGTATTTGTCTGCGTGTGTGATTGAAATTTGTGGCTTGCCTTTGTTGCTGTTGATTTTTTCAACGCCTCATCTACTTCACGAAGTAGAGAAAAGCCTATAGTGCTGAAGGTGCCTGCGAGTCAAGCTATATCGGCGGTACGAGATGAAGTAGTGTCAGCGATACTGAAGGCAGCCTGCTGACACGGCAGTCTACTCTGACACTCGAAATAGCTAGCGATTTACACATGCTTAAAGACGATGCGTATTTGTAGCAGAACGAAACGAGGTCGTCAGGATGCCTAGACAGTTCTCGTCTATTCAAATGTAGCAATTTATGATATAAGAGAAAAATTGACGTGGGTGTCAACGTGGATGCGCGAGATATCATATATGGTGGCATAATTCTGCAGCAATAATGTGTGACACCATCTTCTTTGAAGGACAGAGAGGCACTAAAAGGCGGCAAGTTAGCATAGGTTTCACTTGATTTGGGGTTGGAAGAATCAACGGAAAGTACCTCAGGGAAAACTAGCCAAGGATGTGTCCTTTCCAATCCGTTAAGTCGATTTTAATTGCCTGTTCTATGACTAGTGGAGCATAAAACGATAACCGACCGATCCGTTTCAATACGTATGGCTTACTGCCGATATCAGAAAACAACACGGGGAAGATAGATCACTTGGTCAGGACCAATCCGTAGGGAATAGGTATATCAGAAGATGATGGTTAACGAAACCACACATGTACATCTCGTACATTAACTGCTGCAAACTTTTACGAACCAGGTCGCCACTATGGTGATAAAGATCTCCCATACGCGGTAAGTCCGTCGTTGTTCCATAAGAGTATCTCGTCCATAGAATGAAGCGGACCATTGGCGCGACGTGTGCATGTCTGAGCTTTGTTGTTGCTGTTGTTGTTGTTGTTGTTGCTTTCCCGCCTTGTCTCGAAACAATCGTGATAGAATTCAGCCGATTAGCTTCCAACCACCACGACGGAATCGCGGATTGATCAATGAAGACTCGTAGAGGTGCGAAGCGCGGCTCACTAATGAAGCCTCGCTCAGGACACAGTCAGAGCTTGCTAAGAGCATTTGATCGCTTTAGCGAACACAAAATTGCCTGTCACTGGTAAAAATCATTGCTGCCTGGTGAAAAACTAGCATATCCCTGAGTGTTTTTAACAGATAGCAGAAACGAGGAGCGGAGGGGTTTCATGAACGTTGGGAGCTCCTGACTATTTTATTACTAGGGGTGAAGACACAGTTACCCGCAGCAGACATCGAGGCAGACGTGTTCAGTATGTAGGAGGCGTAATAACAAGAAGCGAAAAGTCTCGAAACACACTAGCTAAGTCAACGGATACTTTACATCGCTTGTTACAGACGTCATCAGATAAGGACATCAGCTTGTCGTAGCCGTCAGATACAAGCATGTGAAAACAAGGACAGCAACTACTAGGAGTACGGCGCAAGCGTCTATGCATGTCGGTGCTATACGTGAGTGGCTTCATCGTCGATACGCAGCCCTATCTACCGTTAACACCTTTTCTTCTTAAATGGTGACGGCTACGTTGGCCACGGGACCATGATTGGAATGCATACAAACTGAAGATTTGTACTGGCCTAACTTCGATAGGGTCAGTGTGTGTAGTTAGCAGTAATTGAAAGCCTTCCATTATCTAAATAAACAATAAGAAATAGACGACTAGGGGTATATATTGTTCGAAAACAATGTTTAGTGATTTAGGATCTGACGAATTTTCGCTTACAAGACCCTAGAGAGTGTACAAACACCGCAGATCGACACAATGGCCATCATGAAAGCATCACTTTGTTTAGGTGAAATGTTACTAATAGCGGCAGCAATCTTACATCTGTAGTCGAATATAATACTCATATGTTATGCGCAGTGAAGTAGAAGTATTTTGTATCGGACATCAGTGAGGACACAATTTTACAGGTGCATATTATAATCAACGACTCTTTTCTTTTATAATTAAGGCGATTAAATATCGATCGACTAGGGTATTGTACACTGGCTGTAGTGTGTAGTGAAAGTGATCTCTTGTCCCATTTGTAGCGGAAGATTTCGACCACTGATATCGGTGGGTAACCATGAATACGTTGAGGAAATTTCCTGCATTGGACCAATCACCGTAACTACTAGCTCGTCGTATTTCTTCAGCCACTTAATTCAAAGCGTTTTAAAAGCTTCCGAAGCCACTTTCTTATACGTACGTTTTTTGATCAGAACCAAATTCATTTTATCATGCATAATTGTCTGTTGAGCAATTGTCTGATCAGCTGATCTTCCCACTCACCTTCCTGATTTCGTGATGATCATTTCCGTCCCGAGGTTGTGGAAATTTTCCCACAGTTCCTGACTCTCCAGCACCACCTTTGGCTCGTCTTTGTCCTGAATGTCGGCCAGAATCGACATCATGCTAAAATCTGATGTTCTACGCGGAGCCGCAGTCTCCGTGTCCTTTTTATCGGTACCGTCCTCAGCCCGCATTTTCACTTCCCTACAAATCATAGGACGTAACTTCACAACAACTTAGCAAAACCGAAGCTTCCTAATCTCGATTTGTTATTTGCCTGCACCCGATCCGCTCAGCCTAATCACGTCTTCACTTTAATGGATACGTTAGAGGGCAGGGGGAGAGGGAGGGGGAGGGGGGGGGGGGGGCGAACGGCGGTGGATAGTATCGAGGATCTACGTTGGGTAACGTAATCGTAGATGAGCGGATGCCTCTCAGTACCCCGAATATATGGGTTTCTCACACTACATAAGGCCTTCTACTCGCGCACTTGGGGGGGGGAAACACATGGATGCAACAAATGCGAACTAACAGTTAACGTCGTTGGCACAAAATTCGCAAACCTATTTGCGCAGCAGCAGCAGCAACAGCAGGCTTAGCTGTTACAGAGCTGCTTGTAGCATCGATCATTAATCAAGACCAACACGTCCTGAGGGAAGATCGCTCGAACGCTTCACGATAGCTGGCATCAACTAGTTAGTAATATAGGATCGACTGCCAGCTCTTCCGTGCCATTTCGTATTTAGTACGTTTCAGTAAACTAGACTGCCAGAAATTGCACCAATATTGCTAGCAGTTATTGTTGTGAGGGCAATTCTCTTGTTGCCAAATGGACTTAATTCTCACAGCATTCGCACTTGTCCAATTCGCTAACGATTGCCCTCTGGCTCTCTTTGACACCTTTACGTTTTTAAGGCTCGAAGAGGATTCTGCTGGCGTCAGTGGTCGTAATCACTGGCTGGACGTTTTTCTCTTTTCCGCTCAGTTTCAACGGTTACTGGCACTATTTTTTGGCTTATAGGTGCTTCTCTCCCTCGTCCTGCTACTGTGCCTGCTGTTGCTGTTGTCTTCTCCGCGCACGACGTACGTACACTGACGATCGGAGTGGCGGCTCTTGCACCTTCTTCGCTGGTGTCGTCAGAAAAAAGGTGGCGCTCGCTATTCTTTCTGTCTGCTGCCGCCGCCGCCGCCGTCGCCGCCGCAACTTCTGCTGCCGCTGCTGCTGCGACTTCTGCCACTTCTGTCGCTCCCTTCTCTCTCGTCTCGACTGGTGTCGTTCGTCGTCGTTTTCGTTTTCGTCGCTGCCCCGGTGCTTTGTCGCTCCGAGTCTCTACTGCAGAAAATCTCACGCCTCTCAAAGCGCTCAAACAGCTTCTGCTGCGGCTGCTGCTGTTGTTGTTGCTGCTGCTGCCGTTGGCTGCCGCAAGTCCTCTCGTGTCGAGAAGTGGAGAAATGTGTGCGCGGGAGCTACAGCCGTGTGTGGGGTCCTGTCGCTGTGTCGCTCCTGTTCGCTGCGCAGTGTTCAATAACCGCCCTTTCCCTCCTCGGCGAGCGATGGCTCCGCCCCGCAAAACTCTCGCAGTCGGCTGCCGGGTGGGTCCAGCCCACGTCGTTCCGGTCGGCGCCGCGATAATGCACCGCTGCCGCTGTCTTTCAGCCACCCGCTCTAACAGAAGCTACTCGGTGATAGCTGCCTGCACCCCATCATTGTGGATGCTGTATCGTTCGTTGTTTCATGTCGCGACCAGCGACTTCCATCGAGCTCGGTTCGGCCGCGGCGACGCATTCGTGGCTCTCTCACTGTCGTGCCGCCAAAGGGAGCTGAGTGAGGCTGTAAGCAGCCGCTAGGAAAGACTATAGCAATGGGACTCCGAAAGCTGCAGGCTTATCCCCGCCGTCAGCTGCTACAGCCGTGAGCTCAGTTCTCAACATGTTTGTTCTTTGGCTGGCTATGAGCAGAAAAAGCAAGAGAAAGGGGGAGTATGCGCGGAGAATATGCGCGGCAGGCCGCTGGAGCGTTGGGTGATAGTCGCGTTCGGGGCGGTGCAGTGGCTGTAATAGAACGTTCAAAGTTGTCGACCAGGGCGAATTAAATAGAGCAACTCCAGACAAAGAGGAAAGTAGTGGACCGCTAGTGCCGTTACGTTCAAGTACTACTTCGATCGCTGTCATTGTCAGTGTCGGGTAAAAATGATTCTGCAGCGAACTGCTAGCTTGACGCTGGTTGGCTAAGTAGCTGAATATGGCGGTAGCAGTCGCAGCTTGCTGTAACGGCAAAACGCGCTATTGCTGCAGCATAGTCGAACCGTCAAAATGGCCGATCTGTTTGAGTGTACGACGGCGTCGATAAAGACGACGCCAAAGTACTGCATACGCGGCTGAACTCCTGCAGCTAATCGGCGGGCCGAGCTTTCACTGTAGCACGAACCCCTGTTTTCGCTTCATCTTCTTTACGTTAGCATAGCCCCGACAGAAACATTAACCGCGACATCATGGAAGCGCTGCTAAAGAAGCAAGTTCAGGATGGAGCGAGCGCTTCACGCCAGGCCGTCACCAGGTCTTTATCGGTGGCGCCAAAGAGCCGTTGTCAGTTGGGCCGCTCAGCACTGCTGGGTTCTTTCCCTGCACAAGGGTCCAACCGACAACGAATGCACCGTAAGGCAACTAGGTAGGGCATATGATACAAAGAGACGGGCGCACAGCCAAATACACACATACATGCACGAAAATATATTCTATACAGACATGTCCACATTGACAGACACACATGATCAAAGTGGGGTAAGATGGCACGTCGACCGCAGTTGATTGCAGGATTTCCAGCTTTATTCGGTATACGAGCACGGGTATGCCAGGCGACTGAGTAAGCCAGCGCTTCTGGGGGCTGCCAAAAGCCAGCGGGGGTCCAACGAGGAGAACCAGACGTCAGGCAAACCCAAAGGAGGCCAGACTCGGCGCCGGCGGGAATGCCACCCCGTAGCAGTGCGCCGTGTACGGGCGGTAAAGACAGCACCGCTAAAGTGATGTCTGAGGCTGCTAACGCCAAGAGTCAAGTGAAATAATAGAAAGAACAACAACAAGCGACTAATAACATAACAGGACATGATGTTTGTGCCGCTGCTAGACAGACAGGTTCACTATCTACACAACATCACATCGCTATGGAGAATGAGGCTACTCATGGATAACTAACTGCGTATCGGCTCTAGGTAAACCGACGATGAGTACACCTTGATCATTTATATTATACATACCAACATTGGACTTCATCGGCGGCGTCATTCGTGAGTGGCAGCAGCGGCTGACTGAACCGCCGGGAGAGAAATGCTGAGTCCATGAAATGCTTTGGTGCCATTGACGCCAAGGTGAGGTAACTAGGAACGCGCTCGAGATAAAGTTCGCCGTCAGCGTGGCGCCTGAAACTTCAACAGCCACAGCGATGCGTCTGCGGTGTTGCCTCACTATTGTCGAATCGGCATTACCAAACAACGGAGCGGAATAGCCAATACAAATTGTTCAGAGGCAATCAATCCCTCTAGAACCAATAGCAGCAGCAACAACTGTGGCGGCTGTGTCAGTGAGAAATGCCCCTCTGCACTCGTCTTTCCGTCAATAGGCTTCTGCAATAGAACCAGCAGGAGCTGCTGGTTGGCATCAGCGGCACCAACTTAAGCAAAGCCGACCGCAGGGGCGGCCCCGCTGTCGCAGACGCCGACGCTACGACGTCAGCTAGCAGCTCCAACTTATGCTCCTTGCTTTTCGTAGGACGTTAGCGGCGTGTGCGGCGACGAGAACAACAGTTACTGAGCCGACAACATCGGTTATCATAGCGGCATTTTGCCACGGCGGCATCCAGACTGAGCAATGGCATATCTGTACGCGGACGTCGTTGTTCTGACGCCAACGTAGCATTACAGCCGCGTTCCGCCACTATTTCGACGCCACTTCAATTCTGCTGAATCTGTCTTCATGTGGTTTCTTGTATTGCTTCTGATGCTGCTGTGGCCGTCGTTGAGGCATTATTTTTTGCCGTCGCTGTGAGCTTCTGAGCGACTCGAGTACGCGAGGCCACATAGACAGGCCGCGGAGTTACGCGCCCTGCGAGAACTCCCGACTGCGGCGATTTCTGGTATTGGCGATTTGCTGCTTTCGCTGCCGATGGGACTACTGCCGCCAATGAGTCTATTCACGGTTCTCAATCGATTGTACATTGTGTTTGTACACAAGGAGGTAGACAGATGGGTTAGTATTACCGCGACGGGTAACGAGGGCACGCAGTCGCGTGGTGCCTGGCAACTAAATGGCCACCAGACGATCCCACAATATAAATCATATAACTTTGCTTCGGCGCGTCAAATCGTAGGGTGGTTTGCTGGTCCGTCCGTATGTCTTTGCTCATATATGTATCCATCAACCAGCCAACTGATTGGCTGACAAGGGAAAATCGTCTAAACAGTTACTAAACAACAGATATCATCTCAGTGAGAGAAGCTAGCATCAAGGAAAACGTCGGCTTCGCTGTTGTCGAGGTCTCCGCCATCGTTATTACCAGCTTCATGTCCGACAATAACGATTCACGATATTTCCTAGGGCCGTACAGGCGGCGCAGGCGCCGGCAGTCGACCAAACGAAGAAACAAAAAGAAAACGCGACTCGTTAACGCGCTCGAAATCGCAACAAACAACGCCGACTAACGAAACACCGCTATACCACTACTATGAAACCCTCAATCGCGTCGTCCACATCCTCGTCAATAGTTTGGGCAACGCGTCCGTACAGTGGCGTTGCCGTCGCTGCTAAAGATCTGTAGACGACTAGCAATATCGATGGCAATCAGGAGATACCAGGACACAAGCGTTGGCGAATCGCTGATGACCGCGTGGATGACTTCAAATCAATTGCCAAATGGAACAACCCAATCCCACCGGAAAAAGAACAGGCTTAGACCTACGTGGTTCGCGATGGCCGACTTCGATCGTTCACTATGACGACGACGATGATAAGCGTTGACAGTGATACGCGCCATCGCACTATTTTGTCCTAAACATAACTAGCACCGTAAAGCTAAGTAGTGCGAATAATAAATGGACTCTAACGGAGCTGTATGATGAAACGGTGGTATCGTGAACCACCGCCAATGACTCTAAATAGCCGACTAGGTAACGCATAAATGAGAGATTCGACTGAAATAAAAACGATAAGAAACATTAACGAAAAAGACGCCACTCGGAAGGCTATCCGTCTTGTCGCTCATTCCAGATATTCCGATCGGCTGATTAAGTACAGAAGATTTTGGGTTGATCGCGAGTGCTAATTACGTTATCTGGGTTTGATTTCAGAGGGTCGAAGTAAGTAACAAGTAACTTCAGAGGCGTTATTTGAAGGCAAGAGCGATAATACACTAATGGTGGTTTCGGACCGGTAACCATTGAGTGTGAACCAGCGGGCAATGCAATTTTAACCAGTGCAGCGCGGATGTGAGCAAATCGAATTTGCGATGAGACGGTGAAAGGCATGGAGACAGGCCCTACGTGGTGGGTCCCATCAGCCGATCATAAATAAACAGCCATGGGCTGTTGGGTAAATTCAAACCTTAGTGCCCAAATATGTATAAGGTACCACCATCGTTGTGTGAGCAAATTCGACGAGTTGGCGGCCTTTTAGCTAATTGCTTGATAAAATCTAGAGCGAACACAGTTTTATTTCAAAATGATTTATGATTTTATAAATCTATAAATAAATTTATAGATGACTTTTTAGGGACTCTGTAGAAGACGACGACGCGCTGTTAGCTTCGGTACTTGTCGAGAAAACTTACCCTGTTTCCGGTATGCCTTCTGCAAACGGAAAGTGTATAAAATTTCTATCAAGCAAAAACGCCATAAATAAGAGACTGTACAACAAGGATGTAAAATAACCATCCATTCCATCTGCGTTACTTAGCGGGGCTATTTATGTGTAAAACACTAGAGAAATATAAAAAATCTGCTCAAACTAAAGAAATTGTGATTTTTTCTTAATACAGTGGGCACATATGTGTTGTCGTAATTTTAGGCAATTTTTCTTTTTTTAGTCAGGTTTGCGTGAGAAGTAACTTAAGGCACACGTCGTTGACCTTTGGTTGTTTATCGAATTATATCTCGGTAGACAGCCGGAGTGGGCCAAGGTTTAAAGATAACCGGCTACGAAATGACATTGATGTTCAACATTAAATGCCCAAACATTACGTATATTAACTGACCCACTGAGAAAATTTTAGCTTATTCTCACGGTGAACATCTACGATCATGAAGAACAGATTTAATGGATGATCCCGAATCGGAAAAATCGTTGACTTTTTTAGCGGAGATGGATTGCAAACGCATCACTGGACAATACCGGATTGGCATGATACGTCAGGTCATACCCGGAATAATGTGGTTCGCTCACCCGGTACGATGGGTCTTAGTTCGTCGAGAACATAGCTACAAAATACTGTCTGCCTAAAGCTGCGCTCTCCATTAGCTTGGCTTTGCATTGGTTGGTACAATAAACTATCCCGCTATATAACTGCCCCCAGACCTATAGGCGATGGTCATTCAGGCTAAATTCTCTTCGCCAGCCACCTGCATCGTTTCCAGACAAACCTTCCAGGCGTTGCCTTCCAGCGCGGCCCCTTGTTTTGGTAAAACTTTTTCGAACAGCACTTCTTTCTTAGAACCTCCTATTCCGCTGTTACTTCTTTTGATTTTGGCATACAAACCACAGGCGAGCCATCCGATGAACGCGAGAGCAATTTCTTCGCGTGCTTCGCTGCGTCATACTCTGAAGGCTCGTTTGCGCGAGAACTCTGGCCAAGTCAGCCCAACGGGCAATAAACACGCTTGCCGGACAAAGTCTTCATTTAAAGAATCATTCCGATGCGGCACAAATGTAATGGTTAACAATGAATACAGTATCTTGAATACAGTTGAGCATTATACACCAGCGAATGATACAACGATACGAAGAGGCGTAGTTCTTCTATAAATTAGACATTTTCAAAAGTACGCGCTTTATGAAATGAACATGGTGCGCAGACATATTTAAAACGCAGATACTTCTGATCATCGCTTGCAAAAGTTAGTACCATCAATTCGCTGTTTGATTATCTGTAGTACGCTCCACATTGGCGGTGCATTGGATAGGCTTGTAAATCAATTACCTACAATAATAACAAATACTTGAGTTAACCTTCATCGCCATATATTCAATACTGAACATTTCCATTTAGGACAAAGCTACACAGATTCCTTCTGTGGCCAGATCTCAGGAAAGGACTCCTAAGTGAAACCGACAAGAGATCGTTCGACAATAAGACGGCATGACCATACAGATACCTGCTTTCGTTCTATTATTAGAGGTCATTTCGAAAGACTTCGACAAAATGAACCGGCGTCAACGACGTGTGCTAACGTATGAGCGGGAATGTTCAGACACCCTTTCGTGTGGACTACGTGTCTATAGTCTAGTAGTGGACTAGTTAAGAAATTCATATATATATATATATATATATATATATATATATATATACAAAAGTAGATGAAAATTATACTTATTTTAGATGGCAATTGCTAAAGGATGATTAAAAATGCTATTTTCATTAGCTTTATTTCAATTCAATTTCTAATTAGTTAATAGTGTTCTAGTCTTCAAATACTGCTTAGGTTTCAGCGCAGACGTACCAAGGGGACACGAACATGCTGCTTCGTGGAAAGTCGTACGAGCCATTAGAGGACTTTAAGCGAAAACGTCAATTTCGGCGTAGTGTGTACCTAGGCGACGCGTGTGGTCGACCCACCCGGTCCGAGTCTGAGGAAAGCCCCTTAACTGTGCCTCGCTTAGCTGAATTAGTCCCCCCGGGTGGGGCTCAATATTATATATACGTCGTGCACCTTAAGAAGCCGTCATGCTAAAATGGCCACTCTAGTCATCATAGTAAAATCCAGTTAGAAACATTCAGTTATTATTTAAAAAAAATTGACGAATATGCCTAGACACTTCCCTACACCGTGAAACATGTACATGTGATTCAATATAATTTTACTATATAAACATTATTGATATATTAGCGTTCGCGTTCCTACGTAAAATCCGTCTGTGTCTAAGAAGCATGTTGTAGCATTATTAAAGCCATTAAAGAGTAGCTGATATAGCCGGTCACTATGAGAAAAGCCAACCCTTTACGTTTTGCGCATAATCTATTTCTTGTCTGAAAACCTTTAACGGTGAACGTTTCATTGTGCCAATTCAAAGTGACTTTAATTTAGTATGAAAATACCCTATAACAGAACGACGTAATTATACGATCCTTCGTATATTGAAACGTAGATGCTTCGTTACTCGGGTTGAACACCATCAGGAACGTTACAGCTAATGAGATTCTATATAACTTATTCACACAAGTTATTTTGGGACTAGTGTAAATTCATAGCTATAATCTTCGCTTAACTTTAGCAGCGTTCGAGCCATCCGTAGTCGTCTTGGTATAGTAGCCTTGAATAGAAAAATCGTTTGTGGTTTGTATAATGTATACTTGAAGTTATTTAACTTCTTTTAATCAAGCAAAAAAAACACGTATAGAATTTCATCATGGTCACGTCTGCCTCATTACAGATCGTCGATCTTCGTCGTCTGTCTTACTAGATAGGAGCTGAGCGTACGTCGTGTACGTTTGCCGGTCTATGTGGCATACGCGACGAGAAGCAATAGCTCAATCTGTTCGTATATGTGGTAGGTAGACATGTCGACATGAAGATACGCAACGAGATAACTAGACCAGAGGGCACATTCGAACGAACGGTTCCGTATAATATCCCACAATTGGCTACGTGTTACGTAATAAGTAGAACATAGAGAAACAATATTGTGTACGCCGTTTTCCTGATCTATATGTATATAAACAGATCAGGTGAAACGATAATTTCGATGCAGTAAAAGGCAATTTAGTGTCTGGAACTTTCTTTCAGTCTTCTGACGTTGTTCCGACAACTGCATTGGATCTGGCAGCAGTACCATCTTTGTATCCAACAAAATTTTGTTGGGTCATTTTGATTTATTACTACAATTCGCAGTAACCTCGTAGTGAACTGGCAATTGTTGATGTAACAAAAAAAAAACATAAGTCTTATGTTGATGCTACACGTAGAAATGTTTACGGCGGCGAAAGGCACCTGTATGGGAATCATTAAAAATTAAATTTATTTTGAAACGTGTTCGAGCTTCATCTAGAGCCTAAGTCCAGGTAAGCGAAATTGATGCTGGACCAGCCAATCACCAGGACCACCACGCCATCGAACTTATCGTTCTGTTCTAAGTTTGCGTACAAACGTTTGTGACACAAGGTATCACAAATTGTGTTGTACTACAGTTGCTAGTGCTATTACTGCTTATTTTTTTTTGATAATACGGAGCGTCTCCCTTCCCTTTGAGTGTTGAGCCTATGAACGTATTCAAATGCACCTTTTTCTCTACACGTGCATCATTTGAACATTCTCATGCCTTCCTAACGCAGCGTGGCCGATGTCTCTCTCAGCCCCAAGGAGCCAAGCTCTGGGGTGTATTCCTGCTCATTTTCAATAGTTCATCTCGTTGACTACTTCGCTTTTTCCTTGAGGATAGCCTTCTGCTCCTACGCCAAACGCTACTCCCGTGTTTGCGATAGCTGTCGTATTCAATCTAGCCAACCGTGAACAAGCAAACAATGAACCATCATTCCCTGCCCAAGTCGCTTTTCCTACTCTGTATTTCTCAGTGAACGGTATCTTTCAAAGCTCCTACAGAACTCATCCCCGCCGACCCTCGACATCGCGTCCGATTCGCTTCTCCTCTCTGTCACAGGATCCAGGAGAGACAAAATGTGGTTCTGTGCAAATGAAGCCGCGTCCCTGGTCGCCTCCCCATTGTCTTCACTGATCGCAACGCCGGTGCGGACATCACCAGTGCCAACAGCGGCTGCAATATCGGCCATGTTATCTATACTCCGCTCCTTTGACATATGCATGTGCATATGAGTGTGCCACACTGCCGCGCATAATGTGGGCTTCGGCACCCCGCCGCTCAGCTCGCTATTGCCAGTTATAATAGTTTGGGCTGAATCAACGGGACTCAGAAAGGCTGAAAAGTACAGGGGGAAGTGGTCGAAAATTGAGGCTCAACACCCGCTCGCTGCTATCTATCCCAGTAGCAGCGAGAGCTCTAGCAGCGGCGGCGGGTGACAAGCTGTGCCAGTTGTTGATCTATTTTCGGGTGGCGTCGCAGTCCGACGTTTCTATTACCCCGCAAACAGAGCGAAAATTCAAGAAAGAAATACAGGCTGAGAGGAAAACTATACACACTTCAAGTCCCTCATCTCTAGTTTGCCGCGTTCCTCATGTCGTTCGCTGTTTAGCGCAGACAGAAGGAAGATCTTGTTAGATCTAGAGCAAACCCGAGAATCTAACCTAAACGTAGTAGTGAAATTTTCAGTTCGGAACTAGTCTGATCGCCGCTGTAAAGCCGGATCACTGGATTTTTAGCAGTTTTTTCATCCGATGTATTGGTGTCGTTCGGCTGCATAGAAGCCTGATATCAGCAGGCTAGTCTCTCCTATAGGGTCTTGATGATGACGACCATGCATGTGGAAGATATTCTGCTTTCAGTACGATGCTCGTAATAGTGGAGATGCTGCACGGTGGCTAATGAAGCTTCACCATTCACTTATAGCATACGGTTGTAGCAGCCGAGCCGCATAGCCCTTCGACGCGTCGGATGGGCGAGGGTTGGTTATAGAAAGCGGATCCGCTTATGTACCAGCTTCTCTGGCGGATATCTTTTGCCTGTTGCATTATATATGATCAGAGGTGGCAGTTTTGGTGGGGATGATGCTGACGATGTCATGAATATTTTCGACCTGGCTACCTACGTACCTACCATCTGCTGTTTCGGGCGGGTCATGGCGCCTTGGCCGCCGCTGTTGCTGTTATTTTGGGCGCGCTGTGAATACAACAACCTTTGTGTAAATGGCTATTGAGAACGACTTCGGTAGTTTTTTTTTACTACCTATATTACTACGTTTCGTTCTGACTTCAGCTTGGCAGCAGTACCGTTACGAGATGGCCGGCTGACATAGAGGATGTCGTGTTGTACGGCAGTGCTTAGCGAGACAGACGTAATGAAAGTAAACAACGTAAGACTGATCAAGGACAAACTAAATGTATACCTAAACTGTAATAGTGTAGATTATTTAAGACGCTGCTTTAGCCCAAGATCTACAATGAACCCATAAATTGAACTGTGATAGTGAATATCTAGGACGATATAGCTAAATCCGAAATTTGGTTTGCTATGTTTGATATGCTGTCGGATTCCAGATACGGATTTTGCCAGATTCGGTAGGACTCGTCTGGCGAAAAAGACCTTGCACTTTTACCATTACTGTCCCCTTGTCGTTGTCCCGTTTTACGATAACTGGTTATATTCCTTCTATAAGAAAATAGAATTTCTTTTTATATAGTACATTTAGCATGTTATCGGCTATTAATGTCCTTGGGTCGAGGCTCGATATGAAATTGTTTCTTTACTGGACATGTTCGCAACTGGCGTTCCGCTCCCTCCGCAATACCTACACCTCTAAGTTATCTTAAATGGGAATTCGTGTGTTGTAGCTTGGCGATTATGATGGTGCCATTATCCTCAGATTGTTGCTGCTCTCAATATGTGAAGAGTTTCTGTCTCCTAGTAGCAACATAACACTATTCCAGGGTGAGAGAACCATTTTTTGAACGAGATGTCAAACTAGCTTGCCTGCATCCTGATGAACGCAGCGGTATCAACGGTTTTGCTTTGAATCTGCGAGAGTCCCATCCTACGGTTCCTGTAAGCGTGCTGTTGCTAGCATGTATTATCCCAGTATTCACAAGTTGCTGCTGGCATCTTCGACGGCTAGCCTAGCCGCCAGATATGATAGCGATGGCTGACGGCGGAAGTTGTCAGCAAGAACATTAACAGCATCAGAAACGACAGGAGAACCGGCTGGAGAACCAGAAACAGCCAGCCACCCCGACCGCCCGCCCGCCCGCCCGCCCGCCCGTTCGCCTGCCTACCTTGTTCGCAGCGTGGTGGCAGCAGTAGCCCCGCTGTAGTCGTGATCCCGTGTGAGCGGCTACATTATCACCAGTTTCAGGGCCGTCGCTAGAGATATAAGCAGCAGCAGCAGCAGCAACTACGATGGTAGTCGATTCATGGCAAGAGCCTAGACGAAACAACGACCGCGATTGAACAAATTCAAGCATCAAGCCTCAAACAGCGAAAAAAAAAGAACAGACAAGCCAGGCGAATCGTGTTCGTGCTGCTTGCTCAACCAGACGAAGGGCGGTCCGCAGCGGACCGCTCGCTCCCTCACTGATTCGAGGGGCGTATGCTGTAGTTGTCTGTGGGTTACAGGCGCGCTTGGCGTCGACGACCATTCAAATATCGCGCTCTTTCGTTCTCTCTCTCTCTCTCTCTATCTAGCTCTCCCTCCCTTTATCATCCTCTTCTTCTTCTTCGGTTGATGTATGTAGCTGATGCACCGGCGGATGGTGCTTGTCTATGGGTCCACTGCCTGGGTCTGTCTATCATCTATGGCTGTTGTATCTATGTGTGCATATAAAGGCCTGTTTGTGTGTATCGAATGAGTGAGTCTGACACTGTACGAGGGGATGTTTGTCGGATCGTTGAATTCGCTGGTGTAAGTTTCTTTGCCTGTTTGTATATTTGGTTATGTAGAGTTTAGCAGAATGGTGAGTAAGTGTAAAGGGCGACCTGAGGTGCTCCTTGTCTAAATACATACATACCCTATACTTAGTATAATCGGGGGTACGATAGTTCGAAAGCTCTACATTGCCGCTCGCTAACTAGAAGCGGATGCGTCGAAACCGACCGGCGGGTAGACGAATGGACGGGTTGTAGCACGAGGGTAGAACGATGCTGATGGTAATCCTATCCTGTCCCCTTCAAGCAATGTCCTGGCAACCCTCCACTGCTGGAACAGTACAACAGTGAAGTAGCTTAACCAGATAGCCATGTGAATCCGCTCAGAGTTTCTGGCTGATTCATTGTATTTGCTCCTGTTGCTAGCCCAACATATCATACCCACTCAGGCAGCTTTCCCGAGAGAGAACCGCTGGCAACAGATAGCAGATACTTGCACACAGCTGACGCACATACGGGTCAAGTTATATAGAAGTGTGCCGCAAGCACGAGGTGGTAAATCTAACGACAATGGATTTATCGGCGCTAAATGTCAACACGCTTCTCGGTGCCTGCCTCGACAACTTAGAAAACATATCTCAGTTCATATATATATGTATAAGGACCTTGTGGCGTACGGAGCTCATTTATGTGCTCGGTGATACGGCGTATCACATCGCTTACGCAATACATCACCGCTGAATAGCTAGCTATACGTGTTACATGATAATGGCAATGACGGTGGATACTAGCACTAATTACTGGCCAGCGGTGTTACATTCCGCCTCTCTTCCTTTAAACGCACAATGAGGTCGGGAGGTCTTGCGCCTCACGAGTGTGTAAAGTGCCATTAGGCTCAAAGTGAAATGGATCTATGATTTTTTCGAAAACGATACTGCTCTGAACAAGGATGCACACATTGCCTGCTATCGCTCATGGGCTTAACCGTTTGGCAAAACAGTAGTAAACCGGTAGCTAGTAGATGGTCCTGTTCTGGTAGGGTTTGTGTCATAGCACCCAATGACACTTGCAACGATACAATGGGTATCGTGTATGTATGGTTTGATCAAGGAATATTTCGACAATACCTCATAGTAGTCTTCATCGAGGTGTGGCACACGGTGCCTGTTTAATTACTACAGATGAATCTGCAATATTCGATCCTTATTTACTCACGACAGCTGTGAGTGACATAATGCTCATTGATTGAATTTATGACGTATGACAGGATGTGACGACAAACGGTCATGCCGTCGATGGACGGTTGTGTTCCATAAACAACTCCCGACTCTGGTCACAGATTCGGTACATCAATACAACGTCATATTAATATTTTACTATATTTATAATTACGGTTAATCCACCGTTTTATTCAGTGGAGGGCAGAAAATGATAAAACCGTACGTCCCAAATTTACTCACAAAATGGGGTAATATTTTGGTAACTCTTCACGGCGTCAGGAATACTGAGATGGTTGAAATTAGTGGTAAAAACATACACGTACGCAGAGTTCAAACGTTATCATGGAACGAGCGCCGTTTATATCGTTGGCTATGCACGAAGAGCTTCATCAAAAAGTAAAACAAGTGATACGCCTGATGAATAGGTAGAAAATTGATGCTCCGTCGCAAAATACGGACGATAGGCGATTATTAATTCGGTAGCTGAAAATATTGACGAATAGTCAATCAGTAAATAGCAACGGTAACTGGACTAACAAAAAGCCGAATATACCGTAGAAGTTATCAGTCTGTTACAACAGTCTACAGATAAAGTCGAAGCGTAGAAAAACATAGAATAGCAATGCGACGCTTAGTGTTGTCACATGATTCACAAGCGCGTGCAGGCCCGTCAAACAGAAGTACCGGCCATTTACTTTTAGTTTAGCATCGCTGAACCCGCAGAAAAGCTGCGCTTCCACGCGCGGAAATGAAGTTTCTGTCTGTAAAGAGTTAATGCCCTAGGCCAATGTTGCTTGACTCTGCCGTGCAGTAAAACTTGCGTCATTTTCTCTTAGTAGAGTCTACTTAGGTTGCTACGAGGCCGCAGTACTCGCATGTACCTACAACCTACTTAATATTTAAATACCTTTACTTATGCTTGGGTGAAAAGGGTGAAAAGTATTTTTTTGCCCAGCCCCACTGTACAGTCGGAAACACATAAAAATATTCTAATTAGAATAAAACTCTACCTCCGTGTGCTACGGTGCTCCATGAATGTGCTAAGCTATTCGAGTTACCATATAATAGTCTTAACAGGTAAATAGTCATATAGAGTGAGGTCGTACCTAATCTGGCAAAATTGGACAACTATAATGAGATTATATAGTGAATATGGTACCAGGAGGCACAATGAAGACACTTTGACACGAGTATAGTCATGTGGGCATTCAGTTTATTTAGCTTATCCATCCCATCAACATCGTGATTACCACTATTATTATTGTTATTTATAATAATTTTAAATATTATTTTCTATGTCTTTTTTTTTTCGTTGCCAACAAAATACTCTCTCTGGTTCATTCTCGGCGTTCTTCGGCTTCGTTGCGATCCATCGCCATCCGTTTGTTTATAGCTATAGTCATTTGTTTCGTGTTTTCGTTTTTTTAATTGTGTCATTTCTATTACTGTCATCTCTGCAGAGTTGCTACTGCTCTCATATCTGCAGTACCAAGTTTCCCAAATCCCAGATAATCTTTCCATACATTGTCAACCCCCGCAGGGGGGGAAAATTGCCTCTTGTGGCATATGTAGACGTCGGTTGTGGTAACGCTGAGCTTCGAGCGGCTTAGCCGATAGTTTCGTACGCACCATCGGTGTCCTTCAGCTAACAGGGCAACATGTGTCCTAACTAAAATCTCACCCGTCGCAAATCCGCCCTTCCATGCGTGACTGTCATTGGCAAATTTCAGCAACATAATTAATGGTGTAATAACTACATAATGATAGTAATTACTATTTTGTTGTAGGTATCAATGTCAACAGTGTACTTCGCATGATTAAAGAACGTTCACTAGCCTTTATCGTAGAGTACTATGTAACACACATGACTGCATGACGGAGTTACTATGCATATTTCGCATTGGACTGACTGGAGTTCGGGTACGATGCAGTCACACCGCAATCCTACATAATCTGTTTCCGACGACACTCTGCGTTAATTTTGACGTGGACGTAAAACAATTTCGAAGGAACGCGCTTCCGGTGCCTGTCTTATTACGGCGTTAGCCTGGTGCGTAATTTCAAACCAGCCTAATAAACCCCGGATGCCCCCATGGAAATTGAACGGTGTCAGTTTTGCCTTTACAAGACTATAGCAGTTGGTCATCTGTCGAAGTTGTGCATAAATATGTTGTTTCTTCGGAAGTATTACTTACACAGTTAACTTTGGCGATGTTAATTCATTGTCTAGGCTTTTTTGCAAACTAGCTCTAGCAGCGACGATAGATCAGATCGTTGTTTGTGGTTGCCTTTAGCGCATCGCGACGGTGTTTCGTTTGTCTTTATGTTGTTTCGTTTATCTAGAAGCGTTCAGCTGAGAGGCTGACTTATATAGACAAGTTTTGTGCTTGTAAACAGCAGCGGTAAATATGAAAAAGCTTGTACGTTTCGATGTAGCCTCGGTCGTGTAGTAGATCAAGCTCCGTAGGTCTTCTATAAACCTTGTCACTGTTTGTTACTCATAGTTCGTCGTCCTAAACGTATTATACGTAAGGCATCGATAGACTACGTCAGCTAGACATCGTCGCTAATTAGAACGTCTCTGTCTATAGTATAGGAACAAGCCATCTTTGCCTGATAAAAAAAATTCTACGATCTGCTAGAGTTTCGCGATGCACTTCAAAGGACTATGCTTGGTCCAAAATCAACTCCCAAAGTATTTCTACGTGTGATACACGTTTGAAAATTGCTATTAAAATGTACATAGTTAGCTCACAGCTTTAACGGATTTTGCAATAAAGCCTTCATACGTTGTTATTATTATTATTTTTTTTTTCATTTTATTAGATATTTTATTTCTAAAACAATATATCTGTAGCAAACGCGATCGGTCTACTATTTTGCATATGCCTTCAGATGTAACTTCAATTGAAGACGTAGTTTCTATATTAACTAGACATGATGAACGTTATCAGCAGCAATGGGTTTTTTTTACCCATTTTTCCATTCCTTCACCATTCCCCGTACTTACACAGTCGTAATAATAATAATAACACATAGTTGCGATAATATAGGTACACTATTATGTACAATATAGCAGTAGCAAAGCCCGCTCACTGTGTGCGATGCAGTTTCTTCGAATAGATACTGATCGTCTGTTTCGATGTGGCTTATTTGCGTGTACAACGTTTCTACTCCTTATCCGATAGTCTAGTTTAATATAGATACTGTCATTACGGTCTACGTACGTCTGTCTGTCTGTTCGATGTCGACCCTGACGATTTGTATAGTAGGGATGAACCAACCCGGCGTTTGCCCACCATTTACCGCCGTTCACACCTTTACGGCCGCTCGATCGTTCAGTTCAAGGATCAACTTACGAGCGAAGCCGTGCAGACATTGTTCTGAAGTTTAAGTTCAAGATAGACAGACAGACAGACAGACAGACAGATAGATAAGATAGATAGATAGATAGACAGACAGATTGTAAACAAGACGCTTTTTCATCTAGAAAAACGAAACAGGTCGATGTAATATTTTCTCCACGTAACGATGTTAGCTCGACTGGATCACCTGTAGGAATCAACATGTTGAGCTCGAAGCTCGGGGACACAGCGTTTGAGTGACGTACGGGTCCTGAGCAGTGGATATGAAGAATGCCCCCGGAAGTGCAAAGCCGTTCCGTAGACATAGTATTGATGTTTCGGCGGCGGCGGCTTATTTTACGATGAATGCATAAGGGGTAGCGCTTTGAAGCACTTTTGCGCGAAGCTGCACAGGATTTATGATGCTTCGATTCCACTGACTAGAATATTGCTGTTTCTGCAAGATAAATAGTTCGCGTTTGGCTAGTAGAAAATGAATTCTGAGGGTGTACAATTTAACAGGCATAAAGGTAAACATCTCTCTGTGAGGCCACTTCTTCATTTTCTAATTGCAGTTTTCTTATCGGGTCATCTGCACTTCTCAGCCTAAATAAATACAAAATTGCTAACTGATTGTGTATAGATTTGTTGGCCTTGCGTTTAAAACGTGGAGCAACAAGCATCGCTCCCGGCCCATTGGGATTTTCATAGGCATACGGTCCTGGCGTCGTTAAATGATTACAGATAGGAGAAAAAATCCATTTTTACTACTCGGCATCGTGTACTTATAGAAAAGTAGACCCTGTGAAACGAGCCATCTGAACTAAACTATTTTTTTTTTTTTTAACTCTATCAAGCAATAATTACCTATAACGGCATACTGTTTTGATTAACAAATGTTTGGTGAGCAATAATACTAGCTATACTTTACTTACTTAACGTTTGTTTCTATACGTTCGTTATAAGTCTTCAATATGTTACGTACTATATATATATACTTATTATACTAGAATCGCTCTGCGCCTATTACTTCGTACATTTTTCGTCTCAGCTTGTTAGGTATTTTAAGTGATCTCCTGAGAGTTGCATTTGTATTAAAAAACAAACCGGTTGGCTACTTACTTACGTATTCGTTAATTGATCGATTGTAATTTTTAAACCGGGGCGCCACGATCATTTATCTCCTAGCCGAGAGAGTGACATCATGGCTAGCTGCTCCTGACGGCGTTCCAAACCTAAAAAGTAGGCGAACAGAACCTTTTGATATAAAACACTCGTACAGAAGACACAGCCAATAATGATAAAAACAATAGTAAAAAATGGTGACCATAGGCCAGCATCTCGACAGTCCTTCGAAGCATTCGACGACGACGCACAAACAAACGAACATTGATTTGGGCGCACCTCAAATTATGACGATTTGTTACACGTCGATCCGTCATGGTATCTGAACGTCATACAACTGGTAAGTTAATTAGAGTATCCATGCGTTTTGTATTATTTAGAAATAATTTCAACTTGGCCGTATGCGTAAAACACGGAGCAAGTACTATAATCTTTCTTCCGAATGATGATTTAGGCCTGCAGCTTAAATCGTTGATCTTCGTACCCATAAAGCCGATAAGCTACCACCATATGTTTCAGCCACGTATAGTCATATTGTTAGAGCTCACATCGGGATCGAGCAGTGACTGAAAGATTCCGGATCATGCTTATCAATTGCAGATAGCACCATTCCGATAATTACGGGCTACGCGTTGGTGTTACGGTTATCAAATACCTCTATTCAACTATAACTCAGTGTTTCGAGCGCAGACAAGATATAACTTGAATCGGAGTAACTGTGACCAGCGTCTGAAGCGATGCGGTTAATTACAGAACATTTTTTCCAGAGTTGTACTGACAAATATTGTTCCATGTGATTACTCTTAGGGCCTTTTATTTGGTTGGCGGGAACATTAGATTTAATGATATGTAGGTTGGTTTGCGCTTGAATCTTGGTGCAATTTTGGTGCAAACGTATATCAAGCGAACTTTAAACACAACTCGTGTGGCACAGTTTCATCAGGTGCCATAAATAACCCAAACCGTGTCAGTACATACGAGAATAGATGACCCGCCTAGAGGAGCTTTCTTTACTTTTACCTATAGAAGTATAGCCGTTTTCAAAATCATTTGAAGCTTTTCCAGGACATAGCTCCCTTAGCAACACACGTGCTATATAAGGCCATCATAAAATATAGGAATCGATACTTTTTTCAATCAATTTAATTGTTCCCTTTCTGAAGGCTTCGTTTGCTCACAGGGAAACGCGTATCTATTTCATAGAGCAATGCTGACCTTCAACTCTCTCTTAAGATTCACGAAATATTGAGAAGCTTATCTTGTTCAATTAATCTGGAAGAGAGCACCCGAAGCCATCTGGATTCTTATGACGCTATTCGACGCTAGCCGATATTTCCATAACGACATATATGCTTGATCGATTATATACTAATGATCTGCTGCCCAATGACGTTTCTCCACGACGACGATGCGTCTGCTACTTGTGTAGAAATTTTACGCGACGATTCCAACAACTGTGGGACACTCGAGATGACTTCATCGCCACTCCAGGTTGCCGAGGCCGATTACCGCGACAGCTTTGTCTCGACTGCTTGCATCAGTAACTGCACCTCACGTCTATAGATTATCAATCGCTTGTGTTTGCTGTTGCTATGAGCTGCGTGAGGATGGGCTCGAAGAAAGAAGTCAACACGAGCGTAAATGAAGGTAGAAACAACAGCACTAGCTGCATCAGTAGCATTATGGCAGTTCGTGCGACTGCTAAACGTGCATCGCGCGCCGGATGCCCGGCCGATATCGAACGGTCGCCAGCTCGAAATGGGGACGTCAAGATACCTAGTCCACACGGCGCCAGACAGGTCATGCGGCCAAGTTGCCGTCGTTTGTTGTTATTGCCGCTGCTGTGGCGGTAGCGATGCGTGGCCTTCGTACAGATCATACTCCGTACGTTTCCGTGTATCTACCGCCGTCGGTGTTGACGCTATTGTTGCTGATGCTGTCTCTATGCGTTTAGAGTGGCTAATGATACTGTTGCTGGCCCGGGAGTACCATCTCGTCTCGTTAACAGTTACTGGCGACACCAGTCGCATCCGCCACGCCAGCTACAACCGTGATAGCAGCAGCAACGACCACGACGTGAACAGCATGAATCATCAGGGCAGCCCAACATGATCACGGTTCGCTGTCGCCGCAGCCGTCACCTAGACAGGCTGGCTTGTCGGGTCACTGCCGTTACACGCTGGGTCCTCGTCGATTACACACTAGTTACCAGGTTAGCTGCTGTTCTACCATGTGTTTTTAACGAGCTAACATACTATATTATAGTATTGCTAGCAACAGCAAGAGTGACCACTAAACTGTGAGTATCGGATATAGGGTGTTTGTATATATGCGCGTGAATGTGTGTGCCTGTGGACCCGTCCGTCTAACTAGTACACAATGCATCTATCCATGGAAGAACGCACGCGAAGCACCGAAATTTTAGATGGGGTGTGCCTACCAGTATTTTCTTGGCTATTTCTCCGTATGCGGACGGGCTGTCATAACCGACGATGGCGATCATGATGATAATTCCGACGATGATGACAACGAAGAGCACAGCGATGGGACTGAGGCGGTGCCAGCGTGCTGCTGGTGCTGCTAATCGCTTGAACGGCCGAAAGAACTAAAAAGCACATTGGTGCTACCGCTCAACTGAACTCTCGTCTGTGCCGAGAGTCATTTTAGCAGGAGGAGAGAATAGAACATCTTAGGCAATATCGGGATCCGTAGCAGCTGCAACTGCCGCTGATAGCTGGAGGAGTAAGTAAGACGACCGCAGCAACAGCAGCAGCAGCAGCAGCAGCAGCAGCAGCATCATAGGCTGGCTCGCTAGCAGTGTTTAGAGGATCCTTCTTGCCGGCTTGTCCTGACGGCACATTTTCGTTCGCATCGTTTTCTTTTCCTTAGTCTTGTTTATTTTGTTGTTGGCATACGCCGTCGTCGCCATGATGTTGTTGCTGGCGCGCATCAACCGACGAAGCTGTCGCGAAAGCTATCAACAGCAGCAGCAGCAGCAGCAAAAACGACAAGAAAACTTGACAGCAGAAGAGCAGTGACGTAACAAGGATCACAAGAGAACAGCAACTAAAAAGGACAACCAGGATAATAGACTAGGCCAGCGTATTACTACATATCCTTACACACACGATCTCTACATTATAGTAGGGTTTACGAACTAACTAGCCAACTACGTCGTGTAAGTAAGAGCAAAGTTGTCTGTGTGTGTGTCACGGGCGTTTGCGCTGACTTCACCGACGACATTAACAATAACGACAGTTCCGGCAATGGTACGGGTAGCGGTAATGGCAGCAGACCGTATACACCAAGTTCCGCTAGGAATACAAGTTCCCAAGAGCTGCATGCTAGTAGCTAGAGACATCGCAGCATTTGAAGTTGGTTGTCTGCCGGTTGCAGAAGTTCATCGTAGGCAGTGTGGTGCTATTGCGGGTACTTGAGTTTGTATCTGTTTGTTATTTAGAAGAGTAACTTACGCTTCGGCCTGATTCTCCTAGAGTAAATATTGAAAGAAGAAGAACAACAACAGGCGGCAGCAACAGCGGCGAACAGTAACCTAGGCGAAAACAACAGTCTGAGAGGTGAAGACGGTAATTGTGATGATGATTAGCATGTGAGAAGAGCTGGGCAGACATGAGCCCATAGATCGAGCTAATGAGACAACAACACCGGGCTAAATGGATGACTATAAGCTGATAGTAGCTGAGTCAGCGGTAAGATTAGCTGGCGCACGAAACAGCTGACACATATAAGTGCGTCTACCAAAACTTCTGCACGAAAATCCGCACGACGGTGTTTCGATTACGGGTATAGTGCTATGGTGCCACAAATGGGCGTCATCAACGCGCGGTATGACGGCACAGTCACAAGACAGCACATGCTCCCGTTGATAGATCGTTTTTCCTCTCTGTAATAAAATAATATAGAACATGAAGCATTACTGAACATCTGTGGCGTTAGTTTACTTCAGTACTACTCCTCCGTCAGCGGCAAGGAGCCGCTCGTCGTAAAGACCATCGCTGGTCTTTGTTATAAGGCATTTGCTGACAAAAACCTTATTCAAATTGTATTCGATAGTAGATCTCCTTCAGTGACTCGGTGCTTGAATATCTTTTTATTAGTACTAGCCACATTCATAACTATCGAATCCAAATTGTATTATGCATAGAAACAATCAGTCTGTTCGATCACAGAATCTTTACCCCATTAAATTTACGCCTCGTCTCACGCTGGCACATCATTAAATTAATCGATAGGTACTGCCGGTGAAAGTGATTGCCTTACAGTAGAGCTGGCCGCTGGGGATCGGTTTAGCCAGTCGATGGCCAATGCTTTTGGCGGTATGGGTGTGATCCTGACAAGGTCGACAAAACGAGTAGCATCTCTTTCGCTAACACTGCTACCGGCGGTTCCCTGACTAGCGCTGTTTTGAGCCCCCGGCGTTCCGCGGTGCCCGACTGAACGCTACTCTACGCTATTATCCAGCACAGGCAAACCCGAACTGGCCGAGCTCAGCTCGACGCTCATTCGTTTCTGTTCCTTATTACGTATTGTCTCTAAGTGGAGCAATTAGCAGAATTATTGCTTCTGCTATCAGGATAGTCCTGCTGCTCAGGATATCCTGAACAGAACACTGGCGTTGGTTGGGGGTTGTAGACCGATGTCACATGCAATAACGTTATAGACATGGCGTCGATTAATCAGTAGATGTACGAGACTGAGACAGTCTATATACTAAATACGAGATGTTTTCTGTGGCGGCTACTACAGTCGCCGTCGGCAGCGATTACGGTAGCGCCGCTGATGCGGAAACTTTGGGGGCAAGTGCAGTGGAGAGAATGACGCTACGCTATCGGGAAGATACTGGGCGTTCGCGTAAAAACCCTTCGCCAGAGTCTTATGCGATGAATCTGTTACAAACTACAAATAAAAACTGAGCCCACTAGACTTGTAGCTGTGCATTTGGGTACAGGAGAGTATTGTTACTGAGATAGATAGGAGCTCGTCGATAAAAGGTCACAAATCGGGTGACGTATGAAGGTGCAAATGATACAGGGAGGGAATGATAAAGTTGCGCGCGGAGACAGAAATAACCGGTACCAGTAATTGCCAGGCACACATATGATGGCTGCGAGATACGGTTTCATCGTGCTAGTTGGGGCTGTGCTATATCTTTTATTTATTGAACTCAGGTATTTGACATGGAGAACTTTTGCTTCTGGCGAAACTGACCAGCCATGTAATGTAGTCTTCAGTTTCATAATTGAAGTTATAATTAGAAACATGGCAACTACGAATTCTAGCATAATAATAGTGATAATAGGCGGAAATTTAGCCGCTCGGGTGTGGCTTCGTCACAGTATGACGGCCGGGTAACAGCGATCTCTGTATGGAATAAATGGTGAGTAAGAATTAAAGGTTTTCTCATAGTGACAGAAAATGCAGACTTCAACCATGCCGACTAGCTCAGTGATGTTTATATTTTAGGTTAACACCTATTCGTACGAGAAAAAGGGAAAAATCAAATATGCTCATCCACATCGGCTATGACAGACAACGTGAACGAGCGAACTAAGCACGAGGGATACTTAAGCACATCGAAATTGCCCATAATCAGCACACATATACATTGATTGATCCATAGAGTAACTGTTAAAACAATATATTGCTTCGTACAATAAGCAACCTGTTGTTTGGCTTTGTACCCACGAGCCTAAAGCTCGACCACAGTCGCAATGTCTCATCGTGCGTGTCCCGAAATGCATAGCGTAGGACTGTTTGTATACGATAGAATTCGACTGATCTTAATTTTGCCATATTCCGATCTCACCGTTCACCATTCACTAAATAGGTCAACTTTATGATACCATTTTTTTTTCTCTCTTATTAAATTTTATTATCCATCTAGATAAAACATCGTGTTACTATGCGCCTCGTTGAACGCGAAACGTCGACCAAGCATCTATGTAATTTCATCGGTATTTATATTGGTGTGGCATTCGCATTGGGTTATTTGTACAACAGGCAGCTATCGTTAAAGGACCGCGATCGTAATGAAACAACCGTGGTAATACGGCTAATATAAAAGGGATTATCTCACACAACAAACAGCCATGTTTCCGTGTCCATAGCGTTGGGGTCCGTCTCCCGCTAATGTTCGTATCTAATAGGTACCTACCTGACACCATTTTCTGGATACTTTTGAGCTGATCGTCAGCCGACGGTCTGGCTAATCCTGACAGACTCCCATATCCGCTGGAGTCAAGCGAACCCGATGAAGGTGTCGGACTCAACGAGAACGGTCCCTTGGAGCCGAAACCTGGTGAGCCGTACGACGAAAATGCTACTGCCATTCGCTCTTCGTGCTGGGCCCGGAGAGCTGTGCAAATAAAATGACAAAACCCACAAACAGCTCGTAAGAATGAATGAAACGAAAAATCGAGCGAAAAAAAAACCCAACTGAAACCCACTTCAAATACCCATACGTTAAACAAATAGGTAGGAACTTAACCAACATCTCGACACCAACGAAAATTTCTTAGTGACTAATCGTTAACGATATCTAGAACTGATAAGTGATTGCGAAGTGACTCGTAGAGAAGCACTACGTAGCTCTTTCGGCAAGAACTGAATACGGAGACACAGCACAGAGCAGACAGGCCTCGAAGACCAAGCAGCGAACGCTCTCCGTCTCTCTCCAGCAACTACAAAGGTAACTAACCGGCTTCCGGTATTGTTTCGCTAGTCTAGTGACTCGCTGCCTATTTATGTGATATGCCGTCAGCCCAAAGCGAGCAGCAATATCGCCACTTAAGTACTGCCACCGCCAAAGCAACCCACTATTTACGGAAGAATTAGAACCCGGGACAGACGCAGGCGGGGGTTGGCTGTGTTGAACTCCGCCTGTGTCGGTGACGATACATTTCTGAACGTCTAGACGATGACGAAGCACCAGTGCATCTCTGATCGAGATGTGACCGCTGAAGATCAGTTCGTCACCGAAGATCAGCATGAACGGTGAGGATAGGTTAGTCTTCGGGGCGAACATCAACTTCAGAGCGCTTTGTTTCCGAGACGTTTGCTCGTTGCTGTTTCTCTCGAATTTTTTTCTGGGTGGCGCCATTATCGTTATCGGCAGCAGAAATGACTGCGGCGGCTTCTGCGTCTTTCATGCTTATTCCGATGGATGCCGAATGTATCTGATTGCGTTTGCTGAGCAGAGTTCGAGAAGAGGCACTTGTTTAGCGCGCGGCGAAGATATTGGGATTGGTCTCCGTGATGCGGAACGTCGCTCAGCGCCAGTCTCTTCTTAGCCGATGTTTGGCAAGACGACGATAGTAATATGGTACTCGTTCTTTGACGGTCTTGCACTCTAAGTGGGTGTTTTGAACCAGCGACTCCTCAAGAAGACAACGTGAGCTATTATCCATCCATCTTTCAATGGGTCATCCTCGAATTCTGTCTGTTTCTATTGGCAGACGACCTCATCTTGTCTACTTCATGGAATCTAGTAAACAGAATGCGGCGAACCTACAACAATCGGCTATTGGGCATGCAGCATTCGAATGGCTTGGAGACTATTGATCGATTATCTTCATCGAAGTCGAACCCCGACGATGGACGCAGGGTCTTCACCAGAGGTCAACCAGGGCCCGAACGAACCGAAACATAGCTCTAGAGCTCTAGCACAGAGGTCTTTCTCAGAGGCACTATACGGTTATTGCGAGAATCGCTGCTGATGGCAATACAAAACGATGAAGTCGATCCGACGATGACAAAGCCCACGAGTGTCGGTGAGCGCGACGCCGTGGAAATGTCCTGCTTCTCCGACGACCTTGCCGGTCTGCTTCTTTAAGGGAATTCCTTTGAGAAGTCTTTTCATTGCAACGTCCCTGCCGATCGGCTCGAGGATGATACCAATGACGACGTCGCTCACAGAACACTTGAGGACTGCCATCAGTTCATCCTCACTAACACCGAGATAAATTCCTACGAGCACTGAGGTCTGTCGAAATGGAATTGCTTTTACGAAGGCCTACTGCAAAACCGTGTAGTTGGCCGATGATGAGCCTGTACGGTACCGATCAAACCCAGGTCGAACAAGGCCCCCGCAAACTTGTACCTTTCCCTATTCGCAAACGTCAGCCTCATGTGGAGTTGTTTTTTGACGTAAATAGATATGCACACTTGTTCCGAACTTAATGCTGATCACATTCGTAATTGTTGTTTGTGCTTTATGGGGTGGTAGGTCCCATAACGTAAGAGCAAGGACAAAATCTGTATATTTGATGCAGCTAAACCTGGACAGTGCTCAAGTACAGGCACAACATTTTAACACAGCGGCGACCACAGTATTCGAAGTTACAAGTTATTTGCTTACGATTCAATGTGGACACTCGTTCGTATTTAGCCGGTGCGGCCCAGGCATTAACTAGCTTTCGTATAGACACCAAAGCGATCATTTCAGCCCGCTGACTACCGTCTATGTCTCATCATCTGGCTGTTCGCCGCACCAGAGCCAAGAAAAGCAGGTTGAGATAAGATAAAAACATTTAGTTTTTAACAGGTACTCAACAAGCGGTCTGATTGTCCGGCCGATAAGAGAAACAGAGGACGACGAAAACTACCGGATCACACAGCGTTAAAGTAACGACTAAGATACACCGATAACGACAACAGCCGTCACTGCGACGAAACTAACAACAGCTGAAAGAACACCAAAATCAACAACAAAAACAATTTTAACAGCTTCGACAACGACGGTAAAGCAACGGCAGCGCCAAGTGACACGAAAGGCGCAAGTGCGTGTGATCAAGGGACCAGTTGACGCGTTCGAAGATCGCTTAGAGACTGCGACAGGTCGTATCGCCTACATGTAGCAGTAT
Source organism: Varroa destructor (assembly GCF_002443255.2). NCBI lineage: Eukaryota > Metazoa > Arthropoda > Arachnida > Mesostigmata > Varroidae > Varroa > Varroa destructor. The sequence continues at coordinate 14,399,203 of NW_019211459.1, read as the reverse complement.
TTAGGAATAAGTTGAGTACCGCTGTTCTATTAGCAGTTGTAGGGAGGTAGGTGTTCCTTGTAATTTCTAATATACCTATACGCATTTTACCTATAAGCTTATGGTAGTCGAGCAGGTGAAGGGGTTCGCAAATGCAGTCGAAGAGTTCGAAATCGGTAAGTGGCCCGCCGAGCCAGCCGTTAGAAAGGATGAACAAGTTTGCTCCGGGCCGGTCGACTATGTGCGCTATCATAAATGGGGTAAGAACAAAAGAGAGGAGGCTTTAAGGATGATAACAATATTCCAACTTAGCAGATATATAGACACATAGTGAAACGGACAACAGCTGTGAAAGCGGCGGCCATAGTTGATACAACACGGGTGACGACGACAGGCGACACTCGGATGCCAAATGGCGCCCCGCTACAAGTTCCTTATGGACGTTGTCGTTTAATAATGTTTCGTGTGTGAAAGTACTGGTTAGCGGATCTGAGTCGCTGTTAGCACGACAGCTGCGACAGAAATAAGATTTAGTGAAGTAGGGGTTGTTTGTAGTTGTTCTGACGATATTAGTGATTGGGCCTAAGATTAACAAGGCTGAAGGCTCGCACGCCTTGAAGGATACAAGTGCGCCTACGACGATGGCGGCTTAAGAAGCATGAGTGATATATTGGGAGAAAAAGATGAATGGGACAGTGAAATATCAGTCGGTTCTGTCTTACGTAATGTATTCGTGCTCGTGTATTCCGCTCGCCGTTTCAAATAGCTTAGTTTCGGCATAACTTCGATACTACTTATCTAGTACAAATAAAGTTTCTATTCCAACCTGTAGGTGCGTTACGAGAGCACATTTCAATTGAAACCAATTTGTACCGATGTATACGCACACGCGTGCCATGTTGAGTCCCCTAGCCGTTCGCATGCGTACTTCTGCGTGGCTGAACTCACAAGACGATGTACTGACAAACCTGTTGATTGCCCCCCTAAAATAGGAGCAAAAGCCGAGTACGCTGGATTAAAGTAAATACAGTATTCGCGGTGATGACATCCGTTTGAGCCGCAAAGCGGCCGCCCATTACCAACGCGGCTACTGACAGCGACTTTCGACAGGCTGAAAATCAACATTTGCTTTAGTTAACCTGCGCAGTACTCGAGCGGATTAAGCAACGAAGATGGGACAAGTGGTGTCAATTCACTTGGGGGGACGCCGGGTCACGCCGCTGCTGTCTACACTCCCCCCTGTCGAGTCGATAACCGTCCACAAATCGTCCTAAAGATCTGTTTCTCAGAGGGGCCCGCGTGTGGCCGATTAGCAGAATCCGACCGCGAACTAAGTTCACTTGCTGCTTTAATTGTCATTTATTTCGGTCGCTTATCGTTCGTCTGCTGAGACCCGTGACACATTACCACCGTTGGGTAACACCAGCATAAGGCCTGTCAAACTGCGACATCGCGGTAAAACTGCAGTAAAAACTACTGACTGACATCTCTATTCGCTAATCCTAGTTGACAGGAAAGCGACACTTGGACTTCTAATTAGCCTTTAAATAGAAAACATCGCTACGAAAGAACGTCCACCATTTTTCGGTAGGGTTTGCTTAGGGCATAGTGGAAAGCAGGGAAAATGCTATCGTTTCATGCTCGGCTAGATTTTTTATGTCTACATCGGTACATGGTGAATAGGACAAAATTAACCAAACCCATAGGGATAAGGTATGTTTTGGTGTCTGAAGGAGGACCATTTTATCTATCGTGTCCCGCTTACCACTGAAGGTTTCACCGAAGCTTTAATATAACTTATTATACGAACCTTTAGGATGTGACTTGGGTATCATATTATCGGTAAATTATTACATTAGCCTAATTTAAACGGTTCCAATGTGAACTGTCAGTCTCGATATGCACATGGTTCGTGTCAGACATTTGTACGCGCCGTCTCCCTGCTGGCTCATTCTAAAGTAATCTACTTCTAAGGATCTTTTATTGGCATAATTAAACGAAATTAGATGTCTTGACGCTTTTCAGACACATTGGTACAGACATTGGTAAACCTAGCTAGTATATCATTGTCTACCAGGGTTCCCCCGATCGAGATAACCGAGACTAACGCGGGAGCCCACTGGAACCACACTCCGCCATTGCAGACCCCCAAGGTAGCTTTAAGTGTTTGCTGCGATATCCCGCTGACCATGTTCAAAACCCAAGAAGGACTAGCCTCTATCGTTATACTCTAGATCGCCATTGATTTTAATAGTGACATCAGAGTGACAGACGCCGATACATGATTCCGCTTAGGTCATTTGTGGGACCTCCATCCGTTTCAACGGCCATCCCCCACATTTTCCGCTAATGCTTTTCTATTACCTAAACTGAGTAAGTGATTGAGCATTTTTCCAAGGAGGACCCAGTGTAAATGCATCAGTGGCGTATCGAGCCGACCACGCTGCCACTGCCGCTATCGCTCCTGCTTTCGTTGCAATAGTTGATGCGGTAACTCCGACGCTTGCGGGCTGTTTTGATCAGGGTCCGAATTATTCGCTAATCGTTAACGGGCCTTTACAGACGACCACACAAAGCGTGTAAACATAAGTTAGTTTACCTGTAGAGGTACACCCGTCATCAGTCGGAACCCGCGGACGACCGCACTCCGTAGAAGAGCATAATATCGTCGCGGCCGGGGCGCCGCCGACTGTCATTATCGATTTCGCATGTTCCACTGTTCGCTTATCTACAATACTACGAAGTCAGTAAATTAGATGCTGCTATCAGCGTGTTACTCGGGCATCGCGATCGGCGATTGCCGCTGAATTTGTTGCTACTTTCGTTGCTGTTCATCACAATGCTCATGGTCCATTTGCTGTTCGATTCCAGCCAAAGCTCGATACTACTTGTTATTTGATCAGCACACTTAGAAGCATGACCAGCCCATTGGACAATCGTCACACGACGGATTTGTGATAGACGGCGGGGGGAGAACGACAATCCCAGAATGAGCCGACATCGGCGGTGCAGTCTGAGCACCGATGCGCCTTCTCTCGTAGACTGTTTCAAATTTTCTCTGAGCGGAGAGAAGCTTCATAGCCGAGTTGATACATCAAGGCCAGCTAGGACATTCCGTCTTGTCTTCCCCGAGACGCAGATGGTTAGAATTCAAATAATAAATCTTAGATGTTTCACAGTTCGACCGCGATGGGCTACGTAGCGTTGTGGACTCCGTAGCGCTTATGTGTCACAAATCGTTCAGCTACCACGCTCCATGTGTGCGGTCTACCAGAGATGTCTCTCTAGCTGGCCGGAAACAAGCACAAAATGTCGACAGCAACGACAAATTCATGGAATAATTACTAATAAGGCAAAGGACAATTCAATAGTAAAGCGTCTGTGTCACACGAAACTTAAAAATACATAATGGGGCCAGAAATTGGGAGCAGGTGCTCAAACGTATTGGGGCAAAATGCTCATTTGAAATATATTGAATACAACGTATTCTACCTGTAACGACGTCAAAATCAGTATGACTTTGCAGCATCGCGCTAGACGGCGTTTCACAGCCATCGTCGTCATCGCTCGAGTCCTGATCACCAGCCGATCGCCTAAAAGGAAATGAAGATTTATTAATTGGCTCGATGTTAGTTTTATTTGTCTATTTATTACTAATAATAATAATGATAATAATAATAATAATAACTTGAACTACCTCCGTTTGCAAGCTACGTTTATTGGAGCCAGGTTAAGGTCTCAAAACTTTATCGCATCCTAGCTTGACAACCAAGTACAACCGATAACGATGCTATATTTACCTTTAAGAATGACTCACCTTTTATTCGTTTTGCCCGCGCCTGTGTCCCGAAAGCCTTTTGCAAATGGGTTGTTATCGATTTTTAGCTGGGTTATCTTCTCGTTTTGGTATGCGGTCACCGCGATAAATTCCGTTTCCCGAAAAATGAAGGTCTTGAACGACGCGCACGCTAGCTTGCCAATATCTGCCGTACGCACGAGATGAAATCGGGGCTGGTATTTGTGCATTGAGTTGAGGATTGTCTGGGAAAGCACACAGGACACCAGCAACATACGTCATGTGAGAAACAATACAAGGATGCGCATTTCGAACCCAAGTATTTCAAATATACACTAAACCGAATTATTTGGTGATTACTCTTCGAAACTTCAGATCCTCTGCCTCCCCACTGTCAACCGATGTCCGTCTATAGTTTCTAAGCGGTGCAGCTTCTCTTTGCACGACTCATTATGTCGCCGTTATAAAGTAGGAGTGGTGCTAAGCAGGATTAAACAAAGCTTGCTATCTGGCAAACAATCACAACTCATTACGAATGGTAATAGTAGGCTAATGCGGTTGCTTTTATTCTCCTTTTTTTTTCCCTGTCTTTCTTATTTTGTCCGCACTTTTGCTCGTTTTTGTCTCGCTAACGCAAGCTCGTTGGGTAGAGCAGCGACGTTTAGCGGCAGCAGCGGGAGGTAAGGCCATCTATTGCTAATGTAGATTCTGGCGGCTCGGATAGCGGATTGAGCGCAATCCGCTGAGGGATATGGTCACAGCACGACGATCGTCAAAGGAAAAGCAAAAAGCCAGGTGAACGAACGTTCCAAAGACGGATGTCTCTTCCATGACGCCGGACATACGGACAATCGTTGATTGGCAGAAGTCGATTCACAGTTAAGAACCCGCTTCTGATTGCTGTTAGCGGGTCAATTAGCTGTCAGTTATCAAAGGGACCAACGAATTCTGTCGCATTATGATCCATATCGGTAAGCGTCGATTTGACAACAGGCGCCCGGATCAGAAACAGCCAACACAATCAGTAAGTACGTAAGAACGTAACTGAACGCCATATCGGTTCGCCGATGCCGATCATTATCTAAGGCTAAATCCCAGCTGAAGCACGCCTAGTCGCCTCAGTATCGAGTCCACCAGCGTGGACACCAACATCACTACATATGAAAGTTGTTCTTTGTTCAAGATCGCACAGATGATACTTTCGATCAGTCGATGATCCGAAGGAAGCAGCAGCTACGGCTGCTGGCTGTTGGATCATCGCCGGAGAAGGTAGGCACCGTTCTTCTAGACTGCAGAAGCGGACGTCCCATCAACGACGATTACGATTAGCGGAATCCTACCTCCAGCGGAGAACCCGCTGTCACCCACTGGTGACGTGCAAGTCTATGCACCTTAATTTCTGCGGTACCTGTCGTGTCGATAGCAAGCGATGCGACCGTCCAGGACCGCAATGGGACGCACATCTCTTTGTATATACTCTTCTTGCTAGGTAGCGCTTGTTGTGAGATTGTCTGTGATGGCCTCTGCATTGCTGTGACGTCAACACGGTCTACAGGCTAGCGTTTAGGTGGCGTCGTCTTCTTAGTGCTACGTGCGCTAGTACTGCTGCTAGACTATGTAATTAGCAAAGGTAGCAGATGAACTTAGCCATGTTGTAGCGTTTTTGACAATCAGCTGGTAACACATTTTCTGCCTGCGTCGAACTATTGACGCCTAACTTAGGTTGACGTATCAACGCTCAATATGACGACGTAACTGACCCTTTTCTATTACGTTCGCCAATCCGTTCATTCGTTGCTTGCTTGATGTTGCGCAATAATCATATCCGGCACCTACCGTAAATATCGCTGGGTTACAACGCTTTATAACCATGAAAGTTCGTGGGGCTAACAAGCAACACACCATAAGTTTAGCCGACTTGCGTTGCAGAAATGTAACGTTATACGATGCACCCATAGCTAGATACGCAGTAAAACTGGCCATAGGAGTGAGCAAGGAAAAGATCATCAATTAGTTTGACCTCATGCTCTTCCGGACAGCTGGCAGTGCGCTGTCAACACCGTCATACGGAGATCAATACTCCCACGGTTATTGCTATTTCTGTGCGGGACTATAGGAGGAAGCTGAAAATGACCAGGCGACCAGATCTGAATTGGCCACTGATTAACGTCAGTCAGCCTAAGCAACGCTGCATTACCGGCAAGTGATAATAACAACAACAGCACAACGGGCAACAGCATGAACTTGCCCTGCTGTCTGCTTTTGTGTGTCGACGTCGGCTGCCGACTTGTTTTGTTGTTAACTTTCAAAAGGAGTTAATAGCTAACACAAATTTCCTCGTACCGACACTTCAGGCATAACATGACGGTCAAGAAAGGAGGTCCTTCGGTCACTGCTGCATTGCGGCGATTGTTCCTGGCGCCGGCCGGCCAGCCAGTCTGTCGAAGTAACACGGCAGCGCGATTCGTTCAGCGCCTTCGAAATGGGTGACGAAGTGAAGCCTCATTTTTCTACGTGAAGCTCTGACAGTTTGCCGCTGAAAACATCAAACGGCAGCGATTTGAAGGGATGGACATGAGTGTCCGGAAACGAAAAAAAACTAACCAGTGTCATTGATAACTCGCGTAGCTGTTAACTCGTCAGGGAGCATCCAATAAACATATACCTTGCGACCCTTCGAGACGTTGTCAAAGTAACGATGATCGTATTTTCAATTGGCTAAGGAACTGCCAACGATATAATTAGCTGAATGGCCAAAAAACATTATCAATTGCTGGGTTATTATTAACGGCACTATAAGGATGAAAAAAAAGCGGGCGTGGACTTCAGCGATACGTTTCCCTTGTTGAATGACTTCGTCGAGATTACTATCTCTCAAACGTGTCTGCGATGGTAACTGCGTTAAGCACGGCCGTATTCTCTATACTGAACGCAATAATTTTATTTGTGCTCCTCGTAGCAATTCTGTTTGGTTCTGTTGATCTGATGTTATTGCTCGTTATGGTCGTAATCCTGAGCCCCATTACTCTGTCGAGATTCAGAGTTTTGGCTAGCCAATTCTAGTGGCGAAGCGACGGCGTCGTAATTTTCCGACCGTTCTGCGCTGAGCTCAATAGCAGACTGACCTGAAAAAATGGTCAAGTGCAATATTGAATTTTATATAAAACCTATTCGTGACTAAAGTGTAAGTATTATACGTGACAAGTGCCGAAATCAAAAACAATACGCTCACACAATATGTATCCTACAAATTAGCAGAAATCTCCTCTAAAATACGTTCTACTTCGCGCTGAAATGAATTTGTTTTCCATATTTTCCTGTCACCCTCAAAGGTAAACGATCCCTCTGTTTATCTCCTTAATTTGTCTGCCCATTGAATTCTGCCGAAGTTGGAAGTCGCAAAAATCTTTACGTTGCCAACAAGTGACTACACCGAACTCATCCGTGCCCCATCTCCGACGAATCTATCTTTGGAGCAGTAGGTAGTACTAAGTATTATTGTAAGCCGTACGCAGACAAGGTCGATTTAGGTACCACCAATCACCAAGTCATTTAGTCAATCAGTGAGCTCTCGTTTAGCCGAACGCTTCGCGGGTCGTTCTCACCTAAAAGGCGGAGAACTCCGACGCAACGGCAGTCGTCCTGTCGCCAATGTAACCGTCAACGTACCCGCTACAGTTTATAGACGAATACTCAAGCAAAAAAATAACCTACCGTAATCCACACGCACACTAACGCGTACGCACCTCCATGTATGCTGTTACACAAACAGATAGTCCCCGAAGAAGAAGTTGAACAAGAAGATTACGCAGGAGACTATTTGCAGAAGGCCTACTGCCGCAGCAGGCGAACGGTCATCATCACCGTCGCATTGACCTGCCGGTTCTGCAGTCGCCATCCCGACTGTTGTCGTCGCTGCTGCTGATGATGATGATCACTGTCATCACCATCACAATCATCATCATGTTAGCGTAACTATCGGGTAGAGGGGCAGATTAGGGGGTGGCGTGTAGAATATGTTGTCTCTCACAGCGGCGCCGGCCAGTCGCCAACAAAACGCCACAGATTAGCACAGTCGCCCCCGGGGTGGCAGCGATAGGAAAGGACAAATGGACGATGGACCAGCAGACGGAAAAGCGATACCAAGCGTTCTCTCACGTAAAAGCATTATCAGCAGCGACGACAACAGCAACCATAACAACAAGAACAACGGCAGCAGCAGTAGCAACGACAGGGAAGACGCTAATGAGAGAGAAATAACCGGAATCAAAATGGCGATGACAATGACGAGTATAGTGGGAAGAGCAGTAGGAAGAAGACACTATAAAAGTACAATGGAAGAAAACAATTAATCAATGGCTGTGCCATAGCGAACATTTGTGAATATTGTATCGCCGAAGTACGTTCTATCTGTCGTAATCAAGTAATGAATGAAATTACCTATTGAGCAGACAATGGATTAAGTGAGACTTAACAGGAGAGCCAGTACGGCGCGCGTTATTTGCGACGCTATTAGAAAGAGCTCTAAACGGTAAGGCAAAGATCTTCTGAAAAAAAAGTCATCTGGCAGTTCGAAAGCCTTTTTTGCTTAATACTTTTTCTTACGTTTAGTTTTAAAACATTCTACTTCTTTCATGGTTTACCAGACTTAAAATTAATCTTGAAACTTTACGATATGTCTTATCCTAGTATGTATATTCAGTAGAGAGTAACAATCAGAGGTCATTTCACAATAATAATACGCGTCAAGAAAGGATGATATAGGACCTAATTTGGATACGTTGTCTTGTCAATCAGGACAAGTGACAATGTGTATTGATCTGTTTCTGACGTAACCGAAAATAAGGGAAAAGCCAAATTAAAATAAATTCTCAGCCAACACCAGCGGAAAGAGTGGACAACCCAAATACGTCCTGCGTCCTCCGAGGACAGCTTGCCTAAGCTAAGCAACTCATAAAGAACTCGATATATAAATGCGAATAAGGTTCAATTGACCCGCCATTTAATCTTGAGGCCGGCACAGAAAATTGTTTAAGCAATCAATCGATTTCTCCTTGGCCTGCAGACTAGTATTCATGTACCCTAGCGTAAATCTATTTTGATCACCTTTCGTACACGACCAGAATTTGGCAGAATTTGCCCAGTTGCTGATTACCGCGCATTGATGCATCTATGGGACACATGCCAGCCTGGTCAATCGAACACGCAATGTTTTCAAAGATGTTAGTAATCATATCCCTTTAACTTGTTGCAAGCATTTTACGTTACTGAAGCGCAATTCTACATTATAAATCCTTTGCAAGAAGGTCGATGGCAGACCATTCGATTTTTACCGAAGGGAATTACTCAACTGCAATGAGCTGGCGAGTAAAATATCGATAAGGAAACCGACGACGCCGTTCTGCCAAGCGGATCTCGATGATGACACGGTGCTCAACATGTAGCCCGTGCAAACTACGCTCAAATACATCTTCATGGCTTCTTTTCTCATCAATTCAAAAAATAAACATTTAGCTCTACATATCTAGCTGACAACTGTCGTTGTTACTGGAGATTGGATAAAATTCCCCGAGGCCTACTTTCCCATCGTTTGTATCGTATCACATATCTGGCTTAGCCTAGGAAGATAGGCTGTTGATCTATCAACGATGTTGATGTGTTGATCGTCCTGCTGAGCAGGCTTTCGCGCATGTGTTCCCTCGTTATTGCTACTTAGGACCTACTAGTAGCCCTTACTCAACAGCTAACAACTCGAGTTCGCGTGCCTTCGTAGCAAACATCCGAACCGGTCTAGGTAGGCTTTCCGTCGACGTAACGTACAAACCCAAAGCGCAAACGGACTAGCTTCGAAGCTCAGCCCAGACAGTTCGTAATCGGCCGGGGCCCGCATTGAGTTCAGAGAGTCGCACCGTGGGCAAATATTGACTGAATACTGTTAATCGGGGGCCGGAAGGAGGCATGCTCGCGCGACCTACGCTAACGATATGTTGTTCCCGTGGCTGTACTCGAGTGAAAACATCAGACGTGTTAGTTAGGTAGACAACGGCTGTCTGCTTCTTTCAGTCATTCCCGCACTCGTTACTTCTGTCTAACGCAGTCTTCGATGAGACGGACGACCCAGCACGTCGTCGCTGGGTGGATACACCCAAATAGTACGCCTAGTCCATATTGGCTGAAGGGAGCCTCCCCTTCGATATCAGCTTGACCCCGCAACAACTTTTCGAGAGAGGACATCAACGGTCGGTTGGCGAGTTGCAGGCCTGGGTCGCACGGCCGAAGCCTGCCATTGAGTAGAGATAGATGACTATTTAACTAAATTGCTGGGTTAGAACGGCGTGCGTAGACCCGAGGGCTCGATGATAGGTGGCTGGTGACTAGTAATTTTGCATACACACATACATAGACAAACACACACCCAAATCGACATCGAAAACACACCAATCTAGCAGTCCATTCGTCTTTTCGTTCTTTCTATCATCTGCTGTTGCTGCTTGAAGCCTAAACTAAATAACCTTTTTGTTTATTTTGGAAATTGTCCTACAACGGTAGATACCCACTGGCCTACAAATGAATGGCTTTATGCAAGCACATGGTATTGGGGAGAGGAAACAGGACCAGGACAGCTTTTTCACCGTGACTAACTGCGGTTAATACTGTCGCCATTAGAGGAATACAAGCATAACTAGCAATAAGTTCACCGCTAGCGCTAGATATACTAGTGGATATTGCGTTCTGACAGAATTCCACTAGGAAGTGTGGAGAAGAAGCGCTTCAGCTCGGTGAAGGTGAGGGAAACCACCTCCAGAAACAGAAAAGGACAGACGATTGCAGCCAAATAATATTACTGAAAGGATCTCACAGCCGGACACTGTTAACGGCGACGTCAGAACGCTCCGATCTGTCCCAGACATAAGAATATAGCTAGTCTCATTGGTTACAGAGCTTTGATTCTAGTAAACAGCAGTAAATGTAAAAAGCTTACGCAATATGGATGATTTCTTCACCACAATAATTTTCATCGTTAACATTGAGATGCTAATATAAGGCTCAGCAACGATAACGTTCGACACTCTGCCCATCGGCCTCTCAATCGGTAAGTTTCCTTCGGTAAGCCTATTTATTAGCTGTGCGAGTCGACGGTGTTATATAGGACGGCCCCAAGATGCGATGTCTTGCATTGTTTTTTTCATTAAATTTAAATAAAGACTTTATCATTTTCACCACTGTTACCATTTTATATAGATGATGATGTATATTTTTTTTATGCGATAAATTGATAATCGCAGGCAAAAGTGTTTTTTCTAAATGTGCCTTCATTTGGTAACATCAATCCAGTGGCCTCGAGCTTTATGCGGACTTACTCCTTCGCGACACTCGAACATTTTAGCATTGAGGGCTGTCGGTCCTTAAGACATAATGAGAAATCAAAGACGTCTTGCGAAAGATATTACAAGCCAACTATATCTGGTAATCGATTTGAATGTTCTTCGATCCATTGGTCCACTTCAATACAATGCCCTGTATAATGTACTGTCACTATCTAATACCCAAATCATTTCTTTTAACCTCGGGGGGTTACTTTGTTTATTCGTAGGGCTATATTATAACATGTCCGCATTAAAAACGACCAATTTTAACGTCTTCCGTTTCGTATTGGCAACAGTAGGCGCGTCACCTTAGGTTTTATGCAATAGACGCAATTGAATGTTTATAGTATCAATATTCAGCGATGGGTGCCTGTGGAACCGATGTACCGTTAAGCGAGTCAGGCTTAGTAAACCCGATATCAGAACCATTAATACGCACTCATTTTGCCCAAATCACATTTGTTCAAGCTGAAACTGACATGATAATGCATATGAAAGTCAAATCTGTTTCGTGTACAAGCACTTCATGCGTATCAGTCAGTACCTCAGAATCAACTCACCATACGCACCCCCTTAACCCCAAATGCCAATCGATCTAGCTACTAATTTCCGGTACCGTAATTGAGGATCGTCAATTGTTTCTATATTAAAAACAATGAAGCGTTTTTTTAAAAGACCCTTTACTTTCTTTTTACCCGGTTTATTTTGAATAACGATTAAAACAGTACAGTATATGCTTGTTTATTTGGGTGTGTGTAGGTTTATGTTTTATTTCCTCGCCGTCTGCTATTCGGCAGATTTGTGTATTTGATAAGTAGGCGCCGGTTGTTCTAGCGCCTGTTTGGGAGGGGCTTTGCTCCGCCGCCAACGTTTGTACCTTCGCACCTAGCTGGCGTTGAGATTTCGTATTCTATATTTTATTCACTCGTAATCGTTGTCGTTGTCTCAATGGGAACAGATTCGTCATGGTCGCCCCGTTGAAGTAGCGACCGTAGCCGGAACGACCGCGGTAATACAACCATTGCTAGTAGAAGCATCATCACTATCATGTCCACGACTCTTACTATAACTTCATCGTGACGACTGCTGACGGGTCTCGTCATCCCTCATTGAAGCTATGGCCGCGACGGTAACACCGATAAACACCCAGATAGTCAGCAGGTAGCGCCCCTTAGTGGCGGTACAGGTTCTGCTGCGGCCTGAATGGATGCGTGGAGCGTCATTGAACAGCGATAACTGCCACAGTAACGGTAACAAAGCCAATGATCGTAGTACTAATGCTAAGAGTATTAGCAGAATTATTGCTACAAAAATAGCCGTAGCGGGTTAAGTATGGATTTGTACCTATGCGCACAGCCTTCGCTTATTTGACGGCGATGTTCGGCTAGAGCTGTACTTCCTGGAAAACAGCTACTCGGCCGAAGCGGATAATACTACCGTTATGGCCACACTCTCGCTAAACTTGCTGCAGCTAATGCTGGCGCTCAGAAATAGATGATCAACTCTAGTAGATGAATTTCACTGGCCCAACGAACGTAGATCGACGGAACGGTCTGGCGCCGCCGCCGCCGCTGCCGACTTCGGGTCACTCTCAACCCCCGTTCGACAGTGAAAGAGAGAACTTGGCCCTATGCGAGTTGACGGTGTCTAAACAGAGAGGTGTCTGGCGACGTCAGTCCTTGCGTCCCCTGATTGACAACAGATCCGGGCTGGGGAAATGCGCGTGAGAGTGAAGGACACTTCAACTTCAGAACAATAACAACAACAGAAGCGACTCGGCATCAACAAACCTAAAGAGACAAAATCCGGTTGCAATAGATAAAACGCTGCTGCTCGGTTCAACGCAGACAACACAGGGGTTGTCGGTGTAACTAGCGGCCACAGACAGAGATGCTTGGTCGTCGTCTGATGCAGGCGTCTTAGTGAACTTCGTCAATTTCGGTGCGAACCCAGAAGGAATCAGACATTCGACGAATTGGCGATTACCGCCTTCCGGAAAAAGCAGACGTATGGGTGAGTTACCGTATCGACTGGTGAGACGCAGTGGAATAAGCCCACCATGTGGACTGAAATTTTTAGGTAAATATTTAAACGGGTTTATACCGCATTCGCAGATATTTCAAAGGTTACTGGTGATTTATATGATTATCTCTCTAGATAAAACATAGGTATTCGTCCAGGTCGTAAGAACTGTGCTGACGCAAAAGAGCTCTCTATAGGAAATTTGATTTTATGGCTTGGTAAAAAAAAATTATGTTTTATTTTCCGAAAATGTTCTAAACGAGAGAAACTAATGAGCTAAAAAAAACAGCATCGCTGAAACCTGTCTGCTTTCATATCGAATAATCCCATACACATTTTTAGAACTTTGACAAATATTCTATTATAGGATTTTCTAGCGAATTTGACCTAGATGAGGAGTGTCATAACACACATAAACAGTCCCTTAGGTAGTAGACTCGTAAACAACTGTCGATCATGGTACTTTTGAGAACTTCGCTTTGTTCGAGATATGAAGGAGGCTGAAGCGTTCAAATTCAGGGCGTGTACAAACACAAGCCGATAGTGATCACAGGCGGTCCGTGAATGAACAACCCTCCCACAATCAGACATGAGGTTACCGAAGAGCTAGAACCTGCATTCGTATCAGTAGATTAGCTAGAAGATTCAGGCTATTTTGTAAGAGTAGGAAAATGTTTATTTAATCCGAGTATATTTCAATTTCAAGTGATGAGTTGAAACATTTATGAAAAATTGTCCGAATTCTCTCTAGAGAAAACAAACCCTAACTCACAATCCCAATTGTAACTGTATTTAGTAATAATTAATAGTTTAATTTTCTCTCTAGTAGTAATAGTCTTTCATCAAAAATACGCCTGCTCTGTTAGTCATAGAATAGACTTATATTATATTTATTAACATCCTTTCTTCACACAACTTATATTAAATATCTCTATTTAAATATTGTATTTCCTGTGGTCAATATACAGTCGTTTGCAAATGTATGAACTTCCTGTTTTTTAGAAACAGATTGTCAGCCTCTATATTGCACGCGCACGTTTTCACACTTCGATGTCGGCACTTACGTAAACTTGCAGCTTAAGATAAAGTTAACTTAGGGAGCCGCTGTCAAACAATTTCCCCACCAAAAGCAAAATAGATATCTTAAACGTATCGCTCCTCGTCGCTGTGAGGGGGCGCAGGGGCACTTCTCAAATCATCTTCTATGCGCAACCTCATAAGCAACCAATGGAGCCGAGCCCCGTGTTTTCGAAAGTGACTCATTACTAACACGGTCTCACCACTTCTTGTGCATCATCTGTGTGTTTGTCGCCAAGCAGTGATGTCACTTGAAGAGAACTCACACGTAGTTCATTCCCTGTGGTAATCGTTTGCCACCGGTACATGCCAAAGATATTAGCAGGAGAAAAAGCAAGCAAATGTCGCCTGTGGAACGCCGCACATACGCACTATTAGTTAGTTCTTCACGCTCTGGTCGTCAAAAATACGGTCCTATTTTGGTGCTACTGGACACGGACGGTCAGGGTTTTGCCACAGACCGCCAAACACCTACAATCCTGATTAGGACATTGATAGACGTGTTTCGGTTCTGTGTTCGTCTCGAAGATCAGCTTCGACCGTTGACGATGGCGGTAACGACGCATTGGAATCGTTCTGAACGCCGCCGGCGATTCGGCTCTTGTTGAATCCTGGCCAAGTAACAATAATGTTTGACAACACCTGCTGATTCGGCCGTCGGTGACAATAACCTGATCGTTCGCGTAGATCGTAGCTACGGTAGATACCCACCTAGACCGCCCACTTGGCGTCGTTAACTGTCGCTGCTGTTGCTGTGACTTGTTTGAAACGCAGACACCGCGTCCCCGGGGTGCCGATGCCGAGAATGATATGGGGTCGAATTGAATCACCATAAAGGCGCAGGTCTATGGTCACTGACAGTGCGAGAGTGCGGGACAAGCACAGCACGACGAAGTGGAAAAAAAGACCCCCGGCGGGAATGACCCCTCACCAAAACAGGAAGCTGCCTGGTTTGGACTTATCGTATAGCTACGTCTATGTAGTTCAATGAGTCATCACTAGGTGGCTTTGGAGTCTAAAACATTAGTATTGATTACTTCAATGTCTGTGTCGATGCAAAATATGCGAGTGGCAGATCTTTTTATTAGAAGAATAATATTATTAATAAGTTCGGATTACGCATGCAAACTGTGTACATACTTTTCATTTAACCATAGTATGCTGTCTCTAAGGGGCTATTAACCCAGATAGTTTAGCTAAACAATGTCCTCTCAGCCTGTTCGATTGTCGCTTTTCTTTTTAAAAAAGCTTTTTTTGCCGCTATCGTGTCCCCTTTACCGAACAAGAAAAACGTTGTTGACACAAAGTTCAACGCGAGGTTTACAGTTTCAGCTATCATTAGCTAGCGATAAACCATAACACCCCTACGAATCCTACATCAGCGTACCCATCATTTGAGAAACGAAAATCGAGCACGAGTTTTACCTCTTTGGACGCCATTTTCCTTTTCCGGCGATCGGAATTGCCGTCGCAGTTGCTTTTATCGCATATATATATATATAGTTCTAAGGTGGTAACGAACACACTCGAAGGCGGCTACCGCTCGTGAATTTCAACTGTGATACGGTTGTGCTAGTTATAGAATGATCCGACACTGAACATTCCGCTTGTCGCTTCTTTATCTTGTCCTGTCTTGCTGCTTCGCTGTCTACCGAAGTGTCAGTCGTTGATGTCGTCGTCGTCGTTGGCGAGACGCCCTTCTGGTAGCTAGCTAGCTAGCTATTATCTGAGCGGCGGTCGATTGTAAGTCTGCCCTAGGTGACAGGGTCGAGATAGCGGTCAGCATTAGCATCAGTATCAGCAACGACGCCAGAAGTTGCCACCTTCGCTCTAGTTACTTCTTTTTGGGGGCGGAAAAATTGTGTTTTCAACAAGAAGCATAGAGAACTACTGCTACATCTCAATCATGATGGACCATCAGGCCACCGGCGGACGTCCACAATTAGAGGCTTAATAAATTCTATAAAAGTTGTTTGTCCGATGTCCTTCCACCATTCAGTTTGCATCGTGTCCTGTTCGCGAGAACTGAATATGCGCAAGATAATAATGATAAAAATATCGTGTATATGATATTAACATGTATCTCTTAGTGTTCATATAAAGAAACGTGTTTGTGTTACTGTTAAGTGATTTTTTCCACTTGTACGTCCGCTACGGCTGTTAATCATTCCTTAGATGACTGGCTTGTTCGAACATGAAGCGGAGCGTATCTACAGCCGATTTCAAACCTACTAAATGCCCCTAGGTTCATTACGTCCCCATTGCAGAATAATGGGAACTCCGTTGGGTAGTACCTGTTTTGATTGCTGCTACTGCTTCTGCTCATACCCGATTTTCTCTCCGTAATTTCTTCCTTGGCGGATCGAGCACCTCGGTTCAAGCATCTCCTAAAGGCATCACAGCCGCGTCAAGACTGTAGCTAGATATTATAACATTAGATGCATTACAGGTATAGAGTAGAGGCGACACTCGTGCCCGTTAAATATACGTCTACGGTGAACGATTGATTACTAACGACTCAATGAAATCAACCCAATTATTATGACTGCGTTATCCTAAAATTTTGAAGTTGACGGACTCAAAGCTCATCACTTAGGCTTCATCGTACTGGAATCTGGTTAGTGAGCGCATTGTACGCCTATAGCCAATAGATCCGTCCATTTTCCAGTACAACAAAGAAAGAGGGGAAATGCGGAGAAAAGTGACCTGGAAATTTTGCATGTATCATCAAAAGGAAGTCAAAAACATTTCTATTGTTAGTCGAAACGCGTTTCGTTATAATGTTGAATTTGTCAATTAAGTAATTTTCGCGGCTTGTAGCAGTGTCAAAACTGTGATCCGAGGGTATCTACACTTTATCGTCACGCCTCTTATACGATATAGCGGCGATTAGGGCGAAGAACGTTACCAGACCTCAGTGACCCATAGAGACGAAAAATAGCCAGCGGTGTATGGCTATCGCTCGCAAAGCCAACTTTATTGTCGTTGGTATTGATTTTTGATTACTCTGCTACCGGCTAGTAAAATCGGACCTAAACGTAATGGAGACTTGCGTATTATGAGGGTAGCGGAAACTTCGAGGTTGTTGAACAATCAGACATCCTATTTTTTTGATGCTCTTACAAATTGCAAGACTAGCTTCAGGTTGCAATGATTTCCTTCTAACAAGCAGAAAAATGAATAACAGTAATTAATTAATTAATTGGGCTTGATGTCAACAAAGCAGATATACTACATTTATATTCTGGAAGCAGTAGCACAGACTGCTCAGACACGTAAATGAGATACAACTGAAACTCTCTAAGTCATTGTCACCTGCGCCGCCTGACACATCGTCTTCTGGCTGATCATTAGAACCAGCCCACCTTAATGTCTATCTACAATATTAGTTATCATCGTTATTCTGTCAACGCCGTTGTAACTGGACATTATCAAAGTGACAATGTACTCGACTTCGGTCGACCCTTTATCGTTTTCTCAATGCATTTCGTGGTAAAAACGCAGGGATAGTGCTACTTTTCGAGGCCGTCCTCCGGTGACCATCACCGACGCCGATGTCTGCCGAACTCAGCCGTACGAAGCTTTAATGGCGGAATCGACTCTACGGTTGTTTCCGCTGTCGGCGAAATCGTCGAGGACAAAGATTCTGCCTTATGACGCTTCTCTTAATGAGCGATGAGAGGTCAAATCAGAAAGTGTGATTAAAGTCTTGTTTGTCTTTCCATGCTCTGTACGTTGTTGATGACTTCGATTAACCAGTTCTCTGGCTCAACTTGCCGCCGTTTGCCGATAATCGGTCTACCTTTCGGCTATGGCATCTAAAAAAGATCTGAGTTGAACCGAAATGATCTGGGAGCCGCCCCGATTTTCCTAGTAACACAGCTCATACCGATGATGATGATAATAATAGAAACGCGTGCACTGGTTCTCGTCTGAAATCGAACGTGTCTATGAGGAACTCCATCTTCTCTAAAACTCTCTCGAGTCTTAGACTGTCGTCGGTCTGTAGCGCGATAAGTCTCGTCCAGTACGTAGAATCCGTCGAGATCTTAGAGCCGTGATGACTATCTAAGCTCGGACGATAATCTAACGCCAACGATATATTGCTTATAAGGTGGCTTGCTAAGCTCTGGCTAGTCAGCAAGGTGAAGGCAACAAAACGTGTCAACATCATGAAATTTATGAAGAACATTAACTGCCTATAAGGGACGGTTAAAAGAAGACAACAAACACGAAGCTTAATGACACTTTCTTGAAGGTCGAAAGAGAGCATGTGTATTTATTCGATGGAAAATAAGCTGGCAAAAATAAAACTACGATTAAAGTAAAAATGAGGTGTACGTCGACTGACTATAGAAGACTTCCGCAAGAAAACGCTGTTTCATGTTGACGGTGATCTTGGAACATGCGAGTCTGCAAAATGTTACACGTCAGTAAACGGAAACTACAGATAATGTCTAGAGGCCAGTGGGAGCTAATAGATATAGCAATATAGACCGCACCACGTTCCGGGTATTGCCTTGTTCGGCATGTTATCCCTACGGTAACGTCTACCCCTGAATAGCCGAGGCCTGCTTTTGTAGCAGCGAGTATCACACACTTCAAGGTGGAGTCCTGAATTAGGGTAAGAGCACCAAATCGCCTGACCAACATGACTATGAGGTCGCGCAAAATTCTCAGAAGGTACCAATCAAAAAAAAAAAAGGCAAAATACCTACACAAAACAAAAATTCGATCTTTTAAAAAAGCACAATAATATATATAGGTTGTATTCGTTTAAATCTACTTACGAATCCGTGCTTATCAGAAATATTGTTAGTGAGTTTAAGCTTATGGAACGAGACGACTTTATGCATCCATTGCTCGCCAGTCGCAGGAGAATCCGGATGAATGTACATTCGTTTCGGCATTTCAGGATCAGCTTTGCCAGCAACGACCCAGCGACGATTCTGGAACTTGTACCTACAATCGTCGCCCGCCACGATGTCCATCAACATCACGTACTTCGCCTTCTGATCAAGACCGGATAAGCGCACTTTGAACGGTGGAAACATGCGCCTAGTTTCAAAGACAACGACAAATCACAAATAAACTATAGTTAAGGTTTTATAACGGTGCATCATCTTACGGTTCAAGATTTTCTGGGTTTCAGAATGTCATCAATTGAAGAAGATGGGTAAGATGATCGAAAATATTACTTAATTTTATGCAAACTACAAAGACTACATGCTAAGCCATTCAAAGATTAATCGGATAGAAAATAAGCTTGAGAAGGATAGAGCTATTCAGGATGTATCTAGATAAAATTCATCAGCGAGCTTTACTGAACAGGGAGAATAGGAAAGTATTACCCAAACATCCCAAAAATCTGTAAAATAGTCAAATTATGAGCCTAGCATATAAGTATTAATTATATGTAACTAAAAATTGATGTTTTTATACGTATATTTCGATTTTTTTTACACTTTTACATACAAACGAACGTTACGCTGTGACAGAGAAGCTTCAATAGGTCACAAAGCACACAGGTTTCTGGAAGAATCGCCCTCTGGCTCATGTAGCATTGAAACGTCTTCAGCTAATTATCTCTAGCATAAAATTAATCTAACTATACTTATCGCACGTCCTTCATGCCGACTTGGCACCTTATATCTTCCGGGCATCATTGGATATTTGAGTGTTTACATTAGCAAATATCGGAGACAAGGAGCTATCTTCGCCCATCTGCATTTTAACATCTGCTTGAATAGAAATTCCTGGCCACGTTTACCATTTCATGGTTCTGACTATTTTATGAATTCGACTTAAGCGTAATTGGCCATAATAATAAATCTAATATTCTAATGCCCCCTCTTTCAACTGCCGATCATGCTCGTGCTAAGGACGGAAACATGCACAATTACGGATAATCATATATATATACTATAAGATGAAAAAGAAGACAATGATAGCAATAGTGATAGGTAACAGCCAATAGTGTTTCTAATATATCGCTCCCATTTCATCTTGCGGCTTTATTGTCAGCACATCATCCCACAGAAAGAAGCCTTTTTGACATGGACCTACTTGATCAACGAGGAAATTATGCACTCCTCTATTATAGCTAACAGAACTGTTATACGGGATCGCACGGTGAAGCTTTGATAGTATGAGGATTACCGGGTATTTTGTCAAGAAAAGCTCTCGAACGAAGTCGAGTGAGAATGACTGTAATCAGGGTCATCTCGAGGCGTGTTTTCCTCGATTTTATCTGCAGAACCCTCCATTAGATACGTATATATTAGAGATGTATAGTACTACGGTAGAAACACAAACACATAGAAGTCGCACCTCGTTGATCCCTGTTCACCATAAGTCGCACCATCGTCATCATCAGCAACGTCGTCGGTGCCTGATTTCGGCGACTAAAAAAACTCCAATTTGCGTGTGGTCCTTGTCCAGATGGCCGCACGTAACGCAAGTAAATGAGGGAAAACGAAAAGCGAGGCAGGACATAAAAAGGACGATTCCAGGTCTTAACGCATCATTCCACTCCCTTTGCCATATACCGAACACTGAGGCAGCCATCGGCCGGATCTCACTATTTCCATCGCCATATTAATATCGGCATGATGAAACGCGCACGTAAAGATACTCTTCGAAAGCATTACATTTGTACTATCCCGTACGTGCTCCTTCTACTGTTTTTTCAGTGGACGAATGCAGTCAGATTTGTTCGGATCACTGCTAACATTGCTGTCATTGTCGTTGATTATTTTGCCAACACCACGCCGCCGTCACCGTTGGCAACCTGCCGAAGCTACCGTTCTTGCCGCCGCAGCCGCTGGTATACCGAACCGTCAACGGTGGCCGTCTCGTCATACGCAGAGGTCGTATCGAAGATGGTATTCGCGTAGCCATAATGCAGCCAGCTGTCGCCTATTGTTCGCACCTACTGCAGCATTGCTTCCATTTGGCATTGACGCTTATGGTCGTCGTCGCCAATGAATGTTCCAGTTCGGGTATTGTACATTGCATATATTGTAAACGAGCTAATGGAACAACAGAGCTGAGCTGATGGCTTCATCCGCATAATGTGGACGGCAGGTTTTGGTCCTGCCGATATTCGCTCGCGTCTTGATGCGTCGTGTCTTCTTTGCTATCGCAGATACGTTGGCGACCCATATTGTAGTCCAATCAAAGGGGTTTTTTCCGGGGGACATCTATCAAGAGAGCCCCTTCCAGAGGAACGTTATCAGACAGATATGAACTGATATATTGCCTGTCGCAGACTAATGTCTTTTATAAATGCTTGTTATTGCTAACTGTTAGAGCAGACTATCTTCAACTCAGCTGCGGATTGCCTGAACCGCCATTATTATTATGATCCCCTTTGGTAGCAAACATATGTTCGGCGAGGGGATGGCAGGTTAGATATCCGTTCCTAATGTACGGCGAAAGGCCGGACAGAAGAACGTTGCTATCAAGCGTTGCGTCAGGTTAGAAAAGCTATGCAAACTAATCTTGATCATTATCCGATTGGTCAGATCAATATAAATAATAGGAATTGTCTAGGCTGAGTAGTCTTGGTGTGCGTTAACCTCGAGTAGATCTTAAATCTCTTTTCGTATCGTCACCTCAAATCGATACGTGGCTTGCTCATTTATTTCGGCCATCTCCGTGGAGCTCCGCGTAAATCGCCGCCACATCACCTCTCACCACGATCAGCATCGCCACCGTTCGCCGGCACGTCGTGCCATCTCTAGCCTTATTGTTCCCAGTTCCTTTTTCCGCTTTCTTTATTGCGTTTGTTCCCAGTGCAAATGAGGCCTGGCATCGCTATTCAGTATTAGATTGACTGGGTAAGGGCCGACGCCGCCGAAGTCCGTAACTTCACCGCCTTCGTCTTGCTCGCGACTTTATAACGGCAAGTTTTTGCGTTCACATCTGTGGCTATGACGCTTATGAACGGTCTTCACGAGCGTTCGGGCACATGTATGATCTGATGATGTTGTATCTGTTGTTGCCATGGTGATGTAATCGTTGAATGTTGCTGTTGTTGTTGTTATGATCATTATTATTCTAAATTTTGAAGAAAGCATGCCACGCCCTACGAACGTGCTGCAAATCTACACATTTTGTCGTCCGCTGGTCGGGCGATGCGGTTCGACTTAAGAGCCCAGCTGGTGTTGGTTTACTCCTTGTACGCAATTCTCCATCGAGCCAAAAAGATTTTACTGCAGCCTGAACAGTTTTTCTCCGAGGGATAGTTGCATTGCAATAATAGCACGATAGATAGATAGATAGATGCCCAGAAGACGCCGACTGAAGATTCTGTTTGGGTTGATTACGCTGTCCCGCCTCTCCCGTTGTGGTCGGGCTCACGGCCGATTTTGCGGAATCCACGCCGGTGACGCGTATACTTCCGCGATTCGCATTTATACGTATAGCCATGTGTAGCCGCTCGTCCGTCTGTTCATGCGTATGGCAGGATTTGTTCGAACGTCGTTGAGAACAACAGTATGACCTCGACGATGGCAACGCTGTTGTCTTTGTCGAATCGAGTAACGAACTAAATATACAAGCCAACAGGCAGCCGTGAGTCAGCCCAAAGCCATGGAGGCACGACGTCACACACAGATATGAATAGATAAAACATGCATGAAGATACTCGGCAGGCCCACAACCCAAAACGGTTACTTTTTCAACTTCCAAATTCGCAATTTCTCCGCTAGTCGTGCCAGTCATCGCCCATCGCTAAATGAAGGGACAATGATTTGTTAGGCAGACACTCGACTTCGCCGACAACGTCGTCGGTGTTCAGGCGTAGCTGGGAACTGAACGTCTACACGCGCCCAGCAGCGTACAAGACGCCCCCGGCTACCGGACATCTCTCTAGCAATCCGTGGCAATACTATACGGTACAGGCTCTCGGCGACTGTGGCAGGAGAAAACAGGTCGAAACTTGTAAGTGATTATAACATACTCACTATTATTGGCTAACAGCGGTCGACTGTAGATTAGTGCATAGGAAAACGTATGAATGTTTGTATATAGTCATTCACTCGGTGGAGATTTTTTTCATCAAGCAAGGCGTGCCTTGATAGTGGTATTACTAACGTAGCGTTCCGTAACGGAAAAGAAATAAGGCGAGCATCAAAAAGTCATTAGACGCATCAGAAGAGAACGTAAGAGCGGCATTTAAATGGACCTTGTTGTCAGAGTCATCAGGTCAAGATGAAAGAAGTTCCGCCATATGGCTAGCAAGATGGTGATGGTGATCTCTGCGTGATGGTACACAGCACACCTGATGCTTTGGTACACGAAAAATTTCGAACGATAGTGTATTGCTTTAAACTTGATACCTACTAGAAGTATAGAAATGTTTATTTTGTGATACATATAATCGCTTAGATACGGGTCCTTTTCAAAAATCGCTTTATATAGGAAATCTCGCTTCAGTTTGAGGTTGATTTTAAACGGCAAGACACGTATGGCTCAGACATACAGAAAAATACTAGGCATTTGTGACGCTGTATGGTGACGATGATAATCTATCATTGCGAAACATATCCTGTCCTCAGCTCTGCCGGAGCTGCACAGTAACTCAACCAACCGAGAAATAGGGAATATGTGCTGCGTGTATATAAAATCTATCGGCATTTTCCCAACACAAGACCAGTCAGTGTTCGCATTAAGATAGTACTTTAGCAAGTGGGGGCTTTCGAGCGAACTTACCGCGTGCTCTTAGTACGCTGTGTACGCTATAACGTAATTGATCTAGTTCGTCAAGTCAGCACCACATAAAAAAACCTGACGATGGTTAGTCGGTGATCTCATCATCTCTATATATTCACAGCTATCCTCTAGCACTTAAACCAACCGATAATTAAAACTGAAAAATACGCGAGAACTTACCAGCCCACGCAAAAATGGCACCCGTAATAACGACGTGCTGTTTTAGTTACATCTTTTATATTTAGCTGTTACTCATATTGCCTGTATAAACACGACAGATCTGACAGAAAACAACATGTCACCTCATGGATTGTCTGTTGATTAGGTTTGCCGCTGAGGACTTTATGCGCGACCGATGTAGATCACTTCCGTTCAGATCCACGTTTTGACATACGGCGTCAACAGGGGTGAGCCGTAATATCTATCGTGTTATAGGCAATCCGCTGCCGAACGCCTGACCTACCTCATCATCGAAACGATGAGCTTATCGATTTTGCCGGATCGACCACCACAAATCTCCTAGTAACAAATTAAAGCCGGAACAAAACGTTTGGGCGGCGCTTTTTGGCCCTACCAGGGAGCTAACGTGCCATCGCCATTAACAACAGACCTACTGGAACCATCATTTTTCTTATAACAGCTCGCTGAACGTGTTCGAGTCGAGAGAAAAATCATACGGAAATTCACATAGGGCCGCAAGGAAAAATTGTAATAATAAAATTGTAATGGTAATAGCAGTAAGATCTTATATTGCCTACCTAGATAGATTCGTCTTTCGCGGAAGAAGCTCAATTGAAACTGTGTCAATGTTTCCTCTCGCGATTCATTTGCTAATCAGTTTCTCAATGAGCGTGTCATCGCCTTCGAGGCACAGCACCGATGAGTTGGACTTACAACGCAGATCCATTATGGTTTGAGGCGATGATGACGGTTTTTGGCCACAGTTAAAGATGGCGTTCTCCCTTTGCCATTGGTCGCTGCGGATATTCGCGGGACTCGGTTGTGTCGTAGGCGTTGATATCGTCACAGACGCCTCACGTTAAATCATCTAACCGACAGCGGCCAGCAGCTGCAGCACCGCCCAGTCGATCAAAACGCTCTAGCGAGTCGACGCTCGCTAAATTATAGGTACTATGGGATGAGGTTAAAGGTAGGTGTTTACATGGCGTCCATCGCTTTTCTCGAATGATGATCGTATCGATTCCCGATCGCTCAATGCTAAAATCGGTTGTCAACAACAACATACGACAGTAAATCGAATAAGCACATGTGGGCATCCTTTTATCGTCGCCCACTTGGACAAGTGAACGACGTCAGCTGGAGAATTAGGTCTTTTTGACATGTCGCCATGATGAAGCCTGTTAAACTGAGACAACGCTAGCCAAGGTGAAGTGTCGAGCGTCGACGGGGCGTCAGTTGTATCTTGCGAAAATGAACTCCGTTTCTGTGAATAGCGTGACTATAGAGAAGAAGGCTCTTGATCAACAAGTGTCAGGGTGACAAACAAGTGGCAAATCAACCTTTGAAGGTGATAACTACATGTTGCCTGTCGCTTTCTAAAAGCGGTATCCCCGAAGCTCAGTTTCTTTTTGTCTCACTTTTACTGGCGATGATTCCCTGTAGAAATGCCTAGTTTCTTAAGCTTTCAGCAGATTGAATTCATTATGAAGACTAGATTCAAACGTGATCTTGTTAAATCAGCCTGTATTCATATCGTTACCACGATGAGGACTGCGTCGTATCGAACACACAGGTTAGATCGATCAATTTGACTCAAGCTGCAGTGGAGAGCCCGCACTAAGCCTCAAATCGTGAAAGGCTTACACACAATAGGGCTCAGATACATACGTACTATATATTATACGATAAATGCATTTTCAAACGTGCTGAGGTTACTTGAAGTCTCAAAGGAACGCAGGTGTGAAAATGTATCCGTTTATGCTCAATTGCCTCTACTTGTTTTTCAAGATAAGTTCATCAAACGCTATAAAAACGAGCAGAAATTTAGGAATAGCAGAATCTTGATATCGTTTGACACGAACTTGCGCCGTTTCGCTATGAAATGGGGTGGGACATTTTTTAGTACCCAATGATACTGGTCGAATCGATTTTGTGGCCGGGTGAAGGCGATTTTGATGACAAAGCGTATTTACTTTAAAAGTGCGTATTTTCAATACCGTCTTATAGTACAATGGGACGACTTACTTCCTCGTCCTGCGTGAGTTCGCTTGCCATAACGTTGGTGTAGATTCAATATATAGTAAGAAAATGGCTTCTAATCTATTACGTCCAAAATGACGCAGCCATGTTGTGATTTCCGGATAAGGCTTTCCGGGCCTTTGCAAAGCACTGAACCAAGCTCGAGGCCATACGCGTCCAACCAAATGTAATCCCGTTTGTCTCAATTATATAATTTGTCACTATCAGCGCTACCCACGAATAGTAATTTTTTGTCGAACGCTTCGTTTCGCGTACGTCCATACCACAGACTATGCCACAGAATTCTTAAACAAGCCCCCTCTGATTCGGTTATTATTTGTGGAATATCCCGATGACACTACCGATGATGAGTTGGTGTGGGCAAATAAAGATACAAATCATGGAGATGGACGCGTTGGCTAACGACTATACGCTGAATCGAACAGTTTGACGAGTCACCAAAACGCTGAAGCCTACGGATACGAAGGAGCAAAAATTACTAAGCGATTTTCGTGTTGACCGCGACCTTAATAAGCGGCCAATGAAAAGTTGTTTTGATGTACTTTTCTTTCAAATATGGGAAAGTTTTATAGACTGAGAAATTAGATCGTCATGAGAGAATATCGTCGTGTGAAAAAGTGGCACGTAAACTACCAGCTACGTATCGTCTCGTAAGTCTGTATTACATGCATTTTCTCGTTAATTCCGTAAAGGTCCGCATAAGTTCCCGCTGTCATAAATGTTGAGTATACTCGTAGCCATGTATCCCGGAATCACTTTCAGCTCAGAGGTTTTTTTTGCCAATTTGGCAGCGTCTTTTGTTTTAATCTCACCCGATTATTTATTACCTGCTGCCAGGAAGACCAACAATGGTCTACCCGAAAGGACTATTCGATATATATCGTAGTTCCTAATCGCCTGTTCATAGATCTACGAAGATCTAGGCTGCATCTTGTACAATGTTATGTTGCCTCACCATACTGTATACGTATAGAAGAAGTGCCGGTATGTGTAATGCTAATCAAATAAACACATTGTCGCTAATCAGCCGCTCCCGTCTGGCACTCGATCGGTGCTAAGAGATTCATTAGAGACGCGTAGGAAGCCAGCCAAACCATGGCACTTACTGCCCTTTCCGGAACACGGGAATTGTTCCGGTGTATTACCACTATGTATGCTATGTAGCAATAAGCCTCAGGGCATAGTTCAGAACTACGCTTTGAGGCTTATTGGTCACAGCTTAGCAATAATTAAACGGGCAATGGCTTTATTATCACGCTGAGCCCCTTCGGGGCGTCGTCTATATGATACGCCAACTTTGCCCCTATACTACTCTTCGAACCGTATTCAGCTGTCTTCATATGACATATCGGGTGTAAAAGCCCAAACCCATCACCGACAATGCTATGGTCTGTGGCCATCTTTACCAAGTGCCATCAAAACGTCTTCGACTCAACTGCGGATAGCTGCTTGAACTGATGATCGCGCAGCTCTTTTCTTGTCGATCCTTCGTAGCAGATCCGTCCCTCCCTCCCTTTGAGCTTACTGAGTGTGCAAGATTGGTTTACGGGCAATCTTATTCACGGATAGTTGTCTGTAGTGTATCAAGTGGGTTACTAGAGGACTAACCAGCTTGTTGTTTGGTAAGCAGATACAGAGAGGGTGGATAGTTGCATGAGTTAGGCATCTATTACATACGTGGCTCCCACACGAGCACGAGTACGTAACACCACTGGTAGCTTTAAGCGGGCTGGTTAGTAGCAGAATGCAGGCCGTGTGGCCACGGCTCTCTCAAGTGATACCACCGCAGTAGACCTCTTATTCGTTATTTTCGCACGCGACCTTGTCTTCATTTGAAAGGGACACAGAGATAAAGGTAAATTACCAACTATAGTGCTGGTTAAAATAACAGGACATAATAATCGTGTGCAGGAGATCAGGCGAAAGTACGTACGCAGCTGTCTATCAAAGTGAGAGAGAGAATGTCGACTTTAATGTCCCTTGCCTACTCAGGAAGGAAACTTCTCCAGCCCATAACCAGTTAGTTCTCTCGCCTAGATGTTGCCTTCGAAAGGATGAGCATAATAATAATGCGACACCTGTAGAACGGGCAGTGAGCGCTGATTCCTGATCACTGGAATCGAGATGTCTTTTCAACGAGGGCAGAAGATCGTTGGTGTCCAAGGAGTATTATTGCCCGCCATTTCTTCTTCTTAGTATCTATATATAAGGTTGGAATAAATAATTCCTGTTTGATTTTCATGCCTTCTTCAGGTTTTTTATTTCTTCAGAGTTCGCATACTTGGAGTCTTTCCTTCTCTGTGTAAGTCCGTTGCGGTTTTGTTGTACAATGAATGGCATTTTAGACCCATGTCGGCCTCCGCAGATGAAGATCCCATATTCTCTATTCTTGCCTCTAACTGAAATAAAAAGCTGCCAAAGGAGCC
The DNA here is from genome assembly GCF_002443255.2 of Varroa destructor. Taxonomy (NCBI): domain Eukaryota; kingdom Metazoa; phylum Arthropoda; class Arachnida; order Mesostigmata; family Varroidae; genus Varroa; species Varroa destructor. Next base: position 14,370,599 of record NW_019211459.1, on the reverse strand, counting down.
TGACCTACTTTTCCCATATACGACAAACACTTTATAACTGAAAAAACTCCTAGTATGAGTTTACAAAGTTCAAAGGGGAAATGGTTGATCTGGAGTGCCTATCGCATTCCAGCTGACCATCCGAGGTCGATGAGGATTCCGAATGGCTAACGACTCATTAGTTCGCCTAAACGTTAAGCTGCGAACGCTAAATTATTATCAGCGATCTTCAATATATGTAATGTGCTTTACGAGAAATTAAGAGCTTGGGTGTGCCATGGACTGGGTAAGATGCACAGCACAATACAGCTTCTCATTAACCCTTGACATATCGTTCAATAAACACGTAGTGAGAACGATAGGTTTTCATAGGTAGAGTCGATCAAAATAAAAGAAGGAAATTAATAGGCCCACAGCATGCGCCTAGGCCAAGAGTTGAGTCGGGTCTGTATCCCAGAAAAACGACGATTTGCGTCTGGTAAGACTGACAGGATCTCATATACGGAAAAATGTCTGAAAACGACTAACAAAATTCGGCTTATGGTCCAGTTGCGTCGAGAGAACGAGGCGATCTAATACAAACGGTTCGATAGATGAAACAAGGCCATCCTTCTTCAGGCTCAATACGTCAGCCCACATATACAAAAGATTGTGAATATTCCTTCGCATGAATTCAAGAGACTGGTTTTTTGCGCCCATTGTTATCGTACAGAGTACGCACCAACATATTTGTTAGCTTTTCCGATCACTGGCAAAGGGAATTCGTAACCATTCATTACCAGGCAATGAAAAGGGTCTCAACGTTTAGCTCACCTAAACATTTCCGGTTAGAAAAAATAAGATGTCTATAATAATAAATGATAACAAAAAAAATAATAATAATAATAATCTAACAAGATGGAGAAGGAGTGACAGCAAATGCGAAATAATTCTTCTTTAATAAGAACACGAAAGGCTTCATTAGCCATTCGGTGAAGAGACAATCTACTAGAATAACTCGTACATGTACATGTCGGTATCAAAGAAAGCACGCAGAAGATGCTATTGCTGAATAGGCCTTTGAACCACAGTTACTGTGCCTGAAAGAAAAAAAGAAAACCTAACAGTACCAGCAGTTATTAATGTCAGTTAGCTGTGCAGGACTTTCAGGCCCAATCTTACCTGTCGGTATTGGACTAAAGTAATAGGCGTTTCCAATTATCTCGTTGGCGATACCTCATCTGTGTGTATGACTATTGCATATTGGAGACTCTCGGTCGATCTACTCATGTACGTGCGTATCTATCGACTACCCGCATCATATTGTTTGCCCGCAGAGCAGGCTGTTTCTATCTGTCCCTTGTCTAATAACACAAATGAACGGCGTGTGCTCTGCGCAAGTGTGATCACACTGGTCTTGGCGCTTGTCCGCTAGGCTAGCAATGGCGGCGGCCATGCATGTACTATATATTAGAAAATCAGGACTAGCTCATGGCGTCCGTCTGTTGCTTCTGAGTTAACGTAGACGAAGCTATCTGTACTGTGAAACTTTTGGAACTACCAATTGACACATTGATACGACCGAATTCAATCAGGACTAATTAACTGGTAACAGTTGAACTGTATGGGGTGGTGATGATGGTCAAGAAAATGGATTTCATCAGGAGCGCAGATCAGCTCAGCCGCCAAGCAAATCAGATCAAACGTATAGATCACAATAACAGCAGTTTTAGGAGAACAGAAATAACGATAATGTTCTACTACCGACGCATCGGTTCGTAAGCACACGAAAGAGTCATCAACTACACGGGGTAACAGCTAGCTAGTTAGGCCTAATAGTAAATTGAGCCATTGGCTCATTTATCGCGGGAACTTCATGAATCGAATTCATCGTCGTGTGTTAGGGGCCGTTCAATCAGATCTTTTTAGGTTTCAGACTTCTCTCACCGTCTCCGATGAACAAAAAGAATCTATGTTAAAATATGATTTCAATAAATGTGTTATCCATGCCTAATTATGTGCTTAAGTGTGTACGAACTTTCATTTGTTGTCTAAGTCCCATACAATGGTTGAATACGAACGAAGCTTGTCGATCGTAACGAACTTAAACTTCCAACAATTGGCTAATGACGAATAGCTAACTACCATGCAGTCACGGCAGCAATACCTTCCTAATGAACTACGTTAGAGTGCCGTGTCCTCTATAAGTTAGTTGTAGCGGTTAATGTAAATTCTCTATTTTCCTCTATGCCGCTTCCTCGGATGTTTGTGTGCGCTCCCGTCCCTCTATATAACGCTAATGGTGTTTCAATTGTTGCGTTTTATATTAGTCGAACATGTATTGTCGTATTCGGAAGGCCGACACAATCATGGCAACAACAGATGCGGGCCTTCATTGATTCTCATGATGACTGGGGGAGATCGCATGAGCTCACCGACATTTCTCGTGGTCATCAGCGTCTGCTTCTCCTCAGGCAGCCGGAAAGTCCACCTACTTGGCTGCACATTCAGCCGAATAAGCAGCCGTTGCTGATACAAACAAATCAGAGGGAAAGCCTGTAAACGTTCGAAAGCGCAGTTCTAGCAGCAGTAGAGCGGCGGTCACCCGACACGCATCCAGCGCTTTAACCTATTTGAGTGAAATGCCACCCAGAATAGGATAGTCGGCGTGGAAGGGTAAACGAGTGGCTGCAGTGGCCAGATGAGAAAAGAGCCGTCCTTCGATAGGACGACAGAGACGATCTAATTTTCAATGCTATATGAATATATCATAGGTAGTACACTTGCAAACAACGTGTCCCTGCTCTTGAGCATATATTATTTAGTTCTGATGTGTGCGTGCGTATCGATTTTCGACGGGGAACGGGGTAGATTCAACGTAAGCTGAAAAAGCGTTTATTTTCTTTTAAGGCTGTGTAGATAAATGGTACTAGCCGAATATAGAGCCAGATAGACGTTTATAAAGCACAAACGGACGAGGCCTACGCCGCCGTAAGTACAACACGTCGAGTGGACTAATTCGACAATTGAGAGCAACACGTTTTGCCCTCGGTGGCTACTGCGCAGAAGCTTCGGGCTATGAGTGGGCTACGCTAGATCATTTATTTCACGGTCAGTATTGAGCTTGTTGTCGATGCGAGAGCTTTAATGGGAGCTGCTTTGTGATTAACTGTACGTCAATGAACTGAAACTAAAAAGCCGTAATGAATGCCGAATACTATCTCCGGCTGGCTGGCTGACTGACTGATTGATTAAAAAGGGGGGTGCAATGTTCGTTCTCATCAACGCGTATCGTCGCGCGTTTAGCTGGAACACTCCTTTTGTACGCGCGATGCCTTCCACGGTTTTACGACGTCTGCGATCTCAGTAATGAACGACTTGTGAACGCTTCCATCTAGTTCTATTAAGCAATATTGCCATCATAAACGTGTCATCATGAGCGTATTCTGTAGCTAAGACCACCATATATAGCTCGAAAGCTGGAAACTCATGGATATTGATACGATTGTTTTACAATATGATTTGCGGAAACAGTGCAAAGACGCATGCTTGAATGGTATTAATTTGTTTGCTTCTGAGGATGGCTGAACAGCTTCTGATTACATGAGCGGTGTGCAGCAACCCCAACGCGTATGATCTACTATGAAAAATCTGAGAAGTGCTTTTCTCGCCTTTCCGGCATCGGACGAACGGTCCTACACGACGGCTTTTCCAACGTGTACATACTCCCGGCTAGAGTGATTTCGAAGTGCCATTTACATGCCATGCGTTCCCTCTCCCCCAGCTCCCCTGCCCGCCAATCTAACCCGCTCAGAGGAAAAATGCCACATCTCCTCTGACCGGGTCAGCACCGTACCGAGCTATAATTCACTCGATCAGATTGTATTTTTTTGCATGCTTATCGACTCAAACGCTAACGATCTACCGAAGATACATACGAAAAGTACGGTACAGTGGAAATTGTGTTAGTGAGCACAAGCATCTAGCATCCTATGGCTATAAAAGCCCACCTTTGTGCCGGTGCACCTCTTCTCCTTACTTAGTTCATCTTTTTAGTTAGCCGCCGCCATTAACGCCATCATCAACTTCATTTAAAGGCTCATCCCCGAAGCCGCAGGGCAAAGGGGATAGGCGAAAAATGATCTGCTGTTATCTGTTTGTCCAGTCTTTCCCCGGCGTTCGCGGTGCCCTAAACAGATCATTTGTAGATTGACCCAACGGCACTGTTGGAGAGCGCCAATAAAACCCAGTGGAGACGATGAGATGAGATTTTACTTGCAGAAACAGCGACGTCAATGTTTTTCTTTTCGTCAGGCTTCGAATGGCCACTGAATTTCAGACGCTAGCTTCAAACGTTACTCGTTTCTGCTGCGGACAGTTTTGCTAGAGCTTCCGAAAAATTCGCTCATATACTGACGCTGCCACCGCCGTCAACGTCGTCATCATGTCTTTGGTCCACTTCGGCACAAAGCGCTTTGTGCTTTTCCGTCGCTCATATAGGTCTTGTTACCTGCGTCTAATGCTGCAAAGCGGTCGGAGGAGAAACCTAAAAGCGTCCAAAACGCTCCGCGAAGATGCGAAAACGGCGAATCAGCAGTGGTGGTTGTAGTAGTAGAAAAAGAAGCCAGAATGAGAAATTGTTAGCACAAAGATGGCTAAAGGTGTCCAGCGAGTTAGCGTTTCACTGTATTCTGGCCGCTACCGACCGTTGGCTAGTCGCGGACAACGCCATAGAACGTCCATAATCAAACATAGAGGGGCTGGTCTTTACTACCTCGGCTTCACTTGAGCGGCTACCTGATGAAGTTGGTGCCCAGCAAAGCGCTCTGTCTATAGCTAAGTGTCGCCCAACGGCGCTGAGGCGGTTTGGCGACTTATGCATGATTCAGAGAGATTTTTCTATGGGTAGTGCCTATGGCGGGAAGATGGATCAAGCTGACGAAAACTCCTTTCTGATACTAAAGTCAAACAAAGGAACTCCCAGAGCTATTGTATACGCTCTGTTACTGACGGACTGTTGTAGTCGTATGGATATATGCTGCTGTTCCCAAAACAACAGTAGCCTTAGAGAGTTTTCATCGCTGCTGTTCATGGATACTAAAAATGGCGAGATCAAATGTTGATAGGTGGCATGGGCGGCAGGAACAATGGCTCCGTTCTTCGCCAACGTAATTAGCGCCTATTCTTTGGAGAAGGCGGCTACAACGTTTACGCTGCAGTGTATGTTGTGTCTATCCTCTGCCAGCCCTGGTCTATCTAGACTTTGATGAGAATTCATCCTCACGAAACGTTCCAGCTATTTGTATTACTTAGATATTTATATATGATTTAGCGTTATATATATATATATATATATATATACAAACGTTGAGAGGAATGAGCGTAGAAATGTGAGCTATTCAGCTCAATGGGGGTATGACAAAATGCACAACTAGGCAGCTAACAACTACGCAACAGACGGGAGGAGCCTATGAATGTCAGTAATGAGGTACAGATACTCAAAACCATTCGTATATAGCAAATGAAAGAACGAAGCAAGCCTTCTAAATGACATTGACCGCTACAGACACCCAGGCTGATCGTCTGGGTTTCAGACGCCTATCTGTTCTTGTATAACTAGGCGTTCGATCGTACTATTCGGTAACGAAACCGAGGACCCGATGAGTATGGCACCGGCTAAGAAGTCAGCAATAACTGATTAAAAGGAATAGACAACGTTATAATAGTGATCAAATTGGCCTCATAAATATAGGAAGCGGGTACCGTGTGGGCTTTACTCATCTGTTCTGTGTACCGAGACGACAATCTGATGCCCTGTGGAGTACTTTTGTTGTGTCTGCCGATGGCTATCACTGCGACAGCTCTGAAATTGCCGCAGCATAATTGCAGATGGAAACTTACGTGTTTGTTTTTTAAGTTACTGATAACTAACCACTTGATAATGGTGGCATTTGTCTCAGATATGAAAACAACGTCATGGTGTAAGCTGTATGTAAGTGCTTTCATAGACTGCTAGGTAGAGTCAGCATGGAAACGCTTGCCAGCTGAAAATGTCTGGGTATGTTTCTGGGACCTGTATGCTGTAACAACACTATAACATAACAAATATCGCAAGACGACGTGCAGACCTGTGATTTCATTGAAGAGGTGAGGATATAAACACTCAGAAAGGACCTTGCTATTCTGTCCAATGCTCATGGTAAATACATGGGTTTAAAATGTCTAATTGCAAAAAAACAAACGACTGTGAACGTTGCGGCCGAATAGCTTCGACGAAACACTTTACACAAGTCCTACTTTTATTAAGAATGTACAAAATGAAGCGACAGAATCTCACCCTAGCTATGCTATTTATAAAGCTTTGACCATAGTTTTTTTTTCTTAGTAAACCCAGTTTAAATCTAGTAAATAATTTATTTAGTTACTTTATTTCATTAGTTTGGGTGGGCAAGGTCACAAAACCAAAAGCCTGCTTAAATTTTCGTCTCTACGAATCACGTACGATATAAATCGGCCTTGAAATTTTGTCTCGTTAGCTTAAGAGCAGTGTGTAACTTCACGAGGAGGACACGATAAAAGAAGGTTGTATTTCGGTACTGCCTAAAGAAGTTGTTGCAAAAGCGACTGATGATTGTCACAGCTCTTTGGAGTGAACTTCTAATATGTTTATATCTTACAGTGATGTCTTTTAGGTAGTCGTGAACGACTTTTTCTTCCAATTGTTTCTTGCGCACGCTATCATAATAGGGATGCGTAGATTTCAAAATCATGATCTATTTGTAGCTAACCTTCGAGAAAAGGGCTTCTGCCTTTATCTCATAAGAGCATAGACGTTGAACATATAATTTATTAAACGTTTTCGCTTGATGTACATGTATAAGTAAATGGTTTGAGTTTTACGTCGGCACGACCCCTACTGGCATTACAGAATCTAACGGCTGAGTATTTACAACATAAAAACAAATGCTGAATTTTCACGAAGATTACACATGTCCAATGGCAATCAGTAGACTCGACGGTTACGGGAAAAACTGCTCGAAGCGGTGCTAGCGAATCAGATATGACTCTCTGGGCATTTGCTGGAAAAGTAAAATATCATCTGGGTAAACTCTCTAAGCAACTGATGGCTTAGAAAACGATTCCTATAGCGAATGGTTATTAAACCGGTAACGGGAGCGGCCAATCTTTTGACCAGAAATAGTGTCAAAATTTAATCTTGATTGAGCCGTTTAAATAGTGCGATCTTGTCGTTCGGTTGCGGATGCGCACGACGTCCGAGAAAGAATGCGCCCCTCTGGGGGATCGTTCGGTAGAATTGTTCTACGACTTGTTTGCTGTGCCTCTAGTTCTCGCTCGTATACATATTTACTCAATAAATGGTCCTTTCTTGTTTTCCAATCGCTAATGAAGATTCGCAGAACATGTATTGAGTAGTCTGAAGATTGTTTTCTCTTTTACCTCATTGAATCAAAAAAGATTCTAGCTAGTAGTCGAATGTAATCATTCAGTTAATGCATCTTCAAAGAGACTGTCGAAGAGTAGTGCCTCCCTGCCTGCCGGTTATTCATAAGCCGCAATGAGCCGAAGGAGCAGGCCACGCTTATTTCGCTGCTTTCCTATATCAGCACAAAGCTTGCAGTACCTGAGGTTCACTAAAAGCTACCCGCTCATAAAAACTCCAAGTGCTTGCAAGTGGTTGCTAGAAGCCGTCACTACATCAGGCCAATCTCCAGGGTGAGTTGGCCATAGCACTGCAGAGTATGGGGCTGCCCGACCATCGTCAGATGGTCGATGGTAGTTGCCTGTATTCGGGCTGTTTTTCGTCCTTCTGTGAATTGACTACAACGATGAGATCAAGGAATCTTCAACGATCAACAATACAGGCACGCTCCTAGATCGGCTAAACTTCCTAGCAAATGCAACATACAGCCACAGAGAAAACTACACACACAGAAAAATAGAGTACCAAACGCACTCGAGTCGATCACAGAGAGACGTACGACTGGTGACAGGGAGCAGTGCGGACAAAGCAGCGATAACGCAAACCGACCATAGAGTTGATACCGGAGTAGACAAGAGGATTCACCCGACGAGGCCACCCGACGACCCGAGACCTTGTTGGTCTCGCCAATGTCGTCTGTTCGCTCAATCGTTCGACCACGCCTGGGCGAATCTGTGCTGCAGCTCCTTCGCAGGCTATCGATGCCCGCCAACGAAGCGTTCAGAGGAAGACTACGCTGCATTGGCGAAATGACTACCAACAAACAGGACTCGCCGGAGCGCGGGCGCGAGAGAGAGAGAGAGGGTGCAAAATTCGGAGCGGGCAAGTTTTAAGCCTGAAGTGGAGATCACAACAGCGAGTAAGTAAAAACGAGGAGCACGGCGAGGGGAGAAGTTGGGGAGGGGGTTGAAACCCAACTAAGAAGAAGGAAGAGAGTAATTCATGGGGGAAATGAAACAGTTAAAATACTTCCAGGCTAGAATGCCACGCCCAGGATGGCCCAAGACAGTTCAGGTATTATGAGATGCCACTAGGTCGTGTTCATTTTGGCAGAATCAATGACGACTAAATATTCATATGATACACTGGAGGTTTTAGTTTATGCGAACGCTGGATACGGGTTGACGCAGTTTTTAGATACGACACGACAAAACACACGGGCATAGCTAGCTAGCTAGCTAGCTGATCCAACTAGATGGATTCTGAATGCTAAAAAAGCACAGCGAAATTGATACTAGGCCGCGGAACGAGTCGTTCAACGTAGCACACCCCATAGACTACTTCGGGAGGCCGTTAAGTACTCTTCTCTTTATGTTAATTAAGAATACTTCGCAGAAACGAAAACCGTAATAATATTCATGTATATTGAAAATCATCGCTACACTCAACTCGAGACGTCACAAATATTTATGAATCAACCACCAACAATGTAATATAAACCTTTGAATTATCCTCCTTTTGACAAAATGGGTTGTACTATTCTCGCACAGTGGCTATTCTCTAGCGAAAAAAAACCTCACGGTTTTCGAGGACATCCTGCTAAGCATGCTAACCTTAAAAGCTAAAGAAACGTGAGAAGTAAGAGAAGGTCCTTAAAGCCTGTATGGGCCTTTTTGATCTATGTCGGCATTCAGACCAGTTCGGTAGTTTGAACGAATTTGAAGATCGCAGACGGAAGCAGTTTTCGAGACTCGGACTTCGCCCGCATAGAGTATAGATTACGCCAGAAGAAGGCAGTCTTCCGTGGCAGCGTGGCAATACGATGATCTACGGGCTGAAACCTTAAGGTGCCATTCTGCTGATATGATCAGCAAAGGATTAAGGAGGTCTACAGGTCTCGTTGGCACCAGCGGCAAGCCCGATACATTGACGTCGACAGTTACAAAATTCAATAGCTCAATCATGTTGTCGCCACAAAGCCATACAGGAACAACGAATGCTTGAACAGGCCTAGTGAACTTGACCAGAAAGGTTCCAGAGTTAGGGAACTTCATAGTTATGCATAATGTAGCATGTACGATTTCGAGACTAATTAAGGAGGTTGACTTTGTTCAAATATAATGTTTACGTATTTTTTTTTATCTGCGCTCCACATTGGATCTATAATATAGCCTTTATTGGGTGCTACTACATTGAACTATTCGAAATATAAGTGCAATCTCATTAATTAATTTGCCAATTATCTTTTTCTTTTTTCGTTTCTAGTGGCTTCCACGTTTAGTTAGCCACAAGTTAGCCTTATGCTACCTTACCTCTATGTACTTGCAGGCCGCTTTTCGAAGTATACATCTAATTGGACAGTCTCGATCCATATTTCGAGAGCAGACCCTCCTCTTATGCACTTCTTCGAAATAGCTGCAGCGCCTGAGCCGCAATTCGGCCTTAATGTTAACGGCAACAGCGGCAATGGTCGCCGGTCCGCAACGAATAATCGTACCCGCTATACAAACGGTAAAACACGCGCACTTAATAAAATATTCAGTACCCGACGCGTGTGCAGGCCCTTGTTGCCTACCCAGGCGTTGGTTGATTGGTGTAGGTACCAGTTAAGCGTCGTCAGCTCCATGACCCCCTACGTTATATATATATGTATGTATGTGTAGTGCTCATTTACGAAGAGGCGATAGACGGCGAGCCATCGTCAATAGCTCGATGCTGCAACGGCAGCAGTATCTATGTCGGGCTAACTCGCCTCGACAGCATTTAAAGAGCTCAGAGTGCAGCTTTTGCAAAGTGTCGACACCCGGCCGGGCATTTAGCGGCACCATGGCGTGGCCACGGCGTCGGCCTCTCTGATTAATGTGGCCTACGTGCTGACCTACAGCAACAAGCCTAGGGTACCCCATAAAGACGAAGGCCGTAGCGGTAGCGTCACCAATTTAACATCGCTTAACAGTATTGGCTAGGCTATCATAACGACGGGCTTGCAGAGACGCAGTGTCAATGACAGAGAGTGGACGGGGTGTTGTAGCCCAGAATATAGCGGATGTTCGAGTTAAAATGCTGTTTTTGATACTTCATAGGTTATTTGCGGGAAGGAGAAAGCGGACACCTCGAACCAGACGGGCGAAGCTTATCAAGGCGAGCATCGGCCGCATTAACGAAATAAACGAACGAATCGCTAATGCCAGCACGAAACGACCCAGTGCTGAATGCAGCTGTTATACCGATACTGTGCGAGTCAGCTGGTGAAGATGTGCCTGTGACAATAGTTTATTCGAATATTGGAAACACGTAACCTCCGGCAGAGACGAAAGATGACGTTCAATTGCTAAAAATAGAATCTGCCATTAAAATACGTTCGTGTGGCGCTCACTACGCTAGATAGCGGTAGCGTAAAGGGTGGACGTCGTGCGTTTGGCTAGCTTTATTCTGCTAGTTGTAATGAAGCATAATTCCCTAATGTGGAAGTAGGTTACACAAATATTTCGTCAGTTATAATCATGGCGACAATAGTAGCAATAACAATAAAACTATCGTCTTACTGTTGATGGGTGCACTCATTGTGATCAGCACGTATCACGTCCTACCTGCCCGCTATCGTGTAGCTGCCATTCACGCCTTGGGCGTGCAGACAGGCAGACTGCAGTTCGGGTGCACGTTTCGTATGCGAGTTCACTGCCTCAGGAACCGGTTTCGCGTCATTCTGTCCATCAGTCTAAAAGTGTCACCCTTGAGTTTCTTTTATGTTCCCCGTTTGAGCATTGCGTTGTGTGGCCCTACCTTAAGCAGCAATCTACACGTCTTCATGGCTATTTAAAATAACGCTCTGACGATGGCGTTTCTGTTGAAAGCATGATCTTTTTTGAGGGACATAACAGGACAGCGTCTAGTTGTCATCCTTCCAAGTCAAGAGACGCGACAGCCCGTTCCCTCACTTTCATTTCTGTTATAGACGTTCGTTCGTAGATTATAAACAGCGCCGTCACCGCCATCATTGTCGAAAGATGAAGGTAAGAACATAAATGGGCTGGCATAGTCAGCAGCTTATTCTAGCAGGACCACAGGCAAAATGACCACCAACGACCCCCAGAACAGCATTTATGAGCGAGTTCAAGCCAGCGTAACGTTGCTGTTTCAACATTCGCTGCTACGCAAACAACAACAACGAGGAGACCATGTTAAATTTCGAAACGTCAACGCTAAAGGTAAAGCTTTTGGTCCGATGATTACCGCCTGTTCTTATTAGTTAGCTGGTCACTCTAGAGCTCGGCCATGTTTGTGTGTATGTCTATGTGTGAGTTTTTGAGTAATAGTTCGAACGACCCTCTGTGTCCGTAGTCGCTCTGAGCTGCTGTTGTTTCCTAACAACTGTTTGGCCGATGTCGTCGTTGACGCTGGCACAGGCGTACGTACGTTCGCCTATGCTGATATTAAAGCGGCAGCCGACTACGCTTCTTCCATATTGTAATGTATAAAGTAGTAAGAACTCGAAAAGACGAAAGCTGTCTGTTAAAATAGGCAGCGGCCGAAGTGGGGACGAGAGGACGCAACGTAACGCCACGCAAAGGGTTGACGCACAGCCGGGTGCAAGCAGGTAGGGAAGGTCGTCGACGTTGTCCAATTATTATCATTAATATTATGCTGTCGCTGTTAGAAACGATAGTCACACGGCCGATAGATAATGTGATAATGCAAACGAACAAAAAAGAGATAAAGGAGCTGAAGATCAGACTGAAGGACGGACGCGCTGGGTACGCCACAGCGGCCGAATTACGGTGATCCGACGATAACTGAGGCGAGCTGAGCTGGGCGAGAATGAGACACTTCACACGTCTCGTTTTTTTCTTGTTGTTGACGTGTAGTTTGCAAACACGCGGAATCGGTCACTGCTGCCAAAACTGTTCCTGCTTTTTCTCTTTCTTATTTCTATTCGTCATTATCGTGACGTCTCGTTTTCCCAGTTCGAACCAGCTATTGACTAGTGCTATAGGACACTACCAGTGAGTGTTCCAACTAAGAAGACAGACAAAAGCTGGGCAAAGTCATCATGTCGGCCGCCGGTACGTCAACGAGTCACTGACAAAACGTCACCCCACCGCTGCAGCAACGCCACTTTTCGCCACCACTGCTAATGCCACAACAATACGTACCTCTCAAGTCCCATCACACTAACCTATCAACAAGTGCCTTTGACTTGTGCATTTTGATGCACCCGGGGGCAGGAAAAATAGAACGATGGGTGGCTAGAGCAAACCTTGCACACAAAGTAGAACGCCGTCAGCGTTGCGCGACGCTGTGGCACAGCCACACACACCGCTGATAAAGACTATGTCGAGATTAAGGAACCGCCAAATTATAGTATGTATACGAGATTGGTCTGAGCGGACAGATTCGTAAATGTGATGCCAAGCAAGCAGCGTGTCGTCATTTAGTGATCACACCGACCGCAATTTTCATCGGTGTTAGATATATAGATGTATTATCTCCTTTTATGATCTAATATAACTTTTCGTTTCTTCGCATAGTATTAACCAAATGCGAGCAGACAGCTAATGAGCGTCTACCGTTTTCGTATAACCCATGAACTGAGACAAACAGATAAACACACGGCTAAGATGTCGCAAGTCTGAAAAAACTGTTGAGCAAGATGGCATTTGTTTACGCGCGCGTTTTTTTTTTTGTTTTATTCATTTCATTATTGTAATACGCCAATTCGCTTATGCTCGGAAAACGTCCAGACGAGACGTTCTGGTCCCGTTCTGCACGAAACAATCATTGTGACCACACTCCTCTTGCTCAGGTATAATATATATTCTGTTTTAGAGCATTGTGCAGTCGTGTAAAGTATCGAAAAAGAGGGAAGGGACTCATTGCGTGTAAGAGTTAATCGTATATCCCCGTGACAAGCCATAAAGAAACTGATGGACAAGGGGCTTGTGGGGTTACTTTTATTACGACCGGTTCAGTGAAATGTTGCCGTAGTAAACAGTGGTGAAACGATGGCGAAAATGAAAGAAGAGAAACATTTTTGATATGCCTGTGTGTACCCTTGGTACCGTGGAAGCTTTAAGTGAGAGGTTACGCTTTATAATAAGGAGTACGTCGACGAAAATTATACTGTGATTCCGCGCGACAGACTTTCTAAAAAGTCCATTTGTGCATCTAATTAATAGATAATTACACCGATTCAGTGCTGGACCTTGAATATACAGAAGAATTAGGTGCACTATGTTTGTATAAATTATGTTACTAGAATGTAACAGCAAGATGAGTGACGGGCGTATCAAGGAACAATCTATCGCTCTAGGCAAAGTAAGGAACGTCACGAATGAACGCCTTAACTTCAAAAGAGCAATAGCTTCCGCGGACACATGTAACCATTATGGCAACATGCGATTATAACGAAGGCATGTTATCGCCACATCGGTTCAACATGTGCTTTACCCTTATACACACAAGACGGAAATGTACTCCTTCGCCCGTGCACTCATCAAATCGCTTAAAAAGCGCAGGCCTCCACATACATATCGAGACCTCCTGCCACATTCGGTTTGTTATCACGTCGAGGAGAGCTCATCAGAATGAGTGATCGTTGACGTTTGGAACTGTCTGGTCAAGCGAGTCCCCGTTCGCGCTAATACACAATGTATATGTATGTTTCTCTCTGTTTGTACGCACTTCTACGATGCGTGTATGCGTTATTTCGAGAACAAGCTGCACGACCCAGAGCAGAGGTGGGTGCTCTGTCGTACGAGTACCGGAGCAGTAGACCGGCAGGAGCCAGAGTCACCGTGGCTACTGCAAGATTCATTCATTTTAAAAGCCCACATACGATTCTCTCAACTATGCAAAAACAAAGTGACTGATCAAGCTAAGCGGCTAACTCTGACAGCTCACGGTAGCTACGAAAAAAAGGACCCCATCGATTACGGCGTCATCTATCTTGATCAATCAGTGGCCGTGTCGACCAACAGCATGATCGGTTTCTGATTGTCGCTAAACGCCAAAGATGGGTTTCGGGTGCAGGGCCTCAATACAAAAGCCAAAGGCGATTTTCTCGTAGCGAGTCCAGCGAAGCTCTAGAAGAAAGACATGTCGGGAAGTACGTTCTCGTAGCACTTGTTCAGAGGCGAGGCCTTTGACTTCATTAAGTCTTATATCATTTCGATTCTTGAAGGGGTCGATCCGACTGCAAGATGCGTCGAAACAGACGGGTCGGAACTTGGTTATATATCATGGTGTGCCTTACAGCATATTGTGGGTCCCTTTTTGTTGGTGCCAGGCAGTGTCAATAGATTTGAGGAAGGGTATGGTCCAGACATTTTGTCTAATTATGTCTTACTAATCTGGTTTATTCACAGACACGATTCATTATAATAGCAAAGGCTGCTGCCTTACTGGTATGAAAATTATGCAGAATCGCGCTTTTTCTACCAGTGTTTTAGACCTTTTGCTGTCAGCATTCGACCGCGGACATTTTCTCCACAGCAAATGATTACAATTGCAATTGCCCGCGGATAAGTTTCGGCCAGAATTGAGGGATTAGTTAACTAGGGTTATTTGGCTAGCGGAAGTGGCGATGCTCGTTCCATACGATCCTTCTTGGTCCTTCTACCGGACTGGATGTCGAGGCACTTTACCTGTATCCGGTGCTTTACCTCATACCTGTCCCCATAACGGATATCTGAAGTCGGGCAAACGCGACACGTCTGCTTATCGTGTATCACCGTGTGATATGAATGCCTATAAATGCGTGTGAATTTGTTTGTCAGCGACTGTGCTCCTACCGAATCGTCGGTCTCGTTACGTCGTTTCGTTCAAACCTGCGCGTTTATCGTCCCAATAAACTATCATCTTTATTTGAGATTGTTCAGCTTGTTTTATTTGGTGATATGTTCGTTTGGTTGTGTGCGCGCCTCACGAGAGTCGGACACGACGCGATAAACAAGCATCCCTTATAGCAGAACGCGAGACATATCAAGATACGTACGCATCGGCACACTTGCAGATACTCACCGATAGAAAAGGCGAACGAAGCAAATCGTCTTGCACTTTGTTGTCCTTGTTCTGCTGAAGCTGCCCTTCAATTGTATAACTGTCTACGGGAGTGCAAATAGTAACGTCGGTACTCCCGTTCGTATTTCCTGTTTCGCTCTCCGTGCTCCCGTCTACTGTCCGCCATACTTGGCTACGTCTGTTAAATACTGTCGGATCTGACTCGAGCGCCACCCGATTCCATAGTTTATTGTATTTGATTTTATTTTATTGCCGCCGCCCGATTAGCTCTCCGATCCAGCCTGTTCTCTCTGTAGTCGCTTTGTGTAACTGCTTCTGTCGTGGATTACGCTCTGGTCGCGTCGCCATACTGCGACCGCCGCCACTGCTGCTGTTGACTCGATTGAAATAGCTGTAAATTAGGCGAAAAACGCAGCGCTCCGAGCGATCACAGATTCATCCGTTGTCGGATCAAACTATCACCGGTACCGTTGACGTCATCGATGTTGTTCAGTGGTATCGTGCGGTTTTATGTCGTGTTGCGGTGGCACTTGTTGACACACGCCGATCTCAACAGCTTCCTTAGCTCGACGCCGTTCGATGCTACCTAACTGACGGGATGTTCCGATAAGATCGATTGAGAGTCTGACTGATTCGGGCACACAGTTGGAGACCAACGTGCATCGAAGCACGTGTGACACCAGCGATATCGGAAAACATTTATATATTACTATTAACAGATACTCTGCAACGGTAACTGTGTTGTGTTTTAGGGAGCTAACAAACGTGGAAGGGCTAACTAGATAGATAGGAATACTGCGACAGTATGTTATACGACTAAAGCTCATAGCGAATAGAATACTATCATATGTGACAACAGAATACCATATATATATATTTTGATCAATTTGAGCTAGGTTGAATCAAGATCATCAACTTATTTAACGTTTTTTTTTATTTACAATTCATTACATCCTAATTAACGGTAATAAGGCGTTAAATTAGGTAGGTAGGCAGCTAGGTAGGTAGGTGCGTGCATATAAACATAAGCGCAAAACATCGTTACAAAACGACATAAAAAATAATATCGTAAAATAGCTCATTAATGGGTGATTACAGAGTAATTAGTAATATTGCGGGTTGATCTAATAGTGCATCAAAGACACTTTAGTCACCTTCGATTCTATCAATTGACGTTGAAGGCCGTAAAACGAGAAGCATCAGCAATATCGTTAAATGATTATCAATATCAATGCTCCGAAGATCATTAAAGATATTCGGCCTAACGTTCGCAGGCTGCTTTTCTTGCTGTTTTCGCTGAATCAACAGATCTGATTAACGCGGATCAGACTCAAGCATTTACGTATTGCACAAATGATAGCTTATTTAATCATCACCCACGTTCTCGCACTGCTTGGCCTATATGTCTAAATAAAATTTTACAGCCGTCTTCGACGGCTTAGGTGCTCAGTGGATCTGCTCTGAGTGATTCTAGCAACATGAACACCTACAATAATTTGTTATAGATAAAGCTAGAGCAAGGCTAATGCGGTCTTATAGGTCCATTCAGTAAGGTTTTCTCTTGGTCCTACAATTGTAACATTCAGATTTTAGCACCATTTCCATTTCTTAGTTTCGCGAAAGATTTCTCAATAAACAGCACACGATACATAGGTAAATCTAGTAAGCTATATCATTCTAAGGCAGCTACCGGCATTGAGATACGTACTGTAAGGCGAAGAGACAAGAATCAGCCAGTCTCGTCATCAGATATTGAAGAGCTTTGATATAAAAGAAGATATAAAATACTTCAAGATATCAAAGAGCAGCATGCTTTTGTAAATTGTCCAGATCTCGTAGTATGTGACATTGCCGGCAAGTGATACCCACATTAAAAACCAGCTGGGACCCACAAAATGTCTAACATCGATCCGGCTTTTGTCCTAGAAGCATTAAACGCAAATGATCTATAATAACGATTATCTGTAACTAATTTTATCTCTCCAAACAGTCCGTGTATCATTAACTTCTATTGCCAGCAATTAATAAAAACCTCTAATAAAAGCATTATAGGTCTTAATGTTAGCGTTAAATGATGGCTTCCAACTTTTTTGTTATCTGCTCCTTGATTGCCTATTAGATTCAGTCAACTATAGCTACGAGTGATATAAATCCAAAGTAGGCGATAGTAAAACTGCGTCTGCAGAAGAAGAGAGATGGCAAACGCTACTGTTGTTGTTATTATTATAGGGTTTTTCTATGTTTTAGCTGTTTTTTACGTGTTGATTGGTTGCTGAGATTGGCCCAAAAATAAGGTTCGAATGTATTAAACGTTACCACTTATCGTTCCTCTTCTAATGATAGATCGAAGCCCTGCCGGTGTCAGAGCCGGTGGCAGAAAAATCAGTACGTAACTTACCTAAGCTAATGAGGTAACTTGAATGATAACTAGTTGGAAAAATCGCTGTAGCTTCTTCTCATTTGTTCCCACTTCTACCGACCTATACTTCCCGTCACCGATCGCAAGCATGAGCCGCAAGCTTGCGTACATGTCAAGCCTCGTCCATGATCATGTCTGAACTCTAAAGGAGATAGAGCGTTCAATTTTATTGTTTGCATGAACAATATTGATATAGCCATTGGTCGTATAATTAGGATCGTAAATTACCTCCGTAATAACACTAGTCTAAAATGCACATGACAGAGTCCGGTGTATACCGTCATTTGTATGTCACCGACATGCTGATCGGTAATAATGTTGCGTTTCCGCCATAGCAGTCATCGAGCTATGTACTAGGCCAATGTGTGCTGATCTTTTTTCCGCAACGCTCACCATGTCCTCCAAAACAGGGCTCAACGTAGACGAATGATTAAAGTTAAAAGTTATTTTTGCACCAGCTATTCGTGTGTAAATTGTTGATGTCCACATTATTTTACATGACGTAGTGATCGAAACGAATCGCGCGTTTGCTTTATTTATTCGTAAATAAACATGCTCCGTCGACAAAGGCAGGACTACACGATAAATCGTACAATAATTACCAGTTAACTGGGGCTGGTAATAACGTTGGCGTTTAGGACATATCGCTTTATCCTGCCAGTAACCAAGTTAAGTCCTGTAGCAACCGCTAAGGAGTCCACCCCATTCAAACCGGCGATCGATGTCAGAGTCGAACTTCTCAATGGACATAGTCATGGCTGAACTTCTAAGACTCATTGAGTTCTGCTGCTGTGTCATCGCTTTCAGAACTATGCCTTACGACAATCATATTTACGGCTAGCGAAGTTACTGTATGTGGCAGAAGTGAACTGATCTTTGCAGGGATTTGCGTTGGCCTTCGATCGACCTCTCGGCCACGATTACTAGACGTACGCAGATTCAAAGAGTCTTCAGTCAGTAAGCCAATTTCGCCCTGGGACAGACCCAAGCACTCATACAAATATACAGCGGATGGTTAAGCGGTTGGACTGCTTAGAGGACGGTCAGTGTGTTGAACATTATGACATTGTTCTAAAACAAATAAAGCCATTATGCGAACAGCCAGTAGTGTTCGATAGTGTACATACATTCGATATGTTATTGGGTTAAAATGTTTTACAACAAGTAGCGACAAATTCCGTGCGATTATCGTAAATGCCCTTAATTAGCTCGAAAGTACGCTATCACAAAATTTACTCTAATTCAATGCCGTACGATTCGTCGACACAACGATCAAGAACATCTGCTCCGCCGCACCGATAAAACGTGCCTAAGATAACAGCTTGTTAGTCGTTTACTGCGGACGCAGCATCATTACGCGAACGTTGTCAATAGATAGAGTCACACGTGGCGACGGTCAAAGAAAGGCTCCCAGCCCAAAAGTCGTAATTTGCTTTAAATTCGATAGATAACACTGTTTGTTGATAGCTAACATGCCGATTACAAAGATTGATCGCTTCTCCCCTGGTCTAAATAGGAGCAAGTTCTGCTCCTATAGCCCACAACAGGTATGGGAGGCGTTAGAGACGACGGGCCATTTGTAGGCCTACTCGTAGGTTATCCGCCGATATGAACTCGAAGGTTCATTCATTTCAAGTTCAACTTGTAGTATTTTATTAAATAAAACAACTAAAGACAAAACACAATTCGCTATGTAATTTCTCCGTAGTACAAGGTGAACTCATCTATTTGCCATGTACGTTCCAACGATTCCAAGAAACCAGAAAGACCAAAAAGGAATCGACTGGTATGTTTCTCCATTAACGAATCTATCCAGCAACATATCGAACTTTGATTTTTTTCTTTTATCACCATCCTAGCGCTACCACTGCCGCCGCCTGTTTCATACTCGTGCTAGTACAAAGGCAAGTACAAACCCGACAGGCTTGTAAAAAACAAACTTTGTTTCGTGCTAGGGGTCAGCTGCTTCACGGCAGTACCGGACGCAAAACTCGAAACATAGAGGCATTTTTCTAAACAATGTGACCATGATCCAATTTCTTCACGGCATAAATAGCAGTTATAAGGATTAGGTTTAAGTATGTTTAGAGAATATCGATCATCTTGCAGGCGCCTCATTGCTGCGTCTACCGTGTCCACTCGTTACTAACACTTCAGACATGACCGAATAATAGCGATATATAGTAGTAGCCCTATTAAAGTAATATAAACAAAACGCATTAATATTGTTATCAACAATGATTGATCACGAGATAACGGCACAGATAGACAAATCGAGATTGATAACACTCGTTTATGATCGCCGCTTCAACGTCCCAGCATAACATACCATAGATCAAACTTTGATACGAACCTCCGTGCTTAATAATTTTCGTACCATTCGTTGCCAAGGCCCATCCAAAAGATCCATAACGTTCTTGATTCAATAGCTTATTTATTATAAATCTAATTTGTTTATTGTTTTGACGCATGGTACGTCCCGCAATCTGCCTTTGTAGAACCAATTACCAAGCCGTTATTGGTGAAGATCGGATTAAGAACCAGCGGGGTATTAACATGGGCATGTTCGCTGTCGCATGTTCATTTCTGCGGGTTTTCTACGTAACTGATCTACACGATGTTAGCATTGTGTACTGGTATAGAACGGGTAACTATATTATAATTACTAAGCACTTAGCGTATGTTGCCAGGCGAGAAGAAGATCAGTTTGCCTAGGGGAAGCTGTTTGTTGATTCGATCTGATCCAACGGATTGATCAATCTTTCTGACTGTTCATGATCAGCGCAGCTGTGCCTGGTGTGAATCGTTAGAGGCAGAACACATACACACATGTGTATCAGCAGATATTTCCAGGTGGAAGTGGTGCAATGTCGTTGTACGATTCATAACGTGGCATAATTTAGTTAGATATTGTCGGATCGGGTAGGAATTGATTGCGGAAACGACTTTTGCATGATTATATTCTATAGAAAAACCGATAATTATAATCGATTGGCTGCAATGAGTTGTCATGTTATTCCTGTCACCACGTCAGAGAAACAAGATCATAAAGAGCAAAGCTACTTAGATCACAACTTCTTCACCAAACTAAGCTGTTTGCCATGAGAAGCAATAGCTTGGTAACATGGACATAAAACTGCAGGACCTCAATGATCTTCTTCACATGTATTCTAAGAACATACAACACAGCGCTTATGCGTACGGCGAATTAATCTACCGCGTCTAGTGGCAGCTACCAGCTGAGCGGTGCAGAAGACCTAATATCTCCAAAGGGTAAATCAGTCTATTTATCTATATTGAGATTGACAGTTATTTTTTCCAACTGCTAAATTTATTCATACGTTTTTATTCAACTTTATCAGCAGCACAAGCGTAAATATACGCAAACAAATATATTTGTACGGCTAAATCCAAAATTTTGTTAACGTTAGGTCTATCGTAAATCACTATCAGTGTTTCTAAGCTGTCGCTGGTTCATTAAGACGTACTCATCCTGTAATCACAATCTATCGAATCTTTATTTGTGAAGCCTGATTGTCCAAAACGGTACGGAGTAACTAACTGTTTAATTCCTCTAGCTCTATCTTTTCACCTATACACTACAAAATGACTAAAAATCTACGACGTAACACTTTTTCTACGCATCGTTGTATTGCGTATGGATCCCTACGAGTTATGTGGGGTTGACGTCGCCGTATGTACCGATGCGGCAGGTTCACGAGTCAGCCGAAGCCGCGTTGGTGATTCGTACCGGTAGCCCCACCTGGCTCTGATTGAGAACCTTTGTGCCTTATATGATGGCGATCCGATAATAAACAAGTGTCAACTCTTACGACTTTCATAGCAAATCATTTCCAATGACGGCCCATTGGTAGAACTATTACAGATTTGCTGCGGCTTTTGTTGTGTAGCCAGCGCCCTGAATCTCATGCACCCTGATTTGAAGCTAAGCTTAAAGCTGTTCAATCAGAATGAAAAGCAGAATCCAGTTTAGCTGGTCTAAGGCACATGGATTCTCGCAAAGCATGGCATAGGTATAGTTAATTTATGCGCTTCAACAAGACGTTCGACTAGAAAACAAAAAAAAAAAAAATAAAGATATCGAAGATTGAAAGCCGCTAACAGCTTACAGAACAAAGGAGAAATAGCAGTGAGTGGAGCTTGAAATCAATTGTTACTAATAATTTGTTCTCAACTCTTGACCAGAACGTGTTACCTATCAAGTCTGCCCTTATTTGTCTCCGAAGATCTGTAATGTTTATGCGATGCTGTTTTTTTGTTAGCGAACCCTTTTAGGGGGGATCTTTTCAAGCATCGCTACGGTTCATCCTACAAATTCAAAGATAACGCGACCCTGCCAATGGTCGTCACTACCTAACTAAGAATGTATCTGTGATTCACGAAGAGCTGAGGGGTACTGTGTCATGCTGCACTCTCGTGTATTTACGGCCAAATAAATGGATCGTGCAGTATATCTTCCATCCCACAAGAGCCCATAGAATGATTAATTCATACGCTAAGAGTCGCCGGTTGAAGCCAAACATTGACAGATATTATGAAACATAATAGTCTTGTGACAGTTAGACGGCCCTTCTTTTTCAGCCTACTGTTGCTCGATTCTATTTTCTAATTCTTTAAGTAAATGACGACTCCGAGTCCCGCATACAGACATAGGCCAGCTAACGATATATATGCACGAAGGCGTCCCACCGCTCCGCGTGAGCTAGCAAAGTAAATCTACACAGATATTTATATTAGAGGTAATATCGTCGTTGATGGTATATCATTTTTAACGAGAGCTCGTTCTGAGTAACTGAGTAGATTGTATAAACATTAAACATGATATCATTTGTTGTTGCAATAATGCTTCAGATCTCATGTAGTGGCAGCAAGCATCTGTTTGTCATTGTTTGCTGCAGGTAGAAGGGTCAAAAAAGGCGCGATCCTTATGCATGCCCAGTCATCTTCTTTCCACAAACCCCCAACTGATCCGCATTTGCTTCACCAGGAAACACCAAAGGGATTACGTTGAAATCAAATACAGATTTGCACGAAGAAGCTTATAAGACGATCAGTCGTCTGTCTCTCATGCTTCGACAAGGCAGTATTCCCACTTATCTCTGTAATAAACTCTACCCGCAGAAGAACAGCAAAAGATCGATGATACACCATACGTAAGCGCTATTACGTTTTATCATCATCGTATAGCTTTCGACTCATTACTATACCTGTGGGTGGCACTTGATCCTCATTGTTGTCCACGATTGAAAACAACGATTTGCTAATTATTGCGTAATTGGTGTGAAGCTTAAAGGGAATCGTACGTTTTACGCGACGCATGATATTTTAAAATTTCCCGCTGCACTGCCTCGTTTCTGATCCCTCTAGCCGACATACACATCTATATTGTTAGCATCAGATATTGGCAGTTTTGTGTAGCATCAGCGTCGTGTGCAGCTGTTCTGCTCGCAAATGCTCACATCAACACATTCTCAATGGGTGATACGAAAGGATAGCAAGTCTTGTTCATGTAAGATAACCAACCGGCTTACTGTTTCTTCTCTACTTTTGTTGTATCGGTGCGGGCTCAGTCGCTCTTGAGGCTTCTAACAATTTCGAGGCGTCCATGCTTAATGCTGCTAAAGCAGTTCGACTTGCGTGAGAGCTTCACAGACGTTACACAGAGGGACGCTCTATTCTCTGCAGCTTTACGTCCCCGATATAGCCGGTGTTTCCCGACGGTTCGACGGCCCGCCCCATGAAGAGGCGGCATTTGTCATCAATGGGTGACGCGCCATGAGACCGTGTGCGCACCCGGCACAAGTTTTATTTACACAGTCGCAAACTCTTTGGCATGATACCTCACGCAAACCTCCGGATCCAGAGGGTGCTTGCGGCAGTCGAGAGTAACGGCTGCCGTCGGACGAAATTGCTTTATATTTTCGTCATTGTACGGTCCTGCTGCTGGTTCGTAAACGCGGATCGTAACAGAGTTAGCAACATCGGTTCACGCAAAAGTCGACAGCGAGTTCGGTGAAAAGAAACATCATCTGTGTAATGATGAGGTGCTTTTCTTCAATCGATCCCTTGAGTAACGGATTTTCTCGCTAGTACATTAAGCTTTACTATGCAGAATAGTAAACTTACTGGTGATTTATGCACAAGCTTAAGTGAACGAATTTAAGTAAAGAACAATTAGTTGCAAATATAAATTTATTAGCTTGACCAAATTTAGTTCAATTTAAATATTTATCAATAGGATTGAGACAATTTCCTTATTCTCAACTCAAGAATAATGGCAGCAAAATCGAAATGGGCTTGCATGATGTGCAGAGCATCTTGCACCTTTTTGTATGACTAGAAGGGAATTCAATTGTTCCGCGTAATTTAGGGTCTGTTCTCTTGTGACGGGTCTCACGAAGTTTGTTGTATTGCTCTGTCAGGTTGGCTTTTCTAATTGAGAACCGGTCACTGACGTTAGTTAAGGAACAGCTTTTAGCATCACTTTTCCAGCTGAGGAGTAAAAGTAGATGTAGATATTCACAGTTTCGACAAAGCTAACCAACCGTAACGATACCTAGCGACCCTACATTTGCTCACCAGCACCAACGTCACGATAAATCAGGTCATCGATAATGAATCGATGGTTCCTTCTTCTAACAATAGGCCTTCAGGCTTTTACCAAAGTATTTCATCTAAGCTTCACCAGGTTTGTGTGCTTACCATTCTCAGTAACTCATTGTCGTGCCGTGAAAAGCGCCTTGGTAATTTCTTTCCTGTATCTCCCACGTACGAAGGAGAATACTGAAAAACGTGTGCTAAGTTTAGCAGTCAAACAGACAACAGCCAACTGGTAGCGGAACCTCGGTAAGCTGCGGCAAGGGACGGGCATCAGGTGAAAGCCGTTTGCTTGCCTCGAGTACGTAGAATACAGGCGGCGCTTGATGAGGTGCGCCGAGCGCGCCAGCGGCTTCACACAGACGACGTAGGCTCGGCAATGGCGCCGCCGAAGAAGTCCTCCGAATCAATTGCCCATGATGTCCAAATCCTGTCCGACGGCATGGCGCCACCGTCAACGACGACGTCACTAAGGTGAGTTTGGCCGCCACTTTATCCAAACAACAGAACGCATCGCAGAATTAGTAGCAGCAGTAATGGAAGAAGTGGTGGACGTACTCATCGTCAAGCAACGGGAGACTATTCCTTTGGACGTAAAACGTCGAAGCTCAAATAGTCACAAATTGGACACCGAGGACTCTGCTGACAGCCACAATGCAGCGCCGTGTTAGTTTCATGCGTAGTTAACGTATGATTAAAAAGATCTGGTTAGCGATTAAACAATGTTTTGGCTTAGCCCACATCACATGGAGAATCTGCAACATGTCTAACAGAAATAAACAGGTACATTTTGCATAAAAGGGCTCTTGCGGTAGAAGATAATTGTTGAAAAGGCATATAACTATAAGAATTGCCAGGTCTATGCCATTACTATTAAATCAATATATTTTAAGTCCTAATACATTTCGTCGGAATTGATGTGGTCCTGCACTTGCAAATTTGTTTTGCAGTGGCGAGCTTTTTTTGAAGTTCCTCGTGGAGTAGGTCGTGTGCAGGACATATCTACCCATTACGGTAGTATCTGCCTGTTATTTTAATACGTCCAAAGGATGGCCTCAAGGACTAAATTTGAATTCTGTTCCAGTTAAACTGTTACTTGCCCCATTTCTTAAACCGTTCAAGTTATTTACTCGAAACGGGGTTCGAACCATAGATAACTGAATGCCTTTAAGTGACTTAGCTCAGTTGATGCAAAGCACTAACGGCGGCCATTATTGTGACATCGCATCCATGTAATGATGTCTAGATGCTGGGATTTTTTCTGTAGTTTACTGTTGACCAGCCATCAACATGGTCGAAGCTCACTTCATTGACTTTACTCCTACCTCTATGGACGTCGCTGAAGATAATTTACTTCGTCGCTGGACATGGCGATTGTATTTCTCTGCCGTGGGTGCGACCAAGAAGCCAAACTGAGTTACTCACCAAAGCTCATCAAACGGCGCAGAAGCGACGGTCAACGATGGAAGACGCCACGCTGCGGTGATCGACGAACACGCCGTCTATAAGTCACAGGAAATGAGCCCATTCGACCACACGAAGCGATTTTATACGCTGCGAGATGTACACGCGCGTTGGTTTAAGAAGTATTCGATAACATTTAATGTAATCATAGAGTTGCATAATGTATCGTCGAGAAAACAACGAGGTATATATATTATTCGTTAGGCCTAGCATATGGAAAGGAGACAACTGCACCATTCGAACATATTTCCTAACAATCAAAAGGTTATTCTAATTGAAGCTTGAAGTCGGAGTTACGAACGAGCTGGCAGTTGTATGAAGAACACAAGCTACTTCACAACCGGCATTATAGTAATAGCTAAGATCTTCAAACAGAATAACCGCCCGCATCGTCTTCACATCACAACAAAATCCCGGCCCTTTTCATTTATATAGTACGCTATTATGTCTCACTCACCGGAATATCTTCAAAATATAGAATGTGCCTTCAAATATTTTTTTTTTTTGCGTTTCCGCTGGCTTCGTTGTTGCTTCTTACTGGATTGAGACATCGCGATCAGTTCGGCTTACCCACCAACACCCCCGTTCACCGACGAATTCTTGATTTTGCTCATATTCTATGTCTCATCGTTTTTTCGTTCTACAAGAGAGTGCAAAACAACGCCAGTCTAAGTCTGGCGTCAATACGATAAGACAAGCCTCACGTTATTCTCGACGATGTCCACCCATATATTGGGGTGGTATACCACAACATGTCATCAATCTTCGCCTTCGTCTCGTTGCTTCTTCCAGTGTTGCCGTTAGTGTTTTTGTCGTCGTTGCTCGAATGTGTGAGATAGTGCCAGATTGTAAACCTTTTACGGGCGCTCCTCGTAAAAAAATCCGTCCTATTCCATCGAGGTCTCCATACGTTGATTTGGACCCTCTTGTTCGATGACCGCCGATTCTTCTTCGTTCGTGCCACATTTACAACTTTTCTTCGGACTGTTATACGGCCCTCTTGGACTATGAGACGGCTGGCGAAGGCCCAAAGCCATCCCCCGACAGAGCCACCATCAACAACGACAGCAATAACGAAGCAGAGGCAAGAAAACGAAAAAAAGAAAATAAAAATAAAGAAAGATGCGAGTCTCATAATGCGCCTCCTTCGTCATTCAGGGTGCTAACGCGGAAGGAATGAGATGGCACAATTTTATACCTTGTATCGTTTTATTATATTAGTATGACTACTATTAGAACGGCGGCCGTAACAGCGCTGTTGTTCTTGTTGCTTTTGTCAGTAATAAAATATTTCACTAAAAATTGACAAGGGCCTGCCATCAGGCATCAGGCCGTAGTCGTTGTTTAGACAGCGGTAGCAGTACCGATAACTCAACAATAAGACGGGGTTTTCTGCACGACAGAACGGCCGTTCTGTTACATCTGCCCAGTTATTCCGGATGTATGCGCTGGTGCCTTTCTGCTTTGTAAACGAGCCTGACGGTTACTGGTCATTTTATGCTGATCAAATATGATTCATGCGAGATTCGAATGAAATTCCGCGTTAGCTCCGCTTGAAACAAAGCAGACAAATCATAGAAATAACACTAATACTACTTGCAATAGTTGGATTATGTGGTAATCGTATACTGTTGGAACAGTCGAGGAGCGAGTAGTTTATAGTAATGTATGCATACGGTATGAATTGGCAGGCGGATCTGCTTACGCTCAAGGTTATGCGGTTGGGTACTTACTGAGTTATCTCGGACTGACTGGACAAACCCTCTCATTAGTCGGATATTAGGTTTTGGCTGAACCTATAAGCACGACCAGAATCATCGCTTCGCTTACTTGAATATTTAAGATTCGAATTGACAGGTGACTTCCTTTAGCAGCGAAGGCTATGTGTTGGTACAGCGTTAACTGTTCCATGGCGATGTGTCCATTCTTGTATGCTAGAATAGAACATGCTTGTATCATTTCACGTTATTCTTTTTGCCTCTAACGACAACGAGAAAAATATGACGGTATTCGGTCAGTATAATCAATTGCGGATTGTGATGGGCTTGCAGTTTGTCTTCGTACACGACAACGCGGTGCTGAAGAGCAAAAAGCTGTTATTTTCTTCTGTGGTTTGACGGTGGTAAACGTCGAACGACATGTGTAGACTAAAGGGGGCATAGTTTGATATCAATCTCAGTTAATTAATCGCTGACGTGTTACCCAGGCAAACGCTAACTACAGAAAGATTATCAGAACGATAGTCACCTATAAAAAAAAACGGCCCCGAATTAGTCCTTCGTTTTTTTTTTTTATTTCTTCAGCTATTTTCTATATTATAAAAGCAAAGTCATCGAGGAAAATGATCCGATGCCGACGCTTTGTAAACTTCCATTCCATGGCCACGAGTTAATTGTGCTCCTAAATGAAACGCGTATAAATTTTTCGCGTTACTGCTTGTTTGGTTGTCTTGCCGTTCATAGGTATTTTAGAGAAGACTCCAAAGACCATCCCGGCTAACATTTCTAGTGGAGCAGGTCCTCGATGCTGTAGCGAAGAAGGCATCCTGAACTTGTCCACACAGAAGAGAATAGCCGAAGAATATATACTGAAAGAACCCGTCTTGTTACACACACAAACACATCTTCATATATATGTATAATAAATAAGCTTCAAAAGTAATTGGGTATACATTATCAGCTGCCATTTTCTACGAATAGTTGTTTTGTTTGTTGAATCACTAATTACGACGCCGAGTTGAGAACTTGTTTCAACTAGTACCAGTCCGCTAAAACTTTGCGGGTTATATTCCATGACCATCTCGAGCGTCATAACTGAAACTTGCTCTACGCATTTGCTCTGTTTGTGAGTGTAATGTTTCAGTACACAAAAACACTCGTTCTGTTTTTGCGCATTTGATAAACATCTAATGTCTCGCGAGTGTCAGCATCATACATGACTTCATTATATGGATCAGCTGTGTCGTGTCTGTTCGCCCCGCGTTTTCCACTTCACCCGTTTGTTTTCTTGCAACACCTAGCGACTCAGTTATAATCTATCTATTTCTGTTTGGCCATACGTACACACTTAGCAGTGCCATAAATATAGAACGAGCGCAAAAAAAACGTTCAGTTGCCACATTCAAGCTTCCGAGCTGTCAGTCAACGCTTGCCTACGCATCTCAACTCGTACGGTCGTTTGGCTTAGCCACATAGCCACGACAAGTATTAACGGCGGTACGATCGTTGCGTCGAGCGTTAAACTTAATTTATTCGCTATTTTTTTTTCTCCGTATCACGCGGCCATACGGTGCCAGCCACAGGCCAAACTGTCTATATCGCCAAATCACAAAATACACAGCGACCCCGGCCTATGCTTACGCATAGCTTCCGTAACAAATACAATGAATGAGCTTCGCGGCGTGCATTTGGCTCGCCGTCTGTTAGCTACTTGTAGCGAAGCCAACGAGGAAACGGCCTGAGGAAAATGTTACGATAGCTGGTACGAGAGTTAGCCCTACTGCGATGTTCGATGTCGGTGACTCGTGTCGAGTACCCGTGTCGATGGACACTGCACCTGCGACGCCGCGACTAGCGTAAGGGAAGTTTTACAGCGCCGTTCGGTACAAGTGGCGAGGGACGCTGAGTGCGTGTTACCTCGGTCACCACTGTCGCTGTCGAAAGGATCGATATCAGAACGAGCTATTACAATCGGGGGTCTGTGCGTTTTTCGTCTCGGGGAATAGAGTACGGGGCAAGGAACTACTACAGCTCCTCTAGATGTTGCTGTGGTTCGTTGGCGTCACTATTGCGACTGGGGCAGTAAACCACGAAAAGTGCAGTGTGGAGCTTCGCACATGCGGATCAAGCAAGTCTGCCACTGCAGCGGCGATAAAATTGGCTGCAGCTGTTCCTACCCAGGTTTCGGCTTGAGACAACTGGAGCAATTGAAGTCGCATAGCCATTCAATGCTCATTTTGCCCCACGCTCGAATTCTCTGACTGTCAGGCCACATCGTGGTCGCTTGGCCCGCCGAGTTAACAGTGAGCGGTCTGCCCTAACTGACTGCCATGTACGTCTTTGCCGTCTGTCTTGCGGCCGACCCGGTGCTGTGCTTATTACAATGCACCTGCTACGGCCGCCGCTGTTTTCCCTAACCCGAATGAGCGGCATCCTAATATACGATGATATTCAACTAACACATTGACCAGGATTAGCTGTGTGATAGGGTCGTACTAGCCTGCCCATTTTTGCATCCGTATGCCTCTGTACACTTCTACAATAGATGTGTGCTTGTGTATGTACGCGCGTGCGTGCGTTCGTTCATGAAATGATATTTGCTATTGCGATATTGCTGTGAAATACTGTAAGTACGGACCCCGCGCAGAAGATTGCGCTCGTCCCTGGTCGAGTAGCGGCGACAGGGGCCTGGAATGAAACGCCGTACGTTAAACGCAACAAAGACCAACACGAATTCTCACAGAGGCTGTTAATAGACATTCAAACGGTCAAACATGAATGATATTATCAAAGAGTGAGTAGCAGGTCCACCAGTCGTGCTACATTGAGCACTCAACACGACTGCGTTTCAGGGTACGTCAGGACCAATGCGACAATTGCCAGAACGCGTCACGAACCGAGGGTTGCCTCAGAATCCGCTGAGCAAAGGCAACTGTGGATAGCGTTATACACAGCATAGAATATCTAT
The DNA here is from genome assembly GCF_002443255.2 of Varroa destructor. Taxonomy (NCBI): domain Eukaryota; kingdom Metazoa; phylum Arthropoda; class Arachnida; order Mesostigmata; family Varroidae; genus Varroa; species Varroa destructor. Next base: position 14,339,994 of record NW_019211459.1, on the reverse strand, counting down.
CGAAACATCGCGGGAAGATATTGTGTAGGCACAACAGTGGCTGTGCTTAATGGTGGCGCCGCTGCTGCTGTCGACGTCGTTGTTGTCGCTGCTATAGTTTTTGCTGGCATTGTCAAAAACGTTAAGCCTTCCCATCAAGTATCTTGGGTCATTTGCCAGCTCGACGATGGGACGCAATAAAAGACTTGTTTGGCTCGTAGGCCTTTACCACTGTTTCCTTGTTTCCTACAGCGTTCTATGGGAGGCGCGTTGGACTTTTCCGGACTGGGAGATTTTCTGATGGCGGTATCGACGCAACGGCTAGCGCCATCCAAGTCATTGTGTCGGTGTGTAACATCGTTTAAACAAGTCCTCTCAGTCTGGACCTTTCTGGCACTTAGACGAGGTCCCAGATGGCTGAAATAGGTGAAACGAGCGTCATCATTGTCTGCCTATTTATATATACCTACATATATATGTGTAAACTACTGAATTGTCAAGAACTGCTAGCGGTTCGGATTTTCGCACTTTTCTAGAGTTCGGACAATTTCTTGCAATACTGCCGACACGCCAGGTCATGGTTTATTGCCAACCTAATTAAGAAATTGATTCTGCTGTCAGTGGCAAATGACGTCTTCGACAAGCTGCTAGGAAGCCTTAGAATCACGCAACGGTCCATGCACTGCACGTGTATGCTATACGTACCTAGCCAATTGTCCACGCCTTGCCATCTCTGCTGTCTTGACTATCGTCGCTAATTGAGCCGACATACGATTAGTGACGCTGCGCCGGGCGCCTACGACCCCATTAGCGCGGTAGCGAAGAATGAACGTTGAGCCACTCTTGAGTCAAGCCGCTGCTTTTGCTGTGTTGGCCCTTCCATCTCTTTTACTACAGCCACTACTACCACTACTACTACTGCTAGTGCTGTCTTTGGCCTAAAGTTCTGCGTCGGACCCTGTCCAGTGCGGCTCTCCTACAGCCGAATCTCTTGTGGCTCATCATCTATATATACGTCCTTACATACCGTAGCAGCTTGACGAAACGAGACAGAACGCCCGTCTTAATCATTGAGCTCATTACTCGTAATAAACTCTCACAGAACCGACGATGTTACAGAAGCTATTGCCGCCATCGTCGTTGAGAGCCTTTAGTCCTTGCTCTGTGTACATGTCGAGCACAGGTGTTGCTTCGCGTGATGGACGGACAAAAAAAAAATGTTCCGGCAGAAGATCGCTAGCTAGAAGGGAACGTTAAGTGAGTGGCGATTCCTATGGACGACTGCTAGCCCATAACGGCTCTGCGAAATAGGATTGCATTGTTGGCCGGCGAACGTTATCATTGACGCTGTTAGGAGAAATTACTTTATAACGAAGAGATCGAAAATGAGGACAACGAAAATAGACGACAGTAAACACCATCGTCGAATATTGTCAGAACGACGCGCGAGACTAAGCAAGAGTACTGCGGTCGGCTAGCGCATTTGATTGGATCACCTTTCGGCTTGTTAGGAAATTGCCGCGTGTTTGGTTGTACATTACGTACACAGTATATGTTTATTTCGTTGAAGCGTCCCGTTTGTGTCTGCTGTCGGCGATAAAAAAACATGATTGCGGTAGCAAAATACCCTTTTTAGACGTTATCTAGGACTATTAATACATATATTTTTCGCTCAATTAATTGTATTCAGCACATGTCCATGTGTAGGAATCGCGGATGATTTGTCAGTAGCCAAATTCTTTGGATAAGCGCTAGATGAGAGTAAACCAAAATATAAGCACACATCATGTGAGGATCAATCTCGAACAAACTTGTTTTGACATGATGGCTGAGGCGGTAGCAAGGCTGGGACATAGGCCTCGCTTTTCGAATGTGAATGTTCTCACGGAAAATTTCTATATTCGGAATGTTTCGACAGGACACAGAGAGAGAAAAACGGTGTGTGCGTGCGTGCGTGCGTGTGAGAGAGAGAGGGACGAAGTCGGAGCGACGTAGATTACATGGCTAAGAGACCCCGCGTGCATTGCACGGTTTGCGTAGCCGCGTTTCGGAAGACTCTAGAGCAGAAAGCTCTGCGGCATCTTTTTGCCGAGGGCCAGTTAAGCAAAATATATAAATTATCTATTCAGTTCCATAGCTATTCAAATACATGATCTCGACAAATATGATATATCCGCAACAACACCAACGAAGTGTTGAGTCGTCTATGCTAATCTGTAATGCGTCAGTTATCTTAAAGACGAACTTGGAAATCTTCAAGCAGTTCGAATTAGCCTTATACGATGAAGTGCGGACGTCAAATTGTCGTCCAAATAAAACAGTAAAAAATTGAAGCAATTGAAAATCGCATTGAGGGGAAACAGCAAAAGGCTTTCGAGTTGGATTCAAGTAAACCGCTACTCAACAATTGATAGAAGTAAAACTAACGATTGATTCGGGTGTACATGCGTGTATCTGTACGTATTGAAAAAAAGGAGAGGTTATTGATGTACACACACACGCACACACACACACACACACAATAATACCGTCTAGTACATATTATGTAGTAGAAGCAAAGGACGTTTTTACTCCTAAAGGCATTTATGGCTCCATACGATGTATATAATATAGAACACACTAGCAAATTATATCTCTTCAATTTGTGCAAATTTATTGACAGATGAAAAAATGAATTTTGCCAATTTTTCTCTCACTGTGTCCGGATATTGTGCATAATGACGATCAGTTTTATAAATTTTCTGATTGTACAAAGTTTTCTCAAAAACGCTCACTTCACTTTCACCCCACCACCTACATTTTGTGCTATTTTTCTAGTCCCTCTGCCAAAAATGTCCGTTTAGACCGTTCTTTAGGCTAGTGATATTTACTCATAGATATACCCATATACACGTATGCACAACCTCTCAAAACAATCATTCATACTTGTTTGTTATGGACACGATAGCTTTGCTGCTGCGATACGTCGTACCAACCCGAAAGTTTCAAGGAGTTGCTTACGCCATATTGCAATGCACCTCTCGCTTTCTCAATCTATTCCAGCTGCTGTTCAAGCCGTTTGCCACCTTTTCAACAGGTCAGATCGTGCTATACCGATCGAAGGATATGGCTCACACTAGGTGTAAAGAACCTTCGGCCTCAGGCTCAAATTCGCTCGGGACCAATCATTTGGTCCTGCCAGCAGCCAATCGCGGTGCCGCTCTTTCTAGACGTCACACTTGGGCGTGTGACGTCATGCAGGGAGGTGTTAATGGTGGCACCTTAAGAGATGGCGGACGCTGATTGGCCAAAAGCCGCGAAGAGGAGGCGGAGCCTTCGCACGCCGTACATCTGGTTAGCGCAAGGGGGGTGGGGGGGCATTTCGTTACCACAACTGGCAAAACAAACGTGTAACGACAGCTACAGAAGCAAAATCAACAGCGCTAGCTACCACTATGAAGTACGCCAAAGCCGCACTCACCGAGAGCCAGTTCCAGCCAATACGTGATGGGGCAGCACACTACAGACAGTATAATTTCGCTGTCGTTGATACGCACGCTCAAGAACTAGACTGGCCAGCAACTTAGCGCTGCTGAAGCGTCATCCGTCGGCGGTGCACATCGGCGTGCTGACCCGTCAAGGCAAGTCAGCGCGTGCGCCAGACGGAATGAAACGAGACTGTATTTATTGCTGCGATTGCAGCAGGAAACTGAGTATAATAGGGACAGAAAGGAGAAGCACACATTATCAACATCCAATACAATACTCTATCCTGGAACGAAGGTAACGCTGTTCACGCAGTCAGATAGGCTGTAGACTGAACTAGACGTGTTGATCGTGCAGCTACAATGTACGGTATAATGATTTATCATATATATACATAAGGAAGGGCCTTTTTTAACGGTGATTACTATGTGGAAAATCTTTTTCATTAGGCACTTTAAACAACTTTGGTAGGAATGTAGAATTTTATTTCTTACAAGATGAGGCACCTGCACTTACCATCATGATGAAAATCTTCTAAATACGTAGATAGGATAAAAAGGTTTCGTAGATTACCCTGATCGATCTTCAGATCTGATTCCTTTATTGTGAGAATACCTCTAAGGTAAACTTCATGCCAGCAAACTAACGACGCTGGAAGATTTAAAGTCACTATTGGGTTTGTAAATCGACAGTCCACGAATACCAGGCGTGTATTGACCATAACGGTATTAATTTTGAAACTCTGCGGTTGGAGAAAGGGGTATATATTTTATGGAAATTTTTTGCAATTCAAATATAAATTATATTCGAATAGAAATACGTTACAGCATTCAAACTGGGCGCGTATAGCACACCCTATACACACACACACACAATGCAACACCTAAATTGGGATTTATTCATATGGGTTTTTTTCCTAATACCTATTCTCTACGAATTGTCTATATGTATGTCATCCTTCACCGGCATGTTTATTCAATACAGCCACCGTTCACTATGGTTACAAGCTTACTTCGAGTTTTACACTGTTCACAGATTTGTTTCTTTGCAATTTTGCAAATGGCGGTATGTTGATGCTTGTTGAAACGTCGCTTAGTAACGCTCCATGCGGAGCAATTCCGCTAAAATCAAAACTCTCTGTATGTGGTCATTCCAGAACATGCTTAAGCTTTCAAGCAGCCAGGTTAATCGGCTTGTACAAGCCAGAAGATTTATCGTCTTTTTTTAAATGCTCAAATTGCACAACAGTTTGTACCAACACGAATGCAGTATCTGCAGTAATGGGTCCGTCTTTCCGGAAGAAGTATAGTGGCATGATGTCTTCTGCGCTTGGCATTACACTCAGAACTCGAACTTTGGCCAGCAATGAAATCAGCGATTGTTTCTGCATCCGGAATGGAAGAAGAATTATTAAACAATAATCGGAAACGACCTGCTATATCATTCGTCCAGCAAACAACCTTCGTAACATTTCTGGATTAAACTGTTCCAGAAAGCATTTGTCTGACTTTTATGACACAGGACGTATACCTGAGGTCTTCGTAAATAGTCCATGACATCATATGCCCATTCACGTCAACTTTCTTCACCAACGTCCTGATCAGTACAGAAAGATCACTAGAAATTCAGTTCTGGAGGGCTGAGTGTAACGTGAAAATTCGCTCTTTCCGCTCTCTGCCGTGGATTTTCTATTGCGCAGTGTTGGAATTTACCGCTGCTTCTTTTGCAACTGCCCACCCTCGTTGCAACGCAAGACTCTGTCGATCTCGGGTGACCCAAGAAGTTTATAATCTCGATGGGGGGGGGGGGTCGTTTAGCTCGTGAATTCGCGCAGATTCGGAAAACGACAGCTGTCGTTTGTCTTAGGAATTTTGCTGGCGTTTGGTTGGTACCAAGAATAGCAAACAACTGCATGTCAAAGTTCTCTAGAATTTAGGTGCTGTACATTTGTTAGACACGTGCATGCTTTGTTAGACCATGCTATCTTTGTCTGTGTTAACGCGCAAAGTATCGGTCCCATGCTTAATACCAGTAACCAATCAGTGCTGAAGTGGCAATCATCGCCGAGTGATAACACTGACCAACCGCTGTGGATCCGGATCGTTGAGGTTGGGTCAGCAGCAGTGTTGACGGCCCAGCACGTTCTCACGCAACAATGATGGCGCGACGTGTTCGCCGTTGACGCGGGAGGACCCGTCGGATAGCATCCGCGACCGAAACGGCAATCAAGCCACTATGCATTGACTATCCTCTCAGTAGCGACTTTTTACTTCTGTTTTCGGTGAACAGAAGGGTCTTGTCCGATACGCCGACGTCGGCTGGCATAGTCACATACGCTGAATCGGCATTCGGAATCGACATAGTGCCAGGAGACAGTTGTAGTTTTTCTTCTTATCGCCTACATCGTTCATGGTAGTCCCAACCCCAATGGCGGAACGTTACCTTTATCGTTGTCATCCAGACTACGATTACGACGACAATGGCGTTGTTCTATCTGACTAGTGTTATTACCATTATGAGGTGTGGATATGGGCAAAGCTGTTACGTTTTTCTAGCAAAACAGTGAAGTTGAATATACATAATTTTACTTTCATCTAAAACCACTCTCGTTACCAAATCTGTTTCTATTGTCAGTTTATAATGTAAAGTGTGTGGGAAGTTCCATTGTAATCAGACAGTAATAATAATATTCCAATCAATATATAGTTGTATATTGAAAAATCACTAATTGAAGTTGGATCAATCGGCGTTATTATCGCTCCAAGTGCCATCATTTATAGAGGACTATTACACGAATCTTACAAATGGTATTGCTTCTCCATAGTAATGCTAATAAAACCGTACAGAATCTTCAATTAAGCAGAGTTAAGATGGTAAAGTTGTGCCTAAAAAGGCAAAAACAAATTGCTCAAGCTCTTACTGTGCTTACAGCTAGCTAGATGAAACGCTCAAGAAAGCACAGAGATGTTATGTAACTTCATGAATTTAAGCACAAATGTAAACTCAAAACAAAGCAGAGTTGAGGTTAGCGCTCACACTGTTCCTCAATTACGAACAGATGTAAGTATTACAGATATTAACATCTCTCCCCGATAATATCTCTACGAATCACGGTATATAAGATCTATTGTTTGTTGTTACCTGATTCTATTGTGTAATCTTTTGTGGCGTAATTTTTCATTCCAGTAAAAAGTGCACAATTATGCAGTCATCAGCAAGATGCACAGAGCCGTAAGACACACAAATATTCAATTTCACGGTTTAAATCAAAGCTCGTTCGAAACGTAGCATCCGATCTCTGACCTATTTCAGAGATACTCAGAGCCAACGAAAACAAGCTTACAGGCGATCTGCGGCTGTGGAAGCGTGCTGGTCTCTATGGGGCTATGTACAGAGGAAAATTAAATACAGTTACACATTTTAATTTGCTATATCACGTATTATTTAACGCTTGGCTCACGTTACCTAATACGATCTTTAAGTATAGAAATATCTCCAAGTAGTCCATCCCACATGTAGCATTTGCTTTGATTTTTCTATTTACCTTGTCTCATGCTTTATCAAAGCAAGCAGTCTCTTAATTTGAAATTGTATCAATGTTATTTTCATTATAGATACTTCAAATGGAAGCTAAACCACTACGATCTGTCAGTAGTTTTAACGAAAAGTATTACAATTTTTTTACTGTTGGCGAAAAATGATCTCTCTAAATCGATCAGGCCGCAACGAATCTTTTTGAGCTTAGCAACAATTGCCTGAAGGATACGTACTGACTGAAACACACGCCAAAGGGTACCATACGTTGACGACTTAACAGCACACGATAATGACGATACGACTAGAGAGTGCGGTAGTTCATTATTTCATAGTCGTTCTGAACTGGACGCCTTTCCGCTTGAATAACATACCGGTCAATTCACCAACATTCTAGCGAGCTCGACCGGATGTGACAATAGAACCTTGAATCTAGATGATTTAAACCACAGTCAGCAGATGTGGGAACATCAATGTCAGACGCTTTCCTATATTTATTGATTGATTTTGGCAAGGACCACAGCTGAGTTGCCTTTGAATTAAAAGGAAAGTGCCGCTATCGAATGTATGGCTCCAACATGGAGTTAATAGCTTCCATGTCAATAGGCATCGATGTCTAACCTAATGGAAGTTTACCTATCTGTATATATATGTATACTACGTACCTTCCAGATTTTGTGACAACCATCTCCGTTCCTAAAGCGTGAAACTTTTCCCATAGATCCTTAGCTTCTAAAGTAACTTCTGGATCGTCCCTCACACCGTCGTCCTTTGTCGGCGTGGTAGTCCCAAGACAAGGCGAAGACGGTGTTGGCGCAATCGGAGTTAGAGGAGCCGATGGCATACCCAGCATGCCTGGAGCACCAAGACCCAAACCGACACCCATGCCCAAACCAAGTCCTGCGAGTCCCCAGGGAACCCCCAGGGGTCCGGCGAAGTTAGCCTGTTGATGGTGGTGGTGGTGGTGGTGCTGCTGCTGCTGCTGCTGCTGCTGCTGCTGCTGTTGTAGTATTAACTGCTGATAGTATTGATGGTACAGTGGTGATAGAAGAGGTGGTGGAGGCGGTGGAGGCGCCGACGGGAGCTGTGCCGGGGATGCTGTATCTTCGAGTAATGAACGAACACTGAAATCACGCGGTCGCCGTGGTGGCGAGGGACTAGCCACCATGGATACCCCTGGCGTCGAGGTGGCCTTTGAAGTAGCCTCCTCCATGTCCATCGCGGTACGCGATCGCGGAGGTATGTACAGCTTTCTACTAGATCATCGTTCTCCGTCAATAATCAAACCACCGTAAAGTCCTTACAAGATTACATAAAACAGATGAGAAGCAGAACTACTAGGGCCACTTTTAAGATACAACAATGGAGAAGCACTCACTAACACATGAAGCACATGGGTTTACAACAGTCCGAAGTAGTTCCGACCTCTGTAGAGGTGGGCTCTGCTTCGATTGTTGCCTGGACGGCAGATCCTTATGTACATCACAACTTTAGTTTGTAAAAGTGTTTATGAGTAAACGGTGTTTAGCAATGGAACGGTTCGTATGCAGCAGCTCGTTAAAATTCCTCTCCCTGCCGTAAACGAGCAGCGAGTTTCACCTTGAACTTCAAAAATCAAACAGTCATTTACCCCACTTGACACCCCAGTTGACTTTTGTATAGTCCTATTCGTCTCAGCTGACCATTTCAGCGTTAAACAAACACTTTGCGACGGTCGTTATTGCTGTTTCAGACATGGCTGTCGCCTTTTTGTGTAAGTATCATCTGTGCCCGGACATCACCTCCACTGCACGATTTGCTATTCCACAGTGATCTCTTTTACGGCCGCCTTCGTCAATGCCAACTACACAGATTATCATTCGCGGTACACGTGAGTCGAGTTCACGTTAAATACAAGGGTCGACCTTCTATGTTTTAACCTTTATCCTACCGCAACCAATTAACAGTACACCCAGTTCAATAGGGTTCGTCATCCGAAAGCGCTAATTTTGCTTAACTATTGCATTCGCAAGGTTAGCGCTTATCGTTCCCATTATAGCCGTTTAGCGAACGGTGATGCTCGCTGAATCCGACCAGAATGACCAGGGTTTACGATAGCCGCTGGTTGATGACCAGAGTTTACGTGCTCCTGTTTGTTGTTTGCACTTTCGACGACACCAACAACAACAACAACAACAACAACAACAACAAAAACAACAACAATAGCAACAAGGACGAGCAGCTCCTTCGACTGACGACTGGCAACAGAGATTTGTCTTGATCGGCGTCTTAGTCTTGCTCGATGACGTTAGCTTAACCTGTGTTGAATCGTCGCTTATTCTATGCTTTGTCTTCGTAGGTCTGTCGATTGGGCCGCCGCTTTTCAGTATCGCCTATTCGTCTCTTTTGCAGCGCCAGTTCTCGACTAGCTCTGTAGTAACGCCGGTTGAATGCTGGCTTCTTCGTCCGCTCGAAGCCTGGTGTTCGTTTCGCCCGACCAACCGACCGACCGACCGACCGACCGCTGTCGGCTGAACGAATCGCCAGCGCCAGGGAGTATTCTCTCTCTCGTCCGCTGCGTTCTTCTCTGTTGCATACACAAACAACAGCAGCCGCTACAAGAGTACTACGAACAGGCGGCTACGTCCTTTACGAAAAGCATCAACAATACCACGTAGAGCCATAGGGACGGAAGCAAATGCTATCGACAGCAGCAGCCCACCAGCAGTAGCTTAACGTAGCCACAACACGACGCGGCGCACAGCGAACCCGACCCCGTAATCGAACGCACAGCCGCCAACGGCAATTGCTGTGGAAGCCGCGGCGGCGGCCGCGGCGGCAGCTTTAGCTACAGCCGCCTCAGCAGCAGCAGCGGCGGCGGCGGCGGCGGCTTCGAGAAACACGGAGGGACAAAGCGATCACATGCTGAGCCACCAAGAGGCGGTGCCACGATCTCGTTGTGCTGCTATTCAACAGCATTCGATAGAGAGGGTCTGTCCATGTGTTTGCACAGGATGCCTTCTATACGCGGCCCGCTGTTGGCTCGAGCTTTGCGGCTGGCACGAACATCGGCCGAGCGCCTTGTGCTGCTACCGGGCGAGTGGCTCGCAGCGCCATCGCGCGATGGTGAACGGAAACTTGCGCGAATCGGTGCAAAGGCTGAGTGAGACTCGTGATGCCGCTGGCTGTGGTGGTCTAGCAGCGTCGGTAATTTGCCATTGCCGTGGTGAGAGAACTACCGTTCGCAATGGTTCCACTTTAAATCGTGACAGAAATGCAACTGTGGTAGTCGTTTTGGAGGGCGAGGTGTGGGTACGGTCGATACTTCGTATTTTCTAGTAATAATTGTGCTGCCGCCGGGCAGGAGTATTTAGGGAAACGAGCTTTATCGAGTAGGGCCTCGCCTACCTTTGTGCGGCATCGTAAGATACGGAATCAACCTGATATGTTCTTATTCAACTGTCAGTAAGCAGACGGTAGACCCTAGAATACGGTGCAATGGTTAGAACAAGCGTCACACCAGCACCGGTAGCAGCAGTCGCTTTTGGAAGTACTAGCCACTCCATTCTCGATACGGCCAAGACTGATTAAGTGTCTATAAACGCAGTCCTTCATGAAGGGGTCGACATATCGAAATTTCGTCGAATAGTGCAAAGTTTCGTACGCAGAACATGCGTGGGTGACGGTACGCGTAACATATCCACTTACAGGTCTTTTTCATTTCCTTGTTATTGTTTGTTGTTTTTCCAGTTACATTTGATTTGCTCTGGTGAGTATTTCTTGACGACGAGATAGCACCGATGTACATATGAGGTGATTCTTCGTTCCTATAGGGCTTAAGCATTTTCGAATCCGACACGTAACTGTAAAGGTATTCTGTTGTTGATTGGATAGCATGCAGTGTCGTTGTCAAGCCCTCGAAGCCTTGATTTTAACTTAGCCATAAGTACAAATTGGGTTAGTCAGGTGTAAGAAACGGTGAATTAGAAGTTCAATGTATAATTCGCGACTCGCTCGGAGTTCTCAGATGAGAATCAAGCTTGGCTTTTCATGGCAAATTATTTCTGTTAGTTTAAGTATGAATTTGTCGCGCCACAACAATCATGATAGAAAAAAGCATTCATGCATTTTTTTCTAGCAAGAATTAATGTCTGTCAGCAGATAGGCAATTTTTAACAGTCGGCTTATATGGACTCATTGAGCGCATCTGGTTATGACACATACGTATTTGCGTGTACGGTTGAAACCATATTACTATTATGGGTTTCATAATAAAAACATCTAACAATGTTTGCTTCGGAAACCGACTTCTTTTTTTTTGAAAATCACGGAGTTTATACTCAACTTTCAGTTAGTATTTTTTGAAAATGAAAATTCTTTACTTCAAATAGGAAACGCCAGAAGTTGTAGTAAGTTAAACGCTGTTAATTAGTTATTAATTGGGCGACAGTCAGGACAACCCGTTGTGTCAGAGAGAAAGTTAATAAGGCTTCAGTTATCCTAACATTGCTATTGTCGGCTAAGTTCATATCCACTTACGTTTAGCTTTTGTGAGTCGTGTTTGTTCTCTGTTTCAGTCAGTCTATACAGTACAATAGTGCGTCACGATCTATCATCACCCTTACAAATTCGTTCAGGGCTTCCACAGGGCTCCCTAAAAGAACCACATACAGTTCATCACAGCACCACTTATTAATTGTTTAATTGACAGCACTTGCGAGAAGTGATCGTGCAATAAAGACTGACATTGGCATTCGCATTTCCATTATATGACCAGTATCGGCCGTACGTTTGCGAGATCGGCCACCTACGAAACGACACTTATGATTTAGGACTAGAGTCGACTGGCAGATTCGAAGAAAAGCCGATACTTCGATACCAAGTGATTCGATAATCTGCTGAAGAAAGAACCGCCCAATTCAAAATTGGAAACTAAGCTTTTAAGACCGTCCTGTCCGGCCGAACTTGAGAACGGTATACCAAGAAGGCAGTCAAAGACAAGAAGGTCTCCCTGCATCATTACTGATGTTCTTGTTGGTAAATTTATGTATCAGCAATGTAACTTGGTTTGAAGTGATCCAATTCCATATAAGATGCGCCTTATTTGAATAGTTTCAAAGGTATATATTCATTTAGCTTATAGTATGAATATTTCAGATAATTCATTCTAAGGTTTGTCTTCCGCTAGCATTCATGCAATCATCTTCAAAATAGAACGAATTTAATGGGGTAGCCTTTGTGTGACGTAAAGACAAACAACAGAAAATATTAAGGTACCGGAGAGAGCTGTTCGAAAATGAGCTAGGTCGATCTTATATATGGCGTACTATGACGACTTAATATTTACGCGGTTAAGCTTAACGCTTCAAAGCTCAGCTCACAAGCTGCAATCCACCACTCATCATTTTAAGTTCGATTATAATATATATATATATATATATATATATATATAATAAAAAATAGAAATAGTAATGTAAAAATAAGAGTCGATAACGCTAGTAGCTAGCATAATATCAGCTGACTGGGTTCTGGTGAAAATTGGCATAACTTTAAGACGCTTATAGAATTTTTTTTTATATAATTAATACAACACTCTTGATACTAGCAGTTAGACTTTACAGGTTTTCTTAGGGAAATCAAGTGATAGACAAAGCGAATACATGATAATTGTTGTCGGATTTGCAGAAGATAAATTGCAACCAAAACGTACATGTACCGAGAAAATTGATAACGTTCCGTCGGTCTTCACTGATTTGACTTTTGTCTGTCAGGTGATAGCGGCTACATCAATGCGGCAAAGATGTATATTAAGTAAGTTACAACGGCACTATCAGAGTTGGCCCTATAGGCAGGACATAAAAAAATCTTAATTCAGACCACTAGTTCAACTGTAATAATGCTGCAATGGAAAAGTTTGTTAGGATTGGCTTACAGTTGCGCGGTACTTTTCTCTTTCATAGAAAAGTTTTGAGATACCCTATTATATTAGGCAACTGTTTTCTCTATTTTCTAAACGAATACTATTTTCATAATATGGGACGTTCAGGACAGGTAATAACGTACTGTTAGCAACGTTAGACGTATATCTCTAATTGCAGTTACACGTCCGATAAATGTAAACCGAATCCATGAAAACACTGCACACCCAAGTAAAGCTACTGAAAACACAAAGCATTATACATGCTTGTATGAACAGTTCTGGGAGGTTAGCAATATGTTTGGTTAATTCCCAGCTTGTTTTCGTTGTTACGTAGTTACAAGAGGCTTTTTAGTACCTGCCTTTGTATAGATTGGGTTATATAAAGTATCGTTACGCCGTCAGTTACGTAAAAAACTACGGCCAAGATACCAAGAACGCGCATTTTTTTTCAGATAAACGCCTTAAAGGTCGAGTCCGATATTTACGCTAGCTATCGCTTCAGATGACTGGTCGCTTCGAACACGAAGTTTTGTAGATGCACACGTGACCACTGCATACCATTACGAGCACAAGACCAAAAACCTAGCCATATTTCCCTTGAAAAAAACTGTTCTACTCAGCCAGAACTCTATGCCCAAATAATCTGAACCACGACGATAAAGTGGGCACCAGACATGTCGTCATGCTCAAAAGTTTAAAATTTGCTGTTAATATTAACGAAACAGTAGTTTGTACATGAAGGAATCACGCCTGTCGTATTGTCTCGATAATCGTCAAAATAATTTTAACGGCTCTTATCAAACCGAACGCATTAGAAATAAAATTCAAATGACGAGAGATGCTGTAGTAATTCCATCCTTATTCCGCTATACCGCGCGATCACATCTGCCAGACTCTACTACTGAGTTTGGTAGAATTAAATATCTTTACAGCTAGAGAAGAAAAATAAGCATATACTTTATTGATCTATGGATAAAGGTCTCGCTTTGCGGACACGTTAAATATCGTGAAATATGGGGCCGTACCTGAGATGACCTCGATCGCTCGAGGAGGGCCAGTAGCAAACAAACTATCGTTAAAGCTCGAAGTCCCTGGTCCAAGCTCGGGATCACAGTCCACGTTAAAATATTAATTATATTAATCGCAACCTGATCTACCAACGAGATCGCAATGACGAATGTCTACTTCTCATTCAAATATGTTACCGAAACTACAAAGAAAAGCGGATATAAAAATACACCAAGTATACTCAGATGCATTCATAATTATTTCAATATAAGGACATCTAGTTTAGGAGACAGATCCGGTCACATAAAATCGCCATATGTTATCGAATCCATAATGGTTTCGTGGGAAGGCTTGTTCTGGCAGGCAAACAAATCTTGCATTTACTGTATTTTTTTTTTACCAGTTCTATCGGCACATCTGAATTTTTAATACTTTTTTGCTAAGATACATATCTACGTAAATAATGACAAGCATTTTTTGCTTTCATTAGTTTAGCTTTATTTACGCGTAGTACAGATCTAGCTATTACAGAAACTGCATGATGGTAATACCAAGAGTGTTACCATTAACAATCGTTGCCCTGTAACATATATGTGCATTCATTTAAGAAATATTTAAGTTCGATTTGATTTGGTTGAACATCCTAATATGTACACACTCTGAGGAAAATAGGTGACATGAATTAGAGCTAACGCTACCGTATACCCACGGAGCACGAATAGACGACTACGGATACTTTTTTGCCTGCGTTAACTGTATACGGGCATGGACAGCTGCTTATACATTAAGCAGGTTGCTCAAGCGCCGTTGCACAAGAAGTAATCAACTACATATTAAAAATATATATGTATCTATTATAGACCGAAATGTTTGCAGACGATGGCGAGGCACATGTTTTGGAAACTTACTCGGCATTTGTTATTGCATATAACGCGATATTGGGTTATTTTAGTACTAGACCTATTACAATTGTTCGTAAAACGAATTTTGACAGATTTGTTAAGATAAATTTAGCAACGCTTCTTCATTTTTCTGAGGCTGTGATGCTGCTTTAATGCAAAGTTGCTGCAGTTTATGTCTTCTGCTGAAACGTTGTGATTATTATATCAGAGAAAAAAGAACCTGGTCCTATGTGAGTATCCTTTTCGCTCTCGGGAATCTTTAAATTACGTCCTACAATTCCTTTGTTCTGTTTCGTCCCTCATAGAAGAGGTAAACCATAAGACCAGTGTATGGCCGCAAGCGTGCTAGCTTGATATCGGAAGGTACGCGTTCAACTTTAGGATGACTTTATAAGCTGTACAGGGTCCTATAAGAATGTCTCGTATTGTAACTAATCACGCTGGTCACTATTGGTTGTCAAATTAAGAAAAATGTCATATTTTGGTTTTGTGGTACGCAATTCAAAATGTTCAGAACGTTCAACGAAAATGTGTAGTTATGTATATACATATATCTCAATGCAAATTAGGGGCAAATATTGATTTACAAAATGTTATAGTAAAACTAATTGGCTTCGCGGCCGAACGGCCACACAAAGATTCAAGGAGAGCTGAACTGTAAGCGAAAATCTGAGCGTAGTAGTCCGACCACTGAATAAATCGCTGAGCAAATTTCAAATTTAATCTACTGAACTGGCCAAAAGTCACTATATAACCAAGATAACTTACGGTAGAATAGGATATCTTTATTCACGCCAAAAGCTGCCTACCTAATAACGATACCGGGTCATTTTCCGTACACGATTTCGTTACATTACAGGGCGAGGTGATGTTTACATGCGGAAATCGAGTGACCTAAGCACGAGTTTTTCAGCTACTAACACTTGGTCATATCCGCGGCAAAAATACTTGAGTATGTAACACGTTCTACTTAGCTGAAACGTTCGGTTTCGCAAGTATACTTGATTTTAGCAAACGTAACGTTAGCACTTAAATTCGAAGGTGTTCGGCTATTTAATATCGTTTATTTGACACAGTTATAACTTAATAAAAGTGGCAATCACTAAACAGGTAGACAGATTTTATGCTAAAACCTAGTTTCTATAAGAGCAATATCCGTCTATAGTCGTGCCTGACCATTATTAATTTTTTCAAGAATAGCTTGGTCTACTGGAACGTATCGTGGAGGTTTGGCCGTCAGATCAAGGAAATAAACCGGGTCGGGATAACAGCTACTTGGGTTAAATCCATCTTTACGGAGTTTGATTTTACTCATTTTGAACGTTCCGGTCGTATCATCCTGAGAGACTATTCGAAGAAATATCGGAATGGCATAAGGGGGTAGCATCGTTTGGAACCCTTCAAGTAGTGATTGTAAATTAAGGCTTCGGCGAGGATCAGTGACAGCTGCCATGCCGGCGCAACCTTCAACTCCCGGCACAGGCACCCCAAACACCGCACATCCTATCGAGGGGTTAGCGGCCAAGGACGTTACCACAGCCTCAACTTCGGTAGTAGACACATTTTCGCCTCGCCATCGGAAAGTATCCCCGGTTCGATTCTTAAAGTACACATAACCCAGTTCATCCTTATACACAATATCCCCCGATGAGAACACTCGGTCACCTTTACTAAAACAGTCCCGATAAATTTTTTTAGACGTCGCTTTCTCATCAGCATATCCATCAAACTTTGTCAGTGGATCGGTCCCAATGATAGCTACGATCTCACCTGGTTCGTAAGGCTTGCAGATGATGCAACGGCCCTCCGAATCTCGCACTGGCACTCCGCTCTCCGGATTCACTCTAATTATTCTCATGGGGACGTATTTTCCGAGTAATTTATCAAGCACTGGAAAGAAGCCGATCGCTCCAACCGTATTGTCGGTATTAAGTAAGCTGGTAGTACCTTCAGTCGATCCATAGAGTTCGCAAATGTTTTGAATTCGAAACCTATCACGGAACTCCTCCCAAATTTCTTTTCGAAGGCCGTTTCCATACATAAGCTTCACTTGATGTAGGTGATCTTCTGGCCGCTTGGGTTGCGATAGAAGGTAGCGGCATATCTCTCCAATGTATTGGCACACAGTTACGTTATTCTGGGCGCATTCCTTCCAAAATCGTGAGGCTGAAAATTTCATAGCTATCACTCCCGTAGTTCCGTTAATTAGCGGCTGTGACCCCCCGAGACAAGCACCGGCCATATGATAGAACGGCAGATAAAGGTAGATCACATCATTTTTACCTACAGGAATCAAGTGTGTCACCGAAAGCCCAGTTTGGACATACCGGCGTTGTTTGATAATCGCCGCTTTGGGCAAACCCGTTGTCCCAGAAGTATAGATATACATCAGCGTGTCATCTGATTCACCCTTAAGTGGTGGTGACGACGCGGCAGCAGAAAGTATTGCCCTGCTAATGTCTGCAGCGCCTAAATCATCAGCTTCTGGGCAGCTTCCGAAGGCAAAATACGCAAGGTCTGGACAGGCAACTTCGAGTTCCTTTCGAGACCCACTGATGTTCGTAGCTAACATCGGTGAAAAAATTACAGCCTTAGAACGGACTATACACACAGAATGAGCTAAGGCTTTTGAACGGAGATTTGTGTTGATGAGCGCCGTAACGATCCTGATCTTTGACAAACCTAACCAAAGTAGAATGTACTCCGGTCGGTTTTCCATGATCAGGGCAACGGTATCTCCTTTGCGATAACCCATTTCAGCAAAACAATTTGCTATGCGGTTGGTGTATTCTTCGGCCTGTGCGTAAGTCCATTGTTGGTCGCGTGTGATGAACATAATCCTATTCGGGTGCCGTGATACTGTTGCGCGGAAAAACTCTGCAATCGTCATGTCATTACGCACAGCTGCTCGGATCAAGGACTTCGTTCCAATCAAGCGGTACAGGAGTCGAAAGTCTCGACGGAGCACTCGGATCGTTTGGTGTATTGAAGTGATGCCAGTAAGGCAAACGGCTATTGTAACCGACAGAAAAACGGCTATCTCAACACGAATAAGTACCAAGAAGACAACACTTGCCAAAAGCGCAATCTTACCACCATGTCGAAACATGTTGACGCCTTGTCGACCCCAGTGTCAAACAGACATGACACCGACGGCAACCTCATGGTCAAGTACCTGTCTGTGTTCTTGTGGGTAAGGGACAGTGCGGTTGCATCTTACCTAGCTGAGAATGCTTATCTTGAGGCACCGCAAGCTTCATATCTTTTCATCGGTATACAAGGTTTAATTTAGTAACAGCAAAAAGATGCAATAACAGGAAGACAAAATACGACTATTACTCGAAGCACTGCTCGCTCATAGAGAATCCGCGTCATACGAGCTTTTGACGTTGTATCCTGTTACGATATGATAACGGGTCTGCAGATAGAAAAACAGACACACACGCATCATGAAATCATCCTATACATGTGTATCTACGTAAATAGAGCTGTAAGCAATCGCCCGTGTCATGTACGCGACGCACTTACAACGCTTTATTAAATCTCAAAAAAAATAAGTGTTTCAAGTTTGACGTCTGCTACAGCCGCTTGACATTGCTTCAGATTGCCCGCCCCAGTACGCACGTGTATATATATGTATATATATACATATGTATATAGTATGAATGAGATATCTTAGCACAAGATGATTACATTTGGTGTTTGTATTGGTCATAGAAAGTTCCGCTCATTTAACCGATTCGATCAGTGCAAATCAACGTGAGACTGCCATACGCGTCGCATGGCAGCTAATTAATTAGCTAATCTATATACAAAATTATCACGAAAAGAAGCTGTCGTAGTTCTAAAGATTAACTCCTGGCCGACCTCCGGGACAAAATCTCCACCTACAGAAGAACCGTTAGAACTTAATATTCCATCTCTGAATAGTGAGCATTCTATTGAATCAGGTAACACTGATCAGGGGCAGAGTCTCGTGGCCTTAAGATCCTCTTCAAAACGAAAACCAAAATATAATGAGAGTTTGCAGCCGGAATCTATTTTTACGAAAGGAGACAATATCAGCAACACTAGGACAGCTAGATTAGCCAGCCAAGCCACAATGATGAGGCCATTTTGAATTGCACTGAGTATCTTTCCTTCGCTGAGGCCTGGATATTAATCAAGGCTCCAAGACACAGCTAGTATAGTAGAAGGACACATCGAACCACATTCACCAACTGAATTAAAAAATCAGGCATCGGATAGTGGCAGCTAACTCTCGTTGCTTTCAATTAACAAATCTAAAAGTCTGACGGGCAGCGTCATGCGAGAATGGTCAGGTCATATTAAAGTCAAGAACGGTTTATTTAACTGTATTCACGGAACATTTTAACTCACCGCATATCTCTCGCATAGCAACTGAATATTAAGCCTTAAGGAACTTTTGCATATAGGATGTTCTATGCGGGATACGTAAACGCCTCTATAATTAATGTTTCAGTGATAAAGGGACTAAAGGCTTCATCTCGGTTCCTTTCACGGACCTTGCTCTAGGATTAAACCTAGCTCCATCTGTGCTGGCCGATCTATAGGGGTGATATGAACTTTTTAAAACCGCATATTAAAGCGTTTCGTCGTGAAGTAATTCTAAATCTGTTAGGAAGCACATTAGCATTAATTATATTGTGACAACTAGCCTATTTTAACAAATCAGGTGCGCCTATAGACGTTGCGAACTTATGTTTATGGGCATTGTTAAACGGGCTCGTAACATCTCATAAGAGTCCATTTGTAAACCAATGAACGGAAGTTTCGTTGCAGCAAAGATGCCAGGCGTACGCTTTTTTCTTGTCAACCTCCTGAGAAGTATCCTCTGTTAGTGGGATGCTAAGGCGAAAATCTATGTTATAGCTTTTGTGACATATAGTATAAAGTCGAATCTCAATGTTCCACTGTTAGAAATCGCATACGCGGAATGCAAGTATGTTTCAATCATGTTGGTTCATTTGCTAGGACGGCATAGGCCATTGCCGCTATAACCGTATCTAGATCTCGGCTTAGACATTACTTTCATCACGAAACGGCAAAAACGAAGTTTTTTAGAGGGAATTTTAAAAACTGTTTCCTCATAGGATGTTCCGGTCGGAATGTACTCGGGTCTGATTTTTATCGCTCTACATATCTGTAGAAGTATTTGTGAGGTTCGGAAAAAACATTCATTAACCTTATCCGTTACCTTCGACAAAGCAAGTTGATTTAGTAGCAGTATTCACTGGAGAACTTTTACGCTTCTGCCATTTGACAGTAGAATACACCTTGAGAAAGGATGTCGGTGCACGCGTTCGAACCCACACCGTCGGCCATAACGCATACTCAAACGAATGAAAGCGGCCTTAGCGGAGCAAATACCCAACACAGTAAGGATGCTGGTACTACCTCTGATATGACTACTACAACAACAACAGAAATCACGCGTTCAGATGACATTAAATCTGGAGGCCGTCGAAACGAGAAGGGGGTTAACGTTGCCGTCAAGGTACTGTTTGGTTGAAATTTATTCAAGCTCTAGGTCTATCAACAGGTCTTTATCCAATAGTAGACGTGATGTAATTATAATAGAATAATGCTACTAGGGAATTTTTTTATCAAGTTAGCCCGTGTCTCCTACTGAATGCCAAGATTGTTTCCATCATTACCACCGCCCCTTACAACGAATGAAAGATGATCGTGCTAGAGTTACCTGATGACATTTTTTCTATATGTGACGCAGAATTTCAAAGCATTACGACTGCCGTTAAGAGTATTTATTCTCCGTCTATTATTACTAAGTATTGTCAATTACTCACGGCCTGTACGCTTATTGCTAGTATTGTTAGACCATCGTTTATACAAACGATGTCTACAACTCTCGATAAATGTTGACAGATGATTGACCATGTGCTTCGGTACGGGTCGCATACAGTTACAGATGAAGGATATGAGCAAATTACTCAGCGATGCCAGTTAGTTAACGACTAGATTTAGAAGAATAGTTGAGAACCGAAGTTCTGTCGTGTGACCACGCGGAAGCAGTTGCCCTATAGTTTGGCCCGAATAAAGTTCCAAGCGAAACGGACTAGCGAAACTTTAATACTCATAATAATCATATATTGTTCTTTAAATACGTATTTATCGTGGGAAATGTGGAACCCGTCACTGGAACTGTCTCACCGCTATTTGTTTTACAGGTAGCTCGGAAGAGAGTCCATGCAAATAGATGTGCGCTACTCGTCATAGCGATTCAAGTGGTGCTTATTCTCGTTTTAGTCATCGTGGGAGTCTTTCTCTACATGAATTATGATTTCGTACGATCAATTACTATTTTGCCCCCCAATTAAACGCGTAGAGATGGAAGCAAGACATGCGGATACCTTTGAGTAGGAACAATATATTGATATATAGCTTAGTGTTTTCGTACCCTTGGCATAGAACGAGCGTAAGCAAGGGTAACGACTGTCGCCGTCGCTACTGACACGCCTAGTAACGTTAGCACTCACGTAATACGCCTATTTTTGCCCTACGAAATCACAAAAGCAAGATCTAAATTATCCATTCTAGAAATGGCAAACGACTATCACTAAAGGTAGCCGCTGCTGAAAGGCACTACGAGTATACCGTGTCCGGCTTTTTACAAGAAAAAATCCAGTGGTTTTGAATGGTTCTATGGTTTTATGTTGTTCACAGAGTTTAGGCTGTTTATCTCTCTATGGAGAAGTTTGCTCTATTTTGATTACAGACTTTGCACTTGACAAAGCCCTACAGTCTAATACTTTCCGTAATCAACTGAATTGTCTAGAGCCGCTATTTTAAGCAGAATCAGCTGAACTTCAAAGAGCTATATTGATACGTATCTTCCTCCGTGATGATCGAATGGTGACATGTGTAGACACTGACCCATATGTTAGTAGTGGTCCAAATCTAGATTAGATGTGGACGCACTGTGAATTTCCAGTACAAAATCGAAAAGCGGTACATCTATTCCTATCTAGTTCTTACGCGATCCCTTTAATTGTATTAGGTCCTGATAGGTCTTTGATAAATGCAATACAGTGGTACCGACGAAAGAGGACGGTCAGGAGTCAGGAGAAGCAAAGATACGACGAATTTAAATACACATATCGGCCAAGGGCTTATGGGGGCTTTAGGAGGTGTGCGTGTGTGCTGTTTCCCATAGATTTTCGGGACGTTCCACCCTAACTAAAACGCTTTCGGCGGCTTGGAACTTTTAAAGAGACTGAAGTCAATTTCAGCTGCAAAGGCGATATAATGGTCTTTGTGCAGTTTTCCGGCACATTCTATGGTTTACCCATCATGATGGTAAAGAGATTTTTTAGAACTTAAAAACGATAAGGCATAGAAGTTTTTTAGGTTCGCCGTATACAATCGTCCTCTTATGATGAAGTAGTGAAGAACAGCGATTTATAAAGAAACATCGAATTGTTATTTTATCATGATTTAATTACTATTATTATAAATAGTAGTAATAATAATAATAATATCGTCAAGCCGATGTCACACGTGCTTCTTCCCGAAATTCTCACAAACAAAGATGTTACTTGTTTAATGTTAAAACGTTAAGTAAATATCTATATATAACCATCAACGTAGGTTTAATATATGGATCGTAAGCAAATGTCTTCTATTCCATGATCTGCCAATGTGGTTCCTTACAGTAAATTTCTTGTAACCATGTCCTTATGCGGTCAATAGAACTCCATGTATTAATTTCAATAGCCATGAAGTTTAGCGGAAATCCAACTTCCTTTCAATTGGTTTCCAGTGAGAATGTCCTGCCGAGACTGACAGACGCAGTGAAGTGTGGATCCATTATGATGGGCCACTTATCATACAACGATGGTGCTTTCTTTTCGTTGTGTACGTATAATTCTTTTTTTAATAATATATTCCGGTAAGAAACAAGCTGGTAGAATCTCTTTATCGTGCCCTAATCCAGATACATCGTTAATATTCAGCATGGTTTTTTCAGTCAATTGCAGTAGTTGAGACGTATCAGCCCAAGCAATACACCCAGTTAATCGTGACCGTGTAAACTGTCGTCAGCTAACGATGAAGGCGTGCTAATACCAGCTGCTCAAAATTCCCATTTTTGAATATAGCTATCTGTTATGAAGAAGTGACTTAATTGCTAGGCTTAGCTTTTTTCTTACAGAAAGAAAACATCAGCTGACGCCTAATCTACGTAAGTTATCACTAACTGAGTCGTGCTGTTGGGTTACGTGCCGAGCCTCTTGTCAGGCGAGTGCAGTGGTAGGCCAGGGTGGTGTCTTCACAAGAAATTTATATCGCTTAATAAACGCGAGAAGCTTTGTCAATGTAAATGAACAAGGTTCAAGCTACATGAAGTCTAAAATTTCTATAGCACTTACAGAGGTAAAAGCCCTGCACGATTTTTGGCCAAATCATATAGAAATTTTTAGCTGGGCGAAAGGCTGTCTCGAAACAGCCCTGAAGTGTTTTGGTTGAAAGGTCAGATTATCGGTCTTCGACAGATATAGTATAATATTATATTGTTAATAAGTTGCTAAGGATTACTATTTAATTTTATTCTTAATCAAAAAAGGGTCTTGGACAGAATCGCCGACTTCGCTTTCAATTGCGACGTTTCGTTGTCCCATGCCAATTCTCTTTAGGATTACTTGGATTCTTTTCAGCGGATACTTATTTTGGATACTTTTCAAAAAAATAAGTTAAATTATTATAAACTGCAGCAAATTGAGATCCACGAATGCAAATGAACATACCTGAATGAATGAATGAATGCACATACAATTGCGCGCGTCAGATTTTACTGTAACGGTATCTTGAGTACAACACCCGTACGTGGTAGAGCCGATTGTGTCCTATAATTTTACCTAAATATACGTACAGGACGAGTAGATGCTCTAATAAGCCTTGTATGCCTAAAAGGCAATTAGGTCGTTCTTTTTCTATTTTCATATTGCTACAGGTCCCTTTGTCGGTTATGCTGTTATCTCCTTATTCCCTAGTCATCATAAATAGGGAGTTTAGATGTGTCGGTCAGTACAAAAAAAAACCCTTACAAATTAGCACATTAGAGCTTTTGAGGTTGATCTGTTTTTAATACTACCTATAACAGATATTAGCTATTGCCGGACCATTATTAGAAAAATGTCTTAGGATCCACCGTATACCGTGAATGATTTTTCATGTAAGATAGTTTATGATTCTTCGAAGGCGGATCGTAAGCAAAACGGATATATTTATAATAGTGGAAGTAACCGCTGGGTGGTAACAGATGTACATACGAACTACTGAGCTACCTTTCTGAGTTTTAATGATTGCCTTTTTGCTACAACTAGTAACATACGGGGCTACAAGCACGCTGTGTGTAGGAACTAGTACTGTCACCGAAACTCTCCTTCCGACCAGAGCAAACCCTAAATGCCAACAAATCCAGCTACATAATTTTACGTCATTCGCTTAGATCGACAGGTCTATCAGCGAAAGCTGCCGGTTATTTGGTAGGTAGATTTGAGTTGACAGGCGCAGGGTTCAGCTTTGACAGACATTCACATGTGCATCACTGTGGAGGTTCCAGCGCTCACACCGTAACTGTATCTTGAGATACGATCCCGTACCTTGTTAGAGTAAGTAAAATCACGGTACCGCAGGGTTTGATTCCAACACAGACATTGACGGTTCGGGATGGTTAGACCTAAACGATGTGTGCATTCTGTTGCCATTTGTACCGTTGAAATTTCCTTAACGTTCACGGTTGGCAACTTCCGAGGAAAACTACTAACGATTTGGTGCGTTGTATTGCCTACTGCTACGAGTGACTGAGCTGCTTACAATTTCTAAGCTGTTTATACATGTAACGCTGATGTTTCCTTGTTAGTGCCGTCAGTGATAAGGCGATTCAATCATTCTTGTATATCTCTCAAACACATGCAATCCGTATCGAGTACTAAGGCGCCTTCTCAATTTGCAGACATTAAATAAATGCTCCTCAAATAAATGCAGGTCCTAAATACTCCTTTCAATCATCATCATCGTCGCATAGAGTATAGCGCAGGCTCGTCAATCGAAATGTTTTTCTAGATCCAGCTGACACTCAACTTTGAGGTACTGTTTATTGGCAAGATTGTATTTATAGGCTCTACTCAGGATTCAATCATTGGTGTGTAAGCCAGGAAAAATCGTCTTGCGGCGGGCACTGAAACACAAAGGTGTCATCCTAAAAATCGTAGACATTCAATCGCATTCAGTGGAGCTTTTGCACCGGTAACCCGCGATTGTTATAGCTGTCGGTGTCTTTCTATCGAATTCATTATTAAACTTGTGTTCGTTCGTTCGTTCGGGTGTTTGTCTGTTTGATACAAATTATTGGCCTAATTTTTGGTAGGTCGCTGGGACCCTACTGAGAATTTTCGAGACACCTATATTAGAAAATTATTTGTAGGCGCAATATGAAAATGTGTAAAAGTAGTAGTTAAAAGTAGTAGTTTTCGAGGAAATTCTCCATGTTTGATGAACCATTGTCGTTCATGCTCTTCTTCTTTTTCCCTTGGGGAACACTGTTAATTTATTGAAATTGACATTTCTCGATTTCTCTGAGAACTGAAAACTAACTATAAATTTAACATTTGGTTTAAGAGTAATTTTCAAGATATCAGTATTTCTCGACTTTTATATAGTGGTTCTTATGAACATGGTTCATAACTGATACAATATGAGCTGCGATAGTTCATATTGCATCAGTATATATATATATATATATATACTGACGGATTTGATTGGAGGTAGACACACTTGTACGCAACTGTACGAAGTCAGAAAGCGCTAGTAAAGCCCCACCGCTTTAAAGTTACTGATTGAAAAAAGGTGCACCTAACTTAAAATGCCCATCTATACTGAAATATTTACTTATTGTATGGTGTACATTTATAATAAACAGTAGGAAACTAAGCTATTCTCTTACTCAGTATTTCTCCTTTCAATAAAATGCCAAAGAAAGATTCAACAATTTTACAATATGCCACATAACCTGATTCTTTGTCAAAATCAGTCTTACGTCTTTGCTTCAATAGACTTGAGTCTCGCACTCGCAATGATATGTTTTTAGGTAAGAAGGCAGGTAAAAAAATCTATTGAAATATTCGCTAGTTTCTTAGTATTGTCATATAAACGATGGACCACTCTGCACGATCAGTTCATTTCAAATTTCGAAGAATTTAACGCAAGCCTTCAGTGAACTTGATGAAGTTCGACTTAACACCCAATCTCATTAGCCCATTAGTTATGACCCAATATGCTTATTATAGAATTTAGGCACCTCGGCTGTTTCCGTCCTTGTCCGTTCCTTCTACCATTACGTCGTTTCGATTCTATACAAGAACGAAACGGCTGGCTGATAACTGCACCATTAATAGTGTGCCGTTCTAATCTAAAGCATGATCATTAGAACGGATGCCTCAAGCTAAGCTTTGAATCGTGCATGGTCAAGGCATGATTCGTGCAAAAACCTATCTGACTGGTTTTAATCGTATACTGAAACGCTTTCTGAAAACTAACCTGTCGGTTCAAAATTGCTAGAGGACAGTGCGAAATCAAGATACGCACAATTTTGAAGAACTAGCTGAGTATCCGCGGAAGACCGGATTTTATCTAATTCAACTTAATACTAATACTAGTATCGTCCTCTTTAAAAACCCTCTCCGTTTCCGGCAAGTAAAACATACCAGTAGATACGGGAGTAAGCTCTGTACCAGATCACTTCGGAGCGTATATGCTTAAGTTCCTCAGGGTGTTAGTAAAGTCATAGATAGATATATTTCCATAATGCTGCCAGGAGCTCGATTTTTATTCGCTATGCAAATATCTAGAAAACAGAAAACTCTGCTAGGATCGAATGGTAACCAATAATTCTGTCCGGTGTGCGTTCTTATTTGATGTCCCTTAAGAACCTTAGGACACACATTCTCTCTTTTATAAAGCGCAAGATATCACAGATATTAAATTATGCAGCAAATTATAATACATTGGGCGGCTGAACGTCTGGCTTATCAGAGCACAACGACCATATTAAACCATTTTGGCTTGCCGATGTGCGATGAACAAGTACGGATCACCTATACTTATTGTATAGAAGTTTTTACATTACTGTTAAGTTTTACATTAAGTTTTTACATACAATAAGCCAAAACAAAGAGGAAACGACTTCAGCCAATTACGGAAAAACAGTATCGGACAACGATATCGGCTATAATCATTTGTAAACGACAGCTTTTTTATTCGTAGCCATTTTTCCGGCCAATGGACAGATGTCGCTTTTCGATATGAAATTGGCCTATCCCATCTTGCTTTTGAAATTTGTCGAAACGACTCATCCTACAATTGCCTATGGAGATCAATCGGGATGTTTTCATTGAAGGCTATCCATATTATTATATCAATATAGTGCGCTTGATAGTTTTTAATAGTCAAGCGAGACGAAGTATCGTCAAGAGCTATGATTTTAGATCTATCAGGCGCTTGTACACCAAACTACTGTGCTATATCTTGTGTATCTCACAAAAAAAAAAAAAAAAAATATACTTTCATTCTAAGCAGTACAAAGTAAATGGTAGAAAACATATGTCAGCTATTTGGTGGCCATGGAAATCGGTGCAGTTCGAAGTTACGTTTGGCCATTGCTCAACATGTTCTGTAATTTTGAAAGGTCATCCAATTTGTCGTTCAATAACTGTACTAAGTAGATTTTTGCGGCCTGCCTAGAGGAACTTACAAGTGAACCTCGTTACTCAGACTGCTACGAAGATAGATAGTATATTTTTCGGTAAACGAGTTCGACCTTATCGAAGTGGTTCGGCCGCGTCGATTCCGTTCACAATATGGAGTCTCGGATATTGGTAGAGATGTATCTCATACCTGCTGCCTAGAAGTGGGTCTGTCGGTCATAAAGAAAAGACCGACTTAATCGCAAACGGTACGTTATAGTTTACTTAGCATAATCCTAATCGATACGATGTCATGCGTGTTACTTTACACAACAGTAATTGTAGATAAGTATCCCCGTACGGCACTCTTAAAGGAGACCAGGGATCTGCTACCGACATAGAACCACTACAAAAGGATTTAAGCAAAGCTGGATAGAATCAAGTAAAGCAGAAGGTATATCCGAATAATTGCCCCAGTATGTTTATCTAATGACCTACCACGGAATATCTGCTTCTCGTTTATGTAGGAACAAAATGACATGGCCAGTGCCAGGCAGACGTAGGTAAATGTTCTTCAAAGTATTTTGTAACCTTCTTTGCTCTAAAAAAAGCTTACAGATAAAAGGTAGTAATGGGTGTAGCTCAATTGTACTTTTGGCAAGATATTTGTCTTTAGTGTGACGCTCATAGCCTGAGAGCGATTGCTCGTCCAGTTTTATCTCGACGACAGCGAGCTTCTCGGAAAAGGTGTCACAACACAGAAAGTTCCTTATCGAAAGAAAGTCTGAAGTTTATTATAATTCCGTTGACATTTTTCGGTATATCTGAGCTCTGTAATTTACCGAGCTTTTACTTCGGACTGCATTTGATAGCTCTCCTCATACTTAGATAAAAGCAACGGCGGTGCGCATTAGAAAGTTCATCAGCTGTACTGATATCAAGTTGAAACCACGTTTTCATTTCATTTTTCACTTCTCGCTCACAACCTAAAAAGCGTTTCTGCAACGATTCCTATGAGATCTATTACATTTGTGGGCTTACCATTACAACGTTATACCAACGTCTATTGCATAATTGAAAACACATTGGATTTACTTTTAATAAAAACCAAGTTTTTTTAGTCCATCGAATTTTCAAATGTCCATATTACATCTTTTCTACGAAACCTACCGAAGCTGTCGCTATCTATGCACATTTGAGGTTCTAAGGACCGCCTGAGCAGTTCTTCAAGTTGCTTTTATGGTAACAGGTTGGCAGCCCGTGGAATCCAGTATTCCGCTAATTATCAGTGTTATTGCAAAGTGATTATTATATAAAAATCGCTATTAATTAGATCGTTGTTAAAGCATCGCGTCCGTAGTTTGAAATTGTATGCTTTTGTTTAAATGATCGAGAACGATATAGCTCTTTGGAGTATAACGATCAGAGTATACCTTCGTTTCTAGCCATTACATCAAGAAACACGTGTACGCCTATTCAACGAAAGCCTGCTCATTTCGTCCTTCCTCTTCAGGATAGTTAGGACAAGCTGAATTTTTTCGGCAGGTTGTCTTTTTACGTTGTCTTCGGATACGGGTGCTTCAGACGCGTTGCAACGAGCACACGGAAAAGAGAACAGCAAGAAATAGGGAGAAAAACGGACTAATAATTAGGACCAAAAACTGGACAGATTCAGGACAATGTAGGAATACCTTGAATGATTATTTTTTCAATTTTATAAATTTGCCCATTTTAATAGTTCAGATCGTTTTGCTCGATACATTTGCTGCAGTGAACGCTACGTTGTTCCCTCCCGCCTATAGTGTATAATGCGGAACATGTTTGAATGTTAGATGCTTCGCATTTGCGTGCAGAGACAAAATATTTTGACAAACGCTGTATCATACTCATACATGATTTTGGCCTTTATGAAAAAAAAAAACGTTCCGCTTAAAAGTCGTCATCATCGCCTGCAGCCGCCGGATCATTGCGGTTCGATTCTTTGCTGTCTTTTGACCCTTTAACCTCACGTGTCACCTGGCAACGCTGTTTGGTGCGCTGCACGTTATACTGCTGCTTTATACCCCGTTTTAGTCCTCGCTGAGAAGAAGTTGGAGATGGCATTCGCGTTTCGATTTCCTAAAGAAATTTGAAATCGTAGTACGTTCACCCGGAATCTAGGCCTTCTTCGACCATAGCATTACAGCTAATGTCGACACGGGCAGCATATCCTGTCTTACAGCTCTTTTCAATATTAGAGCAATAGAAAGTGAATAAGGAAAAGTAGTTTCCGGTTGGGATCATGTAAACTTATATTGTAAATTATCCATTCATTATTCTTCATTTTGAAAGGGAAACAGGAGTTTGTATAGGCGTGTCATTGTGTGAGAGCGTAAAAAACGTACGGAAGATCTGGATTGTCTTTACCTGGACGAGGAGAAATTTATCAAGGTATGGCTTTACAGCGTCCCAAACACGGCCATCTTTTAATATCAATGTGACGCTGTCGATATCAGGAGCCATAAAGCGGTCTTTGTCCCACGCTCTGAAATGGAGCAATATTAATCTATGTTCTTGGTCGCATGTACCTATATGGCTTTACATCACTGGCCGGATATAGGAGCAGTAAAACTATACTTCAGAAGGCCCAAATAGTAAGAACAATAGTAGTAGAAGTACAATGCATAACAGTCACACTTCTATGTGTGTTTATGCGGCGGTCGACGTACTTTGCAACTATTCGCACAAGGTTGTACACAGCCTCGAGCGGCGCAGTTGTCTTGAGGGGTCGTAAAAATTCGATGGCTTGACACGCGGCCAGAAGTTCGATTGCCAACACGTGCTCGACATTTTCGACAACCTATAGAACGTAATTAACACCAATTAATCTTCTTTATTTTATATGCATACAGGATGTACGGGATGAACCGGGACGAAATCGCTTGTGTATAAGCCGCACTTAAATGGAACCGTTCGAAATGTGGCCGTTTAACGTAGCTTCCATTCGTTACCATTAAAACTTTAATCCGGTATCTAAACTGCTCAGAAGTCACCTATAAGTTTCCATTGTCTGAATCTTGCAATAGCAACTGACACGCTCAGAAGGCTCGGTCAAATATATCACGAATAAAAAAGTCTCACAGACATACATTTTGGGTTAACAGTAGACTAAAAAACCCAATAATCTAACAAGCGTTCACTTTTAGAGTGCACAACGCCTATACGTTTCTTATAAGTTGGGACCTTATAGAGATACATAACCTTGCCTGAAAAGCAGTCGCTGATTCTCGGTTGACAAGTCCATCAGAAATAGACCTTTGTAATCTTTTTGATTGATTGATCGCCAGTCGAGTCTCTATTGCAGATCTTCGATATTGTCGTATGAAAACCTGTTTTAGGTTCTTCTAGCGAGGCCGTATAACGGCTAGCAATGGCACAGATTGTTGGCTTAATAGATTAATAACTTCAGCGGAGGTTTGTCCGGCAAGAAGACATTGGAGGATAGCTAATTTTAGCTTATATACAGCAAAAGAAGCTCCTGCCTCTGCCATGATGACATCCCGGTTTCATTTAAAAGTAACTGACTTTTTTTTAGTAGCAAAGATATCCGATGAACACGTTCTCATCTCGACGAACGGCCCGCCAAACCATATTCGAACTTACCCCGAAACCCCATGTCGTATCTTATGGTGATTTTGTTAAATGTTTACTTAAAGTTCACTAGAATAAATCAAAACGTGTTCTAAGCTATTGTAAGGGAACGTTTCATAATATAATGCTATAGAAATATGTATTCTCATAGTGACACGTCCGGTAATAATAAGCCCTTAGGCATTGGTGCAAGCGGCCGATCCCTGATGGCACACACCTGGACCAGCGCGTGTCACTAAGCTAACCAGGCAAGCACTGCTACTACGAGGCCCATTGTACAATACGAGATAGCTATTCATAATCCTAATATGGGGACAGCTCATCCGGGAAATCGACTCAGACAAAAGACTATTACTTACTTTGAGTGCTTTCCGCGCTGCCATCCCTCCCATCGATACGTGATCTTCTGTTCCAGCGCTTGTTGGTATGGAGTCAATCGATGCTGGATGACAGAGAACTTTATTCTCTGTAACTATATTATAAACCAGTGACAAAATGATTACGATCGTTCATTTATGCCGTTCATATAATTCTACTTACGACTTGAATAGCGTTATCTCCGTTTGTTTGGGCACCGATTTTGAAAAGTATCGTCATACACAGATTAGTTATGTGATGGTCACGTTAACGAATGGCCCTTTTAGGGGACTATGCCAACCCGAAATCGTAGACGAAACAAAGCTCTAAAATGGGACGAGCAAAATATGTCAGGTACTTACATGAACATCTTTAAACAGTTGAAAGTTTTCTAGGTCAATTCACTTACTTCGTCTAGTACGGTAGCACTTATAGAACGTGATCAAGATAAACAAGCACAGTGAGCTATTAAAGGGTACCGAGAGAAGCGGCCGTGCAATGTGCAAGCATGAAGCCCGAATTGAGCCCTCCGTCCTTGACGAGGAACGCGGGAAGTTCTGAAAGAGCCGGATTAATCAGTCGTTCGATACGCCGCTCCGACATTGAAGCCAATTCATGAACCGCAATTGCCAAATAATCAAGTGCCTGTAACATAAGCCGACAAAAACAAATCAGTCGAAACTTAAGTTATATACACTGTGTGTTCTTAGTGTTTTTTTTCTCTCAGTCAGGGTAAGTGGAGCCGCTACCTGGAACGCCTCGTGTGATTTGGAAAGATGCGAATAGTTCGAATGGAAAAAGCTAAAATAATGCTCTGAGAACATTTGAAGAAGAAGACTCATTTCGAAATCTAACTAACCTTTGCTGGGTACTCGCCGTGGAAGTTTCCTCCAGAAATAATTTCGTTGCGCTCTACGAATACCAACTAAAGGAGTATTATTCCAAAATATAACGCAATTATCAGACAAGAAATGTAAGGCCTATATTTGCTAGGCCGTTATAATTCGCAGGGCTCTATTGCGTGCACAAAAATAATGAGGTTATAAACAGCAGCGAACAATTTTCTGATGGGAAAACCCTTGTTTACGTAAATTTTAAAACGTTTTACAGTACGCTAGGTGATTATCATTCTTATGTATCATTTTAATTGGAATGGAACATATAACTGCCGTATATATTTGATGATTATATATAAAGAATATATATAGATATATATATATGTATGTACCGGATTATCAGTGGCGCTGTTCATTTCCGTGGTGATAATCCTGCGCACGAAATCTAAGGTGTCGTGTACAATGCCATGCACCTAATTAATTAATCAAGATTATGTCATACTTTTAATTATAATTGATGCGAAGAACATATAGATATGTAATAAACAATGAGCTTCCATAAAGGTTCGTCCCGACACGTTTCTTTAACGTCTTCAATATGACCTGGTTTTTTTTCATTATTAGTAACAATTGGAAACAGTTTTTGTCGTGTCGAACTGAAATATTGTACCGGTATCAGTAGGTATCATGACAGCAAGATACCTCGCCGAAATCATTCGATCTTCTAGCTTCGTCGATGGGTGCGGATTTTGTAGACTAAATTTTTGCTGCTAAACACTTTTTTTGGGTCATCACCAACCAGTATATATATATATGCTATGTCTGTATTAGGGTAAAGTTCACATGCGTGCTCCTTTCCGTTTACATCACACCATTACAAACCTGTGGGCAACATCTGATTGTGTACGCATCCTGAACGCGATTACAGAAGCGGTGAGACTGAGCTATATCAGAAGGATGAACGTCAGAATGCAGCAGGGCGCGTAACCGTTTGGCAACCAGCGCCTGGCCCCAATGAGGACGAATTTTTTGGATATCTGAACCAAGCAACGTAAATATTAACCTGGTATTACTATTATGATAATTGAATGATTAGTCTTCTTTAAGATGGGTGCTAATTGTGGCGTCTGACATTCGAAATATATATATATATATATATATATATATATATACATTAGAAAAATAAATCAAATAAAGGCAAAAAATAGCACTGCAATCGTGTTGACATGTCCTACTTACCGCCATCAAAGGCACGCGTTGTTCCTTTAAGAACTTCTAATGTTAGTGCACAGACGACGTCAGCCTGTCGGCAGATATTTGAGGCCCGTTCCAAAGCTGTTTGTGAAAAAAGAGCAAATCTCCGTTTTTGTGACGCGTACGTCTTTTCAAATGTGTTTCCTCGAACGAATTTGAGAGGTAAGTAAGGCGATGCAAGTGAGAAAAAATTAACATGTAAAGACCAAGCTGAGCCGGAGTTATTCATCTGTGTCAAAGGAAGTGTTCAGCTTGCTCATTTGATCCTCATAGTTGGCTATCTCTCGATACAAACCTTCTGCACCTATCGAAGTAATTAGCTGAGTTCCATTAAGCATGCATAGGCCCTGAAGGATAACATTCACATATACAGTATAGAGATATAAGTACTTTTGTGGAAAATATTTTATTGACTGAAAATTGGATGATGATAATTTTATTTGAAACAAAATCACGAATCTTCTGAAGATGCCATCAACGATACTCTCATATGACACTTAAACGTATGCCGCATTGGAAATCAATTATGTTATTGATATAAATCGTTTGTACTTTGGAAGTTTCACAATACGAGTAGTCCATGCAAACTTTGGACAAGCTCGTTACGCATACTTGTGGGTTCTCATAACAACGAAAGTATGCGCTTTCAAAAATCAACATACTTTAATAAAGAGTCAGAATTAACCTAATGTACGATCGTTAGAGTCTTACCTCCTTTGGCTTTAAGTGAATCGGCTTTAAGTCATGCGCTTCCAGCACCTGTCATTTAAAGGAAAAGAAAAACGTAAATAAAAAAAAATAGTAGGTGTCTTCGAGGGGGTGATTTTTGGAATAAATGCGAACGATATAAGCTGTGAGCTTTCTTCGTTCGGTAAAGCCCTTTTTAACTGTTGACTCTCTTAACTAAAATCAATTTCGTTAAAATTTCATAACAGCAGTACATGAAGAAAAAAAGCTTCCAAAATTCTTGTTCTGGCAAAAGATATCGATCTACTTACGTATTTGGCGTCACCCCACCCAGTCTCAGGACTCCACATTCGACCTTCGCCGATTAAACCGAGGGCCAAATGTGCAAGGGGTGCCAGATCGCCACTTGCGCCCACTGTCCCTTGTTCGGGCACCCACGAAAGACAATTTGCTGTTAAACAATCACCAAAAAATCACCCTTTATATTCATTCTAAAATCTGGTTTGATATAAATTTGAAATTTAAAAAAAAAACCCAGCAATTGAGCAGCTTTTTCCTGAATCTATCTAGCCGGCCAAAACGCTGCTTGAAAGACTGCGCACTATGAGAAACTGAAATTTACCATTAAGTTTTGGGTGTCCTACGGCTGTCGGCCAATTCATAGTCATCAAAACACAGTGAGTTCCGAAAAATCTACTAGCAATTCCCGAAGTTAGGAGCGTTAGTGAGGTCTATCGAAGATCACTCGAGAACAAGTTCTTCAGCGGAAATACTTTTTTAAAATGAAAAATTACAATTACAGTTGGTATATTATACGTTTGAGGTTCTTAGGACAGTGTGTCGCGGGACCCGAAACCGAAGGACGATACTGAAATTGTGAAGTTTTAAAGCGAAACACAGGAATTCCTATCGACTCGATATGGACTTGTCGAGGGAGCGATTATCGAATTATAGCGAAAAAAGCTAAGCAAAGAGTGGATTTCTAGGTGAGTAAACTGAGTCTATGATAGATAGATAGATAGAATCACGCGTAGAACGACAAGTTGTATAAACATAAAACCTGGCTGGAACACACCGTCGCCATTGGCAAGACATGGTGCAGTTTGACAGCCAAGAATAGGGATTGAGCTAGCGTCGAATACTATGTACACGGACGTAACCTAGAGCGCGTACGTATTGTATTTATTCCTATTATAATTATCATCATGGCTTCAGCTCGTATGTTCTCTTTTTTTTTAAATTTCGACCACTTGAACGCTCTACAGACGGCAACGGGTGCGTAAAGTAAAGTACTCCACGACTGATAGTTTCAAACGAGCCATCGATAACGGAATTAGGTATTGTAACGTGAGAGGCTCACAAGGCGTTGTGCGAACGAAAGAAAATCTAATGAATCAGAAAATAAGGGAAATATCGTTATTCCTCCATCTTGAAAGAACGTTCTTGATCCGCTTAGTGGTCCCGTACAACCTGTCACTATTAGATACGAGCGAATGCAACCTAAAACTATTATCTAACGATCATTTGTCGAATGAGTTTCCTCGACGATTAGAGATCAACATGAACATTCGACCAGTAACAGTTATCGAAAGATAGGAATGAGTTTGGGTAAATGATGATGTTTATCCATTTAGTAATCGCGGAGATATCTACCTAATCATACTAAAGGGAGCAACTATGCTCGAACTTCTTGAAGTCTCACTAAGTTATCGTTGTCAAGGGAACAAACCATTGAAAGCATCAACCAGTTGTTGCAATGTACTGATTGACACTCCTGAGTAGCCTTTAGCTAAGACGTTAATCCGTAATGCTAAAAGCATACGAGCTTTTTCCGGCGACAGTGGAGGCCCCACTCCGGCAGCGTGAGAACGCACGAGATTTTGTTGAAGCTCTCTAAAAAGCAAACAATAACTTGTAATTATTTCATCTACATTGAACATAGCTTGGAAGTAATTGAAATATATGACAGATTGCTCGATCGATGAGATGTCAATGGTCCCGTTCGAGGGGCATGAGGGTGGCAGCTGTTCCGATTCCTAGAAAGAGACTTTGGTTCGTTTTCTTTTGGTGTAATATTTATGTTTGTCAGTTTACATCAGCTTGTCTTCAGGTACCACAACCCTTGCGAATTTCCCGAATCCCGTGTTGATCCCATACGCCACTTGGTTCTCTTCTAGGATTTGTTCGAGCATCTTTCGCGATTCGGTGACGCGTGTCACCGCATCGTGCGATAGCTATAAATAGGCGAAAAGCAATCGGTAACAATTTACGCAACGTTAGTTCGAAATAAGCATATTAAATACTAAATAATTGATTTACGGGCTATAACAAGGTATTGCGATTAGGTCAATAGTACCATCCACTTTTGGCTTCACTCGATCACTGATGGTAAAGCGGGCCGTGAAAGATATGCCCCCAGCATGGCCATCGACAGTATGTTCAGCAATGTTTGCCCATCACTCGTTTAGATTTAGCGTCTTAGTCTCCGTAACGTAGCGATTACACTCAATGATACTGGTATTCTGCTTAAAACCAGCGGGGAGAGAAATGGGTCCATGGCCAAGACTATCACTGTAGCAAATCAACAATACCAAGAGCCGAACCAGTTAAGGTCGAAAATAAAAAAAAGATGGCTTCCGAAACGTGAGTCCCTTCCTAATGTCACTTACCCGAATCTTGTATTTGCCTCTCCCAAGATCCAGGAGTTCTTCAGGGGACAAATTGTTTCCATCGATGCTGATTTCTTGAGCTGGTGACTTGAAGTCTCCGGGTCTGAAGTAAGGTGAGTAATCGTCATATTTGTTATAAAAGAGAACAAAAACGGATTTACGCGTTTTGGCGCTCAAGCCCAATAACAGTCTAGACGTTAGACGTAAAATAGATGTGTAGTAGCACGTAATAGCTCTATTTTTTATATATTTAGTGTCCAGGCGAAATGGTTCTGCTGTAAGAGCAATGCGGCAGTTGGTGAAAATGAAATTTTCGAAATTATATATACGAATTACTGTAAATATATTCGCACCGCTGATATAAAAGGCCATGTGACAAAGAAACATTGTATGATAAATACGCGAATCGAAAACAAATAATAATTAAAACAACAGTTATTATATAAAAACACTTTAAGTCAAGTAATTTTTCTATGACCTTTGACCACAGTCTAATACGCATCTGTACCTTTATGTAGATGTAAGACGAAGTTGGACATATAGAATAAAACAATGGCTTTCCTATGAAGTGAATTCCCGGTCGGAAGCAACTTCTGCATCGATTAGGTTCCACACTTATACTCTATAGATAGACATCATGAAGGTGATCTGTTTCTACAAAATTTTGTCATCGTTACTAATGATCGATACGATGATCTACTGAAACAGTGGATTTTTTAAAATGGTTGAATACTAGCCAGTCACGGCTAGCACGGTTTCGTCAGAGTCGTACGTCTGCCATTCTATTGGTATAGATAAATTATTATTGAGTACTTTCGCTGTATGTTTGGATATTTCCCGGACGGCATTGTACGCCGGATGTCCATTGTCGACACGCAAACACGAGCGTGTTTACTAGTAGCACACTGACTGTTCCATCGCCAAACGGGCGTATATTCATTACATTCGTAAGCAATCTTCGATTGATAGTTATTTCTTTTCAGCCGCAATCGCTCCCGCCGATAGCAGTTACTGCTGACCAACAAGAAAGTTGGCGAGCCGGGATTAGTCGCTGAAAGTACCAAAGCTGTAGCACTGCAGTACCGAGCATAAACTTTGAAATAACAAGGGTCGAAACAGTTGATCGCTACTGACATTCTATGAGACGGAAACAAAACTATACCATGTAACAAACCTTACTTACAACCGCCTTTATGAGGTTACTTCCTGTTTTACAGTGACGAATGGGCTTGCCAAGCTTCGGCAGCGGCGATAGTGACGTGCAACCCACAAGCCAGCATTTGGTCTTAACAACTTTTGTTCCGTTTAGCTTTATATCTCAGCAACGACAACACCTACGAGATATGTTTGGAGGGATCAAATTCGTTCGAAGCGGTGTGAAGTGTTTTTTTCTAGCTGATTTTAGCGTATGGCGATTTTTTTAAGCTCTCGTAAGGTATTGCTTAAAGAGAAAGCGTAATCTGGAGAGACTGATCAGCAAAAGAAATTTCTATTTGTTGATTTGCCTGTTCCTCAGGTTTTTTGCTGGAGGATCAAGGTGTCAAACCAAAATCAGTTCACACACCACAAAAAGCAGTAGATAAAGGCGTTCCCGTCGCCATACTTTAGGATAAGAGCCTGAAGGGAATATTGCTGGACACCATATCAAATTAACTGGTTATTTTTTCTGCCACCGCAATTTCTCAAAGGTGTCAGCACATAGGGAAGATATCCTATATTGGAAAATGAAAGTAACCAAACTTTGGCTTACACAGTGTTTAGTAAATTACCAGGTTTTTACAGAAGAGCAACACTTGAAGACGTCTTAAAGGTAGCATTAATTATCGCAAATATCCTCGTTTTTCTGATGAAACTGATGTCTTAATGTACCTTTCTATATCAAATAGATATAACCTGACTAAGGAACACGTACACCATCTCTGGGACGTAGTTCAACTCCTGGGGACCCGTAATCGGCGATGGACGATCGGACTCCAATACTGAAATGCAGACGATTCGTTTTCTATAAGAACGCTAAATTTCGTGTTACAGTTTCAAGATTCTGCTGCCTCCGCTACTCACTTCAGTGCCATATTAAATTAGTTCCGTTATATCGAACGGTGGAAATGCGTTCCATCAATGAAGGCATCAACATTTTGAAAGTTGCAAAGCGAGTCGGATCTTACCCACAGATACGAAATCGTTATTGTCCAGAACGCTCTGTATTTCGTCTTCTCCGTCAAGTATGGCGCCGCCTCGGGTTTTTCGGATCTCAAAAACCTGACACGAAACAATAAACAGCATAGGACTATTAAATACGACTATCTGTAAACAATCGATGAATGTTATAAAATAGTCACTCGCGATGGGTCCACTGATTATCTGGGATACGATCGAAAACAGCGTAGCGGAGACCTGGCGCTCTTTTCGATACGAGCAGTGTGATTATGGCGTACGTGTACAGCGGCCGTAAATGAAAACACGAAAATTCGTCTTCGTTAACTAGGACACGACTTCCTTGTGGTACAGTCGTGATAACATTATGATAATGAAGTGCTACGCCTTGAATCTATGCCACGCTACTAAAATAACGCTGTGCTATGTCAAGAACATGCTCATAGACGATTAAATAATTATTTTGTTATTAATTTAAGTTAACTAAAATCATAGTTCTGAAACAGGAAAAACCTCTCGATTTCAACGCTTCGTTTTGGCTGTTTACTTATTGTGTTTAGCTAACGATTCCAGCAGCATTAGGTTACTTTATCAAATGCTCAATCCGTACATGAATAACGCGAAAATAACAAAAAAAAAAAAGGGATTTGTGTCAAAATGGCGTATCATTCAACTTTTACGAACAGGTACAGCTTGAAAGTCGAAAGGGGTTTAGTTGGGCCGAAGCCTTGTTTCATAGAGACGAGAGAGTGAAAAAATACGATGTTTTACTGTTAGATAAATCTACTAAATATCCTCCGTTCGGAGGAAATTTAGATCAAGCGCTTAACGATATTTTTCGAAAATTCATATTTTTTTGTCGCTGTAGATGTGCGACATTAGGACGCTTTTTAGGGCGGCCACTGCTACGAAAGTTGGATAGCCGCAAAAAAATCGGCGTATTATACTCGCAGAGTAGTTTAAGTGACATTATTCCTTCAAGGAGATTTGGTTTGAAGCTAAAATGTCGTCGCCGAAATCGTCAGACTAGGATATAGCTCGCTGAACGTTTGAGCCCAGGGGCTACGTCGGCTGCTGTTTTACAGCCTACCTTTTCGTCGTTGCCGATATACGTGGCGGGTTGTAGCTTCGTATACCGTCGTAAGGCCTCTTCTCCTAGCCAAGAGATGGATTGCTTCGGATCAGGACACGGCACAGCCAGCCACTCGCCCCGCACGCGAACTGATACTTTCATCATGATGTCGCTTAAGAGGATTTTGAACTTCGCTGGAATACATAGAATTCGTAGACGTAATTAAGCTGGACACTATTGACGCTCGCGGCCACCTTTCGCCGCTTTCAGGAGAAAAACTATAACGTAACGTAATTCCATACAAAGAAGGGCCGACTTACAATATTGGGCAATAATATGGAACAATGGCGGACTCTATGGCAGACACTTCATCCCACAGAACACTATAGCAGCGCTACATCCTGCGCTACCCAAGATTACACT
This sequence comes from Varroa destructor, assembly GCF_002443255.2. NCBI lineage: Eukaryota > Metazoa > Arthropoda > Arachnida > Mesostigmata > Varroidae > Varroa > Varroa destructor. The sequence goes on along the minus strand of NW_019211459.1, from coordinate 14,299,403 downwards.
ATACGTAGGTCCGATTTAAATACCCTGAATGCTCGATGCCCACATAACAGCTCTACTCACTCCGTTTAGTAGAAGACGTAGTGTTAACAAACATACTGACAGTTAAATTTTTGCTACGGTATCAAGTGAAGCCCATTCAAAAGGCGGCACATTTAAGGTGACTCACCTAACTGCAATGCTTTTACTTCAACTTACCAAGCCCACTTGGGTTAGCAAATACAGTGATTTCATTAGCTACACTATATATTTGCACTGCTACAAGAAATATGAGTCTGGAGTTACTTATTCAAGTTGGCATATGCAGTATTTAGCACATCTCGAAACTTTTATGTGACCTTTGTAAATAATACGCTGTTCTGTGAAGAACAATATGACAATTATATTCGTATCATTAAATATTATTGCGACCGTATGATGAAGTTAAGTTATTCTAATTAACCATTAGAAATTAAAGCAAGAAAAACATTAAAGCCTAGCAAGGAGTTTCCATAGCGCAAGACGCATGCTTTGTGGTTGTTAACTTTATTAAGGGGGTAAAACGCTAAACGTAAGAATAGTAAATATTGATCAATCATTTGCTTTTACTATAACCGGCTGCGACGGGAGATATCAACTGTAGAGGTAAATGAGTGGAATGGAGAAAATCGTTTGGGTTTTCAGTTTGCACAGCGAAGCCCAGAAACGTGTCCGAAGGTATTTAATCTTTGTCGAAGGGTCGTTTCTACGCAGATTCGTAAAGTATGCTTTGTGCAGAAAAAAATTAGTTAGTTTTCTGTGCCACCCTAGTTACAGCGAATGCAAGCGTGTGTGCAAAGAATACCGACTTGCATGACAGTAGAGCTTGCCGTAACTATAAGAATAAAGCGCGAAGGGTAACGGCAGCGGTAACCATTGCAACGGACAAAGCGTTTTGCACGTCTCTTCGTTCATAAGGGACGTAGACACCAATGAAATAGACCGGGTAGCCAAATCGAGACTGACACACTTCACAATGTAGGCCTGCCCGTTATGAAATTCGGCGAAGAACTGAAGTGTTGCAGTTAGGTTGTTTTCACGCAGAAACTAACTAGTATCATTTTAACTAGCTTCATTGCCTTTCATGTGTCATCTGGGTCGGACCCCAAATGCAAGTGCCACGACCAATCCAGGTGGTCAATAATTTTGCTACCATCCTTGTAGCTGCATATGGTCATAAACGTAGCCATTGTATCCTGCTAAACTGGCGTTGGAATAGACACCTTTGATCAGTGGGCGAGTACTATTAGGATGCCGTAAAAGCAACACTTTCCAAATTTAATCGTCTATTTTTGGAGTAGATGTTCTTGTCGGCTGAAGTTTTTCTACACGATTGAAGGTCATAATAATTGCTTGTTCGAAGCAGGAACCCTTCATTTTAATCAAATCGTCTCCACCTTTATTATTTAGACGGGTCCGCTTGGAACAACGGGGTACTGAAAAACTTTTAAGAGCTACTATGTACACTTAGGTATAGTAAAATTAATAACACAGTCCACGCAATGCTATCGTGAAAAGACTGTAAGCTTTTTGAGTTTGGCATAAAACTAAGTTGCTTATCGGGTAGAACTCTGAACACAGAGGGAGCGAATCGTGTACCTCGATAAAAGATGAAATCGAAGCCAAGTTCAAAGGTAGCACTGGAGTAACTTTGCACCTGGCGACCATTCACACGTCGCATAGGCCACTCACTCACTTCTGTTCACTACAAGCGGGCCGTAGCTAAAAAAACATCTTCAGTATACCATATACCTGTTCTATATCCGTACCGGGCAGATTGGCTTTAGGTCAGCCGATGAATGGCTGGTGTTTTCAAGGTGGCGAGCACAGCTACTCAATCTGTCGTTCATCTGCCTCGACTCTTCGACATATCGAGGCTATTATTATCTACTGCTTTTTGTCTATCTTGCCCTTGTCTTAGTTTTCGATCAGTGGCTGACTGACCAATGTATTCTGGTTTGCGCTGCGATACGGTCGCCATCTACCTCTCACATCGTGTCTGGAGGCTCCGATTACAGTAGACGTAAGGGTCACGTCGCCACGCCATGAACGAAAGCGCCTCAACTCTCGCCGGCTGATAAAAAATAAACACTCGTAATTTCGATAACGAAAACTCGTTCTCTGGCGACATGTTCTATTCTTCTGTAGCGTTCGTAAACATGATTGGCAAGAGTATTATTAATACTATTAATGAAATGAGAAATATCAAAGGAAAAACACGTGAACAGAAAAGTCCGGCTCCCTTGCCCAATGTCATAAGGTGAACATGATCATCGTAAGCCTAATTTCTCTTCTTTATCATACTGGAAAAAGTTCCATTTTTAAAACATGCAATTTATCTCTCTGTAGGGGTTTCTGGCGCAGACCGTGCGGCCGTGTGACTAGACGGCTCGTGAGCAAAGAATTTTTCCTATTTCTTCTTTAGAATATGAAGCGAGAACAACTAGTCAAACGACTAAAAGAGATAGCGCGTATCACAGATTAACACTGACAAAGTTTATTTTGTTGTATTAAAGAAAAATAAATTCAGAGCATATTCCTTCTGTTTTATTTATCCTTGCCATTCAGTTCCATAGAAAATTCCCTCAAAGGTTTTTTCCCTAAAGAAACCGTCTGAGGCGTTCGAGACTTGATCTTACAAATGTGTGCCTAGAGCGCTAAATACGAACAAATCAATCCATATTGCTGCTTCTAGATGCCGTAAGCCACTGAAAATCGTGCCTGTTTACTCAGTTTTTGTCAATGCGTCGTGATAGAAGCCATCAAAGATTATTACATTTCTTATTATTTTATGTGATGTAGGTATTACAAGAATGATTTACATCGGGGGTATACAAATTAGAGGTTGTACATTAGAAAGAAAGTTGGAAAGAAAAACCGAATATATATCTAGATCAATAAAGGAGCAGTGGATATAACGTTAGAATACAAAACGTGTAAGGATGGTTTTGAGCACCACCAACTGCTGCTGCAAATTTTTTTTTAATTATTTGATTTTCTCATTTCAACTTTTTACAAGGGCATCCAAGACCAGTGTCGATATCGTTATGCCTTCTAGCTCGAAATTTTTGGGGCTTTACGTCCGGCACCACTGTTAGGTGTTCCGTAAGACGGCTGGCTCCTTTCAGCATGCAAAGAACCGAGTGTCTATGCCGAGATTCGAACTCGAACGACTACAGAGGAAACACTTTACCCATAGATTTATCATGGGTGGCAATAATATGTCTCTAAGGGAAATTTTTGGCGAATGTATCTTTGAAAAAGGTTGAAAACAGCAACTTTTCAACGGAGAAAATCTCGGGTTTTATCCTGTTTGGTAACAGTTGTTGTACATTTTGTTCGCTTTCGCTATTAATCGTCGTAACTTTCAAGACATATAATCGTATCTCGCAATAGCAATAATAATATAACTTGATACGCTTTCCAAGTATTATAGACAGAGAGATATTCGATTTTTTTTCCATATTGCTTTTGTCCTACGTCATTTTCTGAGGCCCGCAAAAAGCTAGATGTGTACCTATTTATTAATCATTGTCCTTGGTGTTACTTTCCTTCCTACCATTAAACTAACCACTAAATACTATAATATATTGCTTTGTTTTCGGTATCAAGCAACTATAGTGTAGCGGATTACTCAGCTGCATTTATCGTTCCCGTCAGATTCAGTGGTAACTTCGTTGCCTTACCGATGGCATGGCGTTAAGACTTCTTTCAACAACTGCTATCAGTGCTAACCGTACATTTCACACTTGGTGAGTACATTATCATCGACTTGCAACTGTTTCATTTGCTTACGCTAGTTGCATTTAAGTTGTAAGTTCAACGCGTGTAAGTTTTGACGTGATTTCTCGTGGGTCTTCTTAGCTAAACGCTATCGCATAACTAACGGAAAGTTACGTGTCTTGCTTTAAAGGAAGTTTTCTTTCCGTTATTTGATCAGGTCTGCATAACATGTTAGCAAAGTTTTTTTTTATTTGGCGATAGGAACGGGTACTTCCATTCGAAGTTGAATCACGATAATCTGAGGTGTGCTATATTTGAATTTAAATTTAAAATAGATTTTAATTGGTTGGACATCTTTATGGCGATATTTCTTAGACTAGACAGCATAAGAAATATTCAGAGTAATCAAAAATGAGCACAATTGTTTCTCGCACTTGCCAAAACGAAGCTCCTGGCAATAGCATTTTTATTAGCCTGTCTATTTTATTCGTTAACTGCAAATAATAAATACAAATTATCGTGTCTTTTACTAACCACGTGTTTTTTTGCTTTTTTGTTTATTTGCTATTTTCCCTTTCCTTCAATTTCAGCGGCGTCTTCTTCGTTCAGCGTGTAAAACGCCGTCCTCATTTTTTTTCTAGTTCTTTCACCCTATTTATATATACAGTAGGACCGGCCGAACGCGATCCGCACTCCTTCGAGGAAAATCGTACTTTAAACCCCGTAATATCATCCTCGCCGCAATAGCATTTCGCTGTAGGCACTCTAGTGATGCCCGAAGGTTTATACATAAAGCATTAGCACATCAGGAACGCCGAAATACCTATAAAAATCAATGGCCGGCGGTTCGATTCTGGCGGTGATTATATACTAAGGCTTGTACCGCTTGCACCACGGCACTCCAACGACGAAGCAACGATCGCCTACGTAAATATCTGTGATAGCCTGTGTCTGTTCTATTGATTCGTTCCGTTTCATCCCTCAGACCATACGTTCTACAGTTTATCTGCCGTTAGCCCGACTGTTCCATAAGGATATTTAAGGCTTCTTGGTTTCGGCAGCGGTAGCGTCTTTGGCCTTTTCGAAGGCCTCCTTACTATCCTTGGTGTTCTTGCCGTCCTTGTTGTCCTGAACTTCGACTGAGCTAGCCTCCGCCGACGAACTTTGTTCGGCCGAACTGTCAACTGGCACAACGTGACTATTGACGTAGTAGTATTCAGGAGCACGTGAGCAGTCCAGTGCTTCTGCTGGATAAACGCAGGTTAACGACAGCTGGTTGAAAACCGTCTCGTTCGGGCAGAGGTAGGCGGCATGAAGGACAAACTGGTTCTTCTCGGGGTCTGTGAATGGCTCACAGTAATGGAACAGCGAACAGTTCTTTGTGTCACCGTAGTATCTGCAAGTGGCAGAAATCCAAAGTTAATCGGCCGTTACTAAGTTAATAGCACTTCAAGTAGAATTATTTAGCTGACCAATTAATCTTCTTTTCCATTCACATAGAATGCACATGCCACATTTTCGTTTATAAAAAAAAAAATGTGAACCGTACGTCTAAAATGGGCTAGGCGGGTTAAAATAGCCAACCAGTTTTTTCGTTCGCCGACAATGCTTTCGTCAAACGTACCCAAAGATTCGTCCCTCGCAACTGAAGCCCGAACTGGAAGCAGCCTCCGTGGAATTGATGGCTTCGGATCCGTTAAGGGCCTCTTTTGTGTCCACTGCTGCTTTCCCGACAGGGTCGACGGCTGGCATGCCTTGTGCCATCACCCACACAGCGCCCAAAAATGTAACTGAACGGAAGTTGAATAAAGTACACAATTAGAACTAGACAGGCCCGCGCCTGTCTTGCCATTGTCTAATGACTATAATTGACTAATTATAGTAGTTTGAGGATTTTACACCCAGTTTAGTGTAACGTATATGTATCAAGAGTTACTACTTTTACAGTTACCTCAATCTATTTAATGCCTTTTTCCAGTTATTTCGTTGGCCTCGTTTAACAGAAGCAAATACGGATTCGAACATGTACTTGTGAATCAAATGCAGATCTATACTTTATAGTTATTCAATTGCAAAAGTCTTTTAGACTCTATTGTGCACTTGTATTACCATCTATTTCCCTATCGATATCACGTTTCTCTGGGCTTATAACCGGGTTATCCTATGCTCGGTGAATTACCATTCTGCTACACTCAACCCCTTACCCTGATCAAGTGGTCTTCTCATTAAAATATCCAGTTAACTTGTCACATTGTTGTAAGTATCCTATTCCTGATATTAGCTATTCAACAGCTGAACTTAAACAAAAGTTAAAATATATACAGTTACAGCTGTCCGACTTCAGTAATTACGATCGATTTCATTTAATTTCCTACTTTCTATCAGTAATCGCGTCAATTTAACTTAGTTATATTATTAACGTGCTCGTAGTTTATCTCCTATAATAATAAAATCGTTTTGTTACTTGGTCGCACACATCTCAATTGTCTTCAGTTATAATGGTAGCCTGCTACTTACCGAAATAGCTAAATTTGACTTTAGAGTTGCCAATATAAACCCGAACAAATTTCACTACAGTCACACATCAAAAAGATAAGCTCCGATCGGATACAATTTATGCAACCCAAATCCGTTACCGTCTCAATTGATCATTTCACTTCCCTATTAGAGCACCTTCTCGTAGTTCTTAGCTGCAAGTATCTCGTTCTCCGTTCCATCGATATATATTTCAGCTAAGCGTTTACCAGGTATATTTAATTAATTCCTAAACAATTTCAGACGAAATCACCATCTAACCCGTTATCCGTCAACATGTAAAAAATCTAAAGTTCTTAAAAAAAAAGAGCAAACAACTTTCTAATATAAATATATAGAAGTAAACGTTAACCGAAAAAAAGTTTTTCCAGCCTATTTTCCAGCTTTGCGATTTACTCGTATGTAACTAATCGAAAGAACCTCATCCATAGCCTACTCAAACTCTCTAACTCTAGCGGCCCATAGAAAGTCAGCTTAAAGTGACGGCTTTGGACCAAACAGACAGACTTTTTAATCACGAAATAATCATTTCTGATTCGAGTCCTTCTGTTAATCCTAAGTTCAGTGATCGCAGTGACACTTTTAACTTCGTATAATATACACAGCGAGTCGTTTATATAGAAAGATTTATATATACATATGTTTCTATATATCAGCTGAATGTAAGGACTCTAATACAATACGCCACTAATCAATTTCAGGTACGTTAGACAAAATCGAAAAAAAAAAATGGCTGTACTTTTTCGTTGAACAGCTTTTTCGTTAACTCCTTATGTTAGAGATTTAAGCAACAAAAATAGCGTTAAATCATGAAAAGATGGAAATTCAATTCTCAGTACGGCTGAATTAAGTAAAGTTGACCTCATTTAAATAATTTGTAATATCTACTGCTTATAAGTTCTGAATAAACATATTTAAGCAGCATCTCACTTCTATTTCAAATTTTTCTTCTTTCACCAGAACTCTCTCTAACTATTTCCGTACGAGATACATGTTACGCGAGTTCTGATTATGATAGCAATAGATTGTTTGCCTAGATCCTTTCCATACTATTAGTTCACTCGGATTTACCAGTTAATACCAGACCTATTGCCACCTAAATTTTAACAATCGATTATTTAGGGTGGGTTACAACGAGGCTAATTAGTATAATAGTTGTCTGTAAGTCAATTTTCGAACTCAAGTTTTTTCGCAACAATTGGCGTGCTTTATATCCTCACTTCCCAAACATGTCTAATGGGCTTGCAGAGAGTTCTACGAAAATCAACACACCTCTATGTAACGGTCCTCATAGTATGTGATAGATAATATCATATGTACTACTGAAGTGCAAGCCTTTAGAGGCACTACTTTGTAAACATAGTCCAGGGTGAGTGCTGCAATGAAAACGACTGCTAGTCGCACCTTGAAGCGCTCTCAAAAGACTCGTTTCGAATTCATCGAGGCGTTAGTTCACCAAACCTAAAAAGTATACCCCTAATCGCACAGGCGAGCGACCTGCTAGATGGATAGCCAATAGTTTGTTTCGCCACTAAATGTACCCCACCAAATAATCAGTACACATAACACTATATAGCCATAGTTGACATGTACATACGCCGATGACACATCGGACGTAACATTGATAGGTAATCATCAGGGTCAGCTTATGATTGGCATGGTGGCACCGTTCACTGTTGTCGTCTTTTCTAGTAGCCAACGAAGATCAGGCAAAACATCGTAATTTAACACGCCGTAGTTCGTACTGAATCGGTCAAAGTATCCTTACCAGCCCAAACGATGCCATGGTGGTAGCCAGCCATTATAGCAGCAATGCAATGCAGCTACTTCGACGTGGTCGATGAGATAGGACCGAGTACTAAGACTGATGATGAAGCCAAAGATCCGTCTGAAGGGGGCCAGCAGCCCTTCGCTTGCAACGCACTCACTACCGAAGGCTGTCGAAGGATGCAGGAGGCACCTTGTGGCTCGCCCGATGCCGTCGAACGCCGGCTTTTATGTACTGACACCGACGCGATACGGGGGTGAGAAAGAGAGCGAGGGCGCGTGCTTGGAAGCATGCCGCGCCACCGGAAGTCAACCAAACCCACAGCTCTGTTCTGTCATCGGCTTGGCCATTTGCTTCTATCGACTCATTCTATTCTTGTCTGGAGCCCTCCGCAAAGAACACGAACAACAACTACTATTCCTCCGCGCATAAAGATCCAGCCAGCCCAACAACACTGGATGAACGCCCTGGGCACATTGTCGGCCTTCCCACTAGATGGCGCTGCGTGTGCCAATTTTACGAAGACTATTGCTGCTCGCCACGATATGATGGCTCCATCTATTGGCCGGACTTAACGATAACTAGCCGATAACTTTGACTCACGTCTTCGTCGTCAGGAGTCCCGCAAGGCTGATTGCAACTGCTCGCCGTTCGCTACCACGACAGCTTTAGAAGGCAACGCACCACATAACACCACACGGGCGCACAACGATTTGACTGACGCACGGCTATCGTCGTCGTTGGCGTTCTGTGCGCGCGCGACCGAGCAAGCATTCTACCTTTCATCGCCCATCGTCCAATGCGGCAGTCAGTGATGGCTGATCCTTGGCGCCATCATTGCTGTCATAGACTGCAGTAGATGTAGAAGTAATAGTTATAGGAATAGAAGTGGTAGAGTAATCGCGGTTACGGACAACGACGCACACCGTCTCGTCGTCGCAGGCTGTTCCGTCACAGCAAGCTGAGTTCTGACCGGTAGGCGGGCTATGCGAGCACGGATGTTACCGAGCAGCGACCGGACAATTGAATGCTACATAGGTGGAAGCGGGAACCGAACGATAGACCGGCAGACAAATCGGACGGGCACAGCATGGACTCCCGGTCAGGACCCTGGCCATTCCATCCAAGCTAGCTGAAACAAACAAAGCTCTTATACGCCAACAGACAGGCCCTTTTCGACGACGGAGGACGTAGGGCCGCCTGCGACGTGCTGGCTCGAACGTCGTTGTGACGCCGTCGACATTCCGAAAGGAAACGTAGTCTGAAAGAAGTCATCGCATGACGCTTGCTAGTGTCGCTGCCGGCTCTAACTGAAAGTGAAGAAAATGACAACCGATCGAAGCTCGAGCTGTCCGCTCTGATCGAAGATCTGACCGATTCGGCTTAATCTAATCGCCGACCGATTTGATCTAACTGTCGGAAACCAGAGAAGATAATAAGAGCGTACGCCACAGGCGAAAAACCATTCGGCATTTTACTAAGCTTCGGTCCGATTGGTTACTGCTCGGTGCTGGAAATTGGCTATTGAGATCCGCTAGGGACTAAGTGGGAAGTAGTGCCGATGTCATCAGGGCTACATAAAGCGACTAGTGGAACCGGTGGAAACAGATATGAACTGCTTATGTTGGCCCACAAGCGAGCACAACGCGTCATAAGAAATCCGGCAGCCACTAATAATCTCTATTATAACTGTTAAGCTCCTTATAACTAAGGGAAATTTGATTTTTGCTCATCGTCTTCCCAGTCCTAGTGTTATGCGCAAACTTGAGAGTAGCGAGAATTATCAACTGCTGCGGGGCGTAGCGTAGCTGATCTTTCATATCTATATATAAGCACTGTGCAATCGTATTGGGTCCCTGATGCCACACTAACAATTTGATGTTTGGGTTTTTGCCCATTCGCGTTGTAACAACCGTTGCCCGGGCTATTGCCCGAAGCATCAGGTGTGGTTAAACATCGTGACGGATCCGGCTAAGTGCCAGTGATGTATATATACATATATGTATGTATACGGACACGGGCACATAACTATTAAGTTAATTACAAAGAAATAGCTGTGTTTGCAGCCAGCAGGTGAGCCAGGGGTGTGCGATATAAATTACATCTTTAATTATGTGTCAATATTTTCAGCCACTATTGATCTCATTAAAAAAAATCATTAGTAATTCGATAGTCGAATTCAAAAGAACATTCATCAGTCTTTCAAGTAGGATGGTTTGACGCCATGTTACCAGCATATGCAAAAAACATCCTGAAACGAGGTCGATAGCTTATAGATTAGAAATCTTGAAAGCGTCTATTGACATTTAAAGCAAGTTCAGCATAACGTTTCTGTTTCCTGAGCTGGTTATTTAAAAAAAATAAATAAAAATAAAAAAAAATAAAAAAAATAACCTTTAAGTCAGATAATTTGCACGAGCTTAAAAGTTTGTTTATAATAATTTAATATGAATTTTAGACAAACAAAAATATCTTATGTTATTATCAGCCTGTTCGTGTGAACTCTTTCTGCAAAAACGTGAAACTGTAGATCGCTTCCTGTGCTGTCCGTATAAATCAATAAGAGGATTTCTATATGATAGCGACCTATTAACTATTCTATTTGAAGTCAGTCACAAAATGAACAGATCAAACATCCACTATTTACAACAGTTACTTTTTTAGATGAATGCAACCCCGACTGTTTAGGTTAACCTGGTAGAAAGATAGGGGCTGCTGATGGCCGTTCTTGCCGGATAAACCATATGCTACCTCTTAGCACCGCATTAAGTAAATGACTTGTCTAGGTGTGAGAAGTTGTAGACTTTTCTCATAGAAAACTCATACAATAGAGCTTTTGACTAAACAGGCTTTGCGGGCAATGGGCCTTTTTAAAAATAACCATCCAGTAACTTTTTGGAGACAATCAAACGATTAAGGTATTTTTTTCCTAGAATCGATTAAGACATTTTCGTTAGCTCGCCACGATGCTGGAGTAAAAAAATAGTATCCGAAGGGTTCATTGGCATTGCCAAAAACGATGCTCATATAATATAGCTGTCTATCTAAGTGTATTTTTTCAAAAAATAGTATGCAATCATATAGACTGCAAATTCGAAAGCTCTACAGGGGCAATGCACAGAAAGTAAACAATAAATAAGTGGATAGTACCTTTTTGACTAGCAATATGAACTGTACAAGTTCACTGCGGGAGCGATTAGTTTGTAATTGGTTCAGTAACCCGGCAAAAAAAAAAAAGATTTAAATACGTCAGATAGTGATTTTGACCACAGTGAAGAAGACTTTTAGTATAATATCGTTTTGAAAGCCATCGTAAGAACTCCGATGAAAAAATAAATCATGTCCACGACATCTTACCACATCCCTCTGTGGTAGATTTTCGCCGTAAGCACTCATGCAAATCTGTAACTTAGCAAGCTTTTGCATTTAAACTATAATAGTTTAATAGACCTTGGATTTTACCAAAATATTAAGCTTGGTTCATATGATTGGCAGGACTTTGCTCGCACCGATTGTAGCCAGCGAAAATCGTAATATAGAAGTAGCTTTAATTGTCGAAACTACAGGATCACATTCGTTTTCTTACTGATACGTCAAGCCATACCAAGAAATTCGATCAAGGAAATGTCTTATGGTGCTTTTCAGTATTTACCGGGACAATGTTCATGCGAAAAGCTGCCACCAACAAGCTACTTGAGGCACCGCAAGGGTAAAGAACCCAATACACGAGAGAGTTCCAAGTTGAATAACTGCATAAAACTGTATATAGGATCAGACAAACTGGAATAGAAGAAAGATAACAATTCTTAGTCATTTTGTCTAATTTAATAATACTAAATACCTTACAGAGACAAGCAGGGATTCCCAGTGGAGGGTACCGAACACTGGCAAACACTTACACTGGAAGGAAGATTCTCGAAAGCGTCGATGATTTTGAGAGATGGTAAAGGACCATTGTTCTAACAACATGGTCATTGTGTTAAACAGCTATTTATTATCATGATGACAACTTATTATCCACTGCCGTTACATATTCGTGTATATATATGTGTATATACACATATATATAATATCCCCGAACATATTTCTATATGCATAAAACCAAAAATACTCTCTCACCATTGTAATTTCATAACAATTAGAAAACAACACGAAATAAATAAATCGCATCGTAGGACGGCGGATTGGATGATGGGGATATTTGTATGACAGTGGTAATTCATAAGCATTTTTATTTTCTCCACTAGCTCCACCCCAGCCACCCCCTTGCCACCATTATCCATGGATCAACGAAGTTTTTATGTCGCATGGATAGTGATGACCTGCTGCGTTTGTACGTCGTCTAGCTTTCTTACGGCTTGCTCAGCTGGCAACTTTCTCAGGACTAGCACTTGGCGCCTGCGCCCGATAGGGCACCTCGTGCTAGAAGAACCCGGGTGTAAGAACAGCCTCCCCACTTCAGCTCGGGTCATTCGTGCGTGCATCTTTGGCTGTGATGATGTTGATATTGCTGCTGTAGCAGCAGCAGCTTTTAGCACGGGTGCAGTATCAGCGGCGCTTTGGATATGATGGCAAAGCTTCGGGGTGCCGGGACATACGGCCACGACAAAAGCAAGAACTTCGTGTTTGAGCAAGACCGTCACTACGGACATATCGGCGTCTGATTTTCGTATTTACCAGTTGGCTAAGAGGTGCTAAGTAAATTTCCATCAAGATGACGTAATCCTTCGATGGTCTGTTAGTATGCCAGCTTATCGGCCGGGTGATTACCCCCAGTTCCCAAACGATGACAGCGCCTCATGTACCACCAGCTGTTGTAGACGCAGTGAGACTAGTTCTAGTAGTTGGTGACGTCTTCTAGAATACTATATGAATGCGACGTCTAGTCCGAGCGCAATAGGCTCGGGGTAACATACTCATGCTAGCTTCGTGCGCGGTTCGACAACAAAGGCACTTAGCGGATAAGTACGCGATGTATGTAATATGGAAACAAACCACTCTCACTGAATAACAGCTGCAAAAAAAGACACTTAATGATAATAGCGGAAATCAATAGAATTGAAATAAGCAAAAAAAATATGAAACTGACACCATCGTTGCAAATGCCAAGAAAATTTAATACCGATTAGGATGATATTCTGGTCGTTTCAGAGCGTTTTGGCGGTGCGTTAGTACTGAAATGTCAATGTCCGCATACGCTACTAGCATACGAGACTGTCGTGCTTTCATTAGCTTGTACACCATAAGGAATTTGGGATAAATAGCAGACGACAAAAACCTCGAGTTATTACTGATCTCGGACAAATCTCTATTTGATTGTTCTCCAGGAAAATAACAAACATAGATACTGCATAGTAGAGCGCTTCATTCCAAGTGAATCCCAATTACGTCGCACTTCGAGTTGACCGGCGTGAAGTTGGCGGAATTCTAAGTGTTATTAATAACAGCTTAGTGGGTAACGTATTTGCCTGCTAACCTCAAGGGCACGCTGTGGTCTGGATTGGAACCCATAGGTTATAAACGGGGACTTCGTCTCGTGACGGGAGCCAGCCGTTTGATGATAGAAAATCCTTTCCTGCTATCGTGATAACATATTAATGTAGCTAATATTAAATGTAGAATTGCATTTCACTAGGTTTATCTAGATTTTGTAGATTTTTTTTTCAAAGTTCGTGATGTCAGTCAGTCACTTGGTCAGCAATCGCAAGAACGTGGAAACCCTCTGAGATCTAATTAGCACAAATGGTTATTATTGCTACTACTATCGGCTGGCTGCAACAACTTGTAGTAATTAGGTAATGCGTATGTCTAAGAAAAGCCATAGACGTTGTGTTGTCCTAAAGAAAGAAACAATATTGATATATATATTCACAAGTACGCTCCATGGAGACTCGTTAAGGGTTGCGAATATTTTTATAATGGTTATGTAACTCGTTGGTAACTGTTCCCAAATGAAAATGTTCCCAAAAAAAAAAAAAGGAAATATAATCGACACCATCTCCGTGGGCGAACATTATTAATAATGTTAAAATAATAGTATTATAGATAATAAAAAATTGATTTCAGAAATAAATTATATTAAATTGTATATTTCTAAAGAGGCTGGCATTTTTATAAGACGACTATTACCATTATCATTATTTGGTAAGAAGGAAGTCCATTGCAGATTTATATAGGTGTTGAAAAAGTCATTTCTAGATATGTTTGCAATGCAGTTGGTGAAGAGATGCTGTTGTCAGCCGAACGATATTTAGAGAATCTAATTTTGCTTTAAGCTAAATGTGTAGATAGACGTACGATACGAAAACGTTTCTTGTTGTATTATAGGTTGCTATTCTTATTCTGCCGGAAGCAGAATTGTAAAGGGTTCAACTCATGCTTCTTCTAAGATTTTCTATAGAAATGTACTCTTCTATATTATATAGAGAAGAGGCCTTAAACCATCGAAATCGACGAGTGTCGCTATTGGCTGTCCTAAGGGATAATCGGCCGCAGTTTTTGAACTCGACAACCTTCACGATGCCTCGTATGCTAAGGTAGCAGTTAGACCGGTTAGCGCATCAGTATTCAACTTTTTTCTTTGTTTTGAACTGGAACGGCGTACAGACAGACGATTCTCCACTGTTTTTTTTGGATTTTTTTTCTTTTTTTCTTTCGACTTCTTGAACTAGCAATAAACTTGTACTCTTAGTATAATTGCGGTGACAACTTTGCTATGCTGTTGAGTTTCATAGCTGAAATGCAAGCGTTTCGAGAATATCCAAAACCATCTAATAAGAAAAATCTATATGGTCAACAGATTCGTAATTCAGCCTCGTCTAAGCTCTCGGGCAAAGTTTGTTTTGAAAGAAGTCCTTTCTACCTATGCCTTTAGCAAAGTCGGAAGGGCTCGTCGCGTCGACACGAAGCTGTTTCGGGCCGCAAGATAACTGGAATAGGGGAGTTCGGTTACTGACAATTTCATCCACTTCTATTCTAGTTGAATCGTTAAAGGTGTTACTAGTTTAAATATCACATTTACTTACGATAACTTCTGTAAGTGTTAGTACAATACAATGTGTGTCACGTTGTACTGCGTAAAGCATTTTATATACTGACGCATGCAGTGACTGGTGGTCTTTCACATCCATACAGTATGCTTCACTAACTTTGCTGATTTCTATGTCGTTATATCATGTGGTTTTTGTATCGTAAAGCACCCGACAGTATAAAGACAGGCTACTCGATAGATAAAGTTTTACGGTGCAATGCGGCATCCTGACACGCGGTACATATATGAGTGTATGAGATAAACATGACAGATTGATAACCACCTTCTTGAAGATCCCAAGATGGTTCGACTTGTTGCAAGGGATAACCATTATCAATTTCAGCAGCTAGCGACCGGAGTCCCCTCTAATCAATTTACCTAAAGGTCTCACCGTAAAAGTGTGTTTGTAGTTAATACGGGACTTCTTCTTACGGTTCGAAAGTCGACTGACATGAATGTCATCATTTTTTATGTCCTCTTAAGGCAGCGTATGAAGCAGCATTCTGAAGTTGATAAGCGCTATAAGGAACGAGATATTTTCATACAGTTTATCTTAAAATCGATTAGTGTCTGGGCTTGCAATTTTTTTCTTGTAGTTTCATATTGTACAATCGCACATGCGTTCTAGCAATATTCGGCCTTACCTAATATTCGGTTAACAGTCTAATCTACAGAGGAGTAGGCGGCCGGTTGAAATATCGTCCGAGTATAATGTTGTTGAGATAAAGACAAATATCAGCAGCAACGAGTTCCTTTGGCAATTTGTGTCGGAAACAAGTGTCTAGCTGAACAGTGGCACATCATTCCTTCGTTTTGACATCTCTGTATTATCAGCGTAGCATGGACTGGTTAATTAGATAGCCATGATCCCTACACGGAGCACGTGGCGCCCACATGACACAAGCTTGCTTGATACCCCAACTCTTCATACTAGCTCTGGCTTCTGAAAACTCTAAGAAGGATATAAAAGGCTTTTCTTGTACTTACATTAAAAAGCTTTAGTAGAAAATGTGCGGAGATAATTTTCCATTAGGGCCGACAATGAGTGTGGCCTTACCCATTGAAAACTACTCCTATTCTTTGTGATAGGGTATATTTCTGTTAAGCAAAAATGGTCAGTACAGCGGAAGATCAAATCTCATTATTCTGGTGATAAGGAAGAGTTTTCGATTAATTTTTGTCGATCAACTAACAATTTGAAAATAAGACAACAATAAACAAGAACGTACAACTTCCTCTTGGCGTACTTGGTTAAGCCGTTACAAAATTTGAGTGCAATAGAAATTGTGACCAAACCGAAAACGTTATATAAAAGGTAGATACATTGATTAATGGACGTGCGTCGTCTTTTGCCGGCATAATTGTTAAAGGTACATCCATTTAACTAGTAGCCTCAAATCGCGCAGCTAGTAAGATTCAATTTAGGGAACCACCGCCAAAAAACCAAACACCACTAGAAGTCCAGGAAGCAAGCGGTTATCTATCCCCATTCTATTTAACGATAAAGCGATTATGAGCACTGATCAGTTGAATTAAACTGTTCAAAAATTGACTTATATCGTTTAGTTTACATAATTATCATCAGTTAAAAAGTTATACATTTGAATGGATCTTTCTTTTGCATTAGACTTGACTCACTATCGTGGTTAGTGCATCGATTTGAACCTTCAATTCTATATATGAAAGAATATAACAGGCTTGATCGCGAAGTTGATCGTGAAGTATATACTCTACTATTTTCTTACTGAATAGCTTGATTTTGAGATTGTGTACCCCTCATATTAGGATTGCAGAGCCTGAAAAAATGGAATAGTATTCTTATCGACGATAGGTAAGTTGACTGGATATGCCAAACAGAAATAACCAGTCACCTCATTCCAGTTGATAGTGTACTTTGCGCCAAATCACATTAAATAGTCGAAACTATGTAGGTTGCATTTGTTGGGCGCTTCATTACCGCAAGATACGTCCACGAAAGGTTTTTACATTTTTGTGAAATTATCAAAAGTGCATCACTTTCGCTTTGGTATTCACGACAAAAAAATCTATTCTTGCTGAAGTGGAACATCTCATGTAAGACGGAAGAATTAATTTTTGTAACTCAGAAAAAAGGCAGGGTTACGATGATAACCGGCCTGATAAATCGCATTTACCAGAGTGGCTAGCCAATCGTACATACTTACTTGATGTCAACTTTTTTGTGTTTTAGCCATGATGAAAACGGTGATTGAATTACAGAATAGTGGACATTTAGGCCAGCGATGCAGTTGCTAAGCAGCGCCACCACACCTCGTAAGCCATTTAACTATAACGTAATGAACTCAACAGTGGATCGAAACGACGTGCAGACGACAGGAAGAACAGCGCCATCTGGAAATACTGAAAACGTAAGTCATTCAAAAGAGGCGCCACCGAGCGCGTGCTTTGCCATGCCACAAAGAGTGTTCTATCAATGACGCAATTAACGAAGACAGTAACAACGATGAGTCCAACCATAGAAAGGAAAACGAGGGAATACTAACTGTTTAGCTGTAGTATTTAGATTGCTGATACCTATTTTTTATGAATAGCCCACACGTTAACTACAGATAACAATTTGTTTAATTATTAAGTAAACTAGTAATGGGGGTGCTGCTTTGCCAAATCTAGTACACGTCAAGACGTTCTTTTAAGCCGGTATTAATTAAGGCTAAATATTCTATTCTATAACGAACACACTATAAATCGCTCATATTTAATGCTACAGTTCAGCCAACTTAAATTAGAGAATAGCAATCCTCACGACTGCTTCTATGTTATTGACATATATGACAGTACACAACGGGGACGTTTGTTATTTTCTGATTGGAACCGGCCGAACTATAGCGTTACTAAGCGATTTTTCGTATTTCCTATGCGAACTTCGTGGTATCTTAACTTGAGGTCAATCTACTTCAAAGAAACCTTTTATTCTAGCTCGAGCGTACAATGGTTACTATTATTTTTTATTGAAGCACCATTCAAAAGCTAAAGCCCTACGCGAACACTTGATTACGTGTACGTCCATTTTCTGTATCTCATTCTGGTTATCCTAAATACGTAGTTCTATGTTTATGTCTCAAGCCTTGTTTGTACAATACAATAGAAAACTTAGTGACGTCGACCCTGGAAAAATCGTCATGTGAATAGAGCTGTTATCCGGCGGCTACGAAATTTCAGTTTCTATTGGGCGGGCAAGGCAAGCGCGGGTAACAACTAGGACACATAGAAAAGCAGCCCTCTGAAGAAGTTTGCGCAATTTATCGTTATCTCGTGTCCACAGTCACCGCTTTATCGAATATAAAGCAGCTTCGTTGTGACTAATATGCACATGTGGAATAAGTCCAAAATTATGACAAATGCCGAAGCCATGTTTAACTAGCAGACGGTCTGATCATAGCAGGTCATAGTGCATTATACAAAGAACACGTCACCATTTTCTTTTCGCATCTGTGACCTGCTATAGAAACCAAAGAATAACCATAACAGCTTATCAAGTCTCAGCAGAAGGACGTTCTGCCACCAACGGATCCGCACTGGCTTACCGTTACCAGAAGTAATTTAAAATAGCTTCCGATCAATGGCTGCCTATAGCAGAAAGGCCCTATCATAGTGACTGTATAATTTACAGCTGTATCGATGCTGACGGTGGTTGTTTCACCATTGGACCGCAGCGTTCGATCGATAGCGTTCCGTTATCGTCATTCTGCTGCCAATTGATTACAAGTTGATGCAACACTAAGTGAGTGTTCCGATAAACAATTTAGTTAGCATTTCGATCAACAGCATCTCCAATGCCAATGCAGCCGATAATGAAAATATGTCGCCATACGAGTATATCTGAAATCAGCTAACAGCCCTCATTAATCCTACATTTCGTCCATAGTTAACTGAGAGTGTAGTACCATCTGACAAGATGAGCTGGCATGGTGCGACTTGCGTGTAGCGATATGAGCCCGCCCTTAGAACCAGTTTTCCCCTGGTGAATTTATGAACTCAAACTTGATCAGGCTTAAAGTTCTAAATCCCAGCTAGTGCTCAAATGAAGACGACTAAATAAAAAAACAAAGGTCGTCTCGAACGAAATGAGTTCATGATAGACGAAGTTGAATTTTCCTAGAGAACGCTGGGTGATATGTGTGCCTTCAAGCGTAAATACGACTTCATGCCTCCGCCCAGAAATGTACGTGCGAATTGTTCCGTTTCCTTTTAACATCAAAAACATAGTTTTCTGGGCACTGTAAAGCGGATTTAATAAAAATCTGATTTCGAATTTCGAAGCCTTTAAGGCAAAGCGACAACGACAGTAGCGAGCTATTCGAATAATCACAACGCGCAAATTATCACGAAGGCCCGTTATGTTTGCCGCTTTTGTGCTTGTTAGTTGCCATTATTACCTGCAGTGCTATCATTCTAATGCATTTAGCTGGCCAGGCGACAGCCTCAAAGCGCTAAATCCCTAGAGCTAAGAGGATTATAGTGAACTTTTTCCTTATGTTTACATGAGGCGTCGTCTGCTAAGTTATAATACAGGAGCAAATTAAGCCAGTGGAGGTAAAGCTGATACGAGTACAACTACAACAATGCTAATGCAGGTACTTCTCCATCTTCAAGGACTACTACAACAATTCCACTGTCATTGGAACATTAATGTCACAGCACATAGAACTGTCTGGGAGACAGCCGTGTCTGCATAAAATCTAACGCTATCGACGTGCTGAAGGCGCATATTAGCATGCACACACACGCACGTACCCAGCCACATAGAAGCTCTACAAATAGTAGCGCTACGAATCGGTTGGATCGGTTAGCCAGAGCGGCCTGGGCCAATGATTCGTTTTCTCTCCATTTCTGTAGCACATTTTCGCTCTATCGTTTTGTTCAAACTTCAGTTTTAGCTGTTGCCACTTCTTAAACACTCAAGTGTTCGTTCAACTAGGCCAAACGCGGTTGTCCTTTGGACACGCTACACTCCTGGAATACTTTAGCGGCGCTTTGTACTGCTTCGTCGCCACGGGAACACCGGACTCTCCCCGACGCCGTAGTCTTGTGCCAAGCTAACGCCACACAGTGTGATCTGTTAGAACAAACGCTTTCGATAAAAAAAAGCCGCAGCAGCTTTGGTCGTAGCAGCCTTCAGAGGCAAATTCAGCGAAGCACGGCAAGCAGGGTCTCACCTTTGTTTAAGAGGAGAAGTGGTGGCCAAGCCGGGGACGAGCGCCTATTCGATCGCTCGGAATAATTTTCGTGTTTAGTCTCGTTCGGCTGGACATCGCTGTGGCCGGTTAACTCAGCTCAGCTTCGAATAGTCTCAATACCATTCATGCGGCTCCCTCCCTCCTTTGTAGCGATTGCTGCGTAGACGACGATAGACGTGACATGCCCTGTGAGCCCCGAAGAAGCCGTTGCTGCGAAGCAAATCGAACAATAAACGCAACAGTATCATCATCGCTTCTTTAACTTGGGGTGATAGTAACGCCGTCGCGGACAATCGGACATTTTTTCCAGACCTCCGACTAGCTGTCTCATCGAAGTTGAGCGAACGTCAAGTTCGGGGAAGGGTTTACAACAAATTGGGCTTGCTCACCTGACGTGACCGACCGTGGTTAACAAACGCCGAGCAATAGCAAAAAGCGGGGTTCGACGTTACCTAGCAAATGTTTACTTCCACCACTGTTGTTGTTGTTATTGTGTTGTCGCTCTTAATGCTGCTGCTGCAGCTCCGCTAACTTAACTAAACTTATAAACAGCCCGTGACCGCCGGCGGTAACGCCGGGGCCACAACATGCATCGCTGCTCCATTGCAACTTAGATAGAAGAAGAAAAAGAAAAAGTGCACGAATGAAAATGTGCCATAAATGAAGAGAAACACGGTGCGAAGCAGATAAAGAAGTCAACAATGAACTAACTAATATTACTACTGACTGCTACTGAACAGCTGTGCAGGACCTGAAAAAACTGGTACGTCAATGGCCACTCACAGCTAGTCTATGATTGACATGGCGGAGAAAAGGCTGGTATAAAAGAAACAACCGCACAGTGGGCAGGGGAAACGACGATGTTAGCGAGTTGCCATTGCACTTTTATCGATGCAGCAGCTGTAGCCTTCGGCAGCGATCGCCGACTAAACGGATGGTGTAGCAGGGGGCAAGTAGTCGGTTGAGCGCAGCATAGCGCACGATATCGGTCACACACACAAAGTATTTCACCGATAGGAACAGGCAAATGATAAACGCAAACAGATCGATCACAAAAAAATATTGAATAGCCAGCAATAACAACAAAAACTGTTATAGACGTATCGTCCATAGGAACAATGCAATTACACAAAACATAATAATAGCAAATGGTAACCCTACCATCAAATACATTGACTAAATTAAATAGACAGAGCAGTTTAGCGAAGACAGCCAAGACGGAATTTGGCCGATAAATGCATTTCGAAGTATTTAGCAATAGGTTAACAGGTTGTCACTAGGACGTGCAATAGATTCCTAATTGACTTTGGTATGGATTTCAAAAAAGTACGTTTCGAAATAGATATTAGTCTTTCAAGTATTAGATATTAGGCCTCATCTTGAAGACAGTAGTTAGTTTGATACTATGGAGGAGCGTCTTCTTTAGACCAATAAATATACTGTGCTGTTTGTACATTAGATGAGCGTGTTGTTTATGTGACACACATTATGGATATATACGTCAAAGATACGTAGTAGCTAGGCGTCTAGATTAAATATTGGATCTTAAAAGATTTTAACCTGATGTATTTAAAACAGTAGTTGACGAACACATTCACTTGAAAGGCATGCTACTTTCTTTACCACACATATAAAACGTTACGAATGTCGCTAATTTTCATTTATAGGTTCAAAATAAATAGAAGCCGGTTGTGTCTTGTCGTTGGTTTACTTCATTTCTACGCAGGGCTGTTGCAGCTAACACAAGAAGCCAAACATACCGACTTCAGTGAACATATACTTATGAAGCTCACATCTCGAAGTCAAAAACGTGTGAGGTTATGGTTTTCGAAATACCTATTACAGGATATTCCCTATTATGTTGGTAAACCTGTCCAAAAATTAAGCCCGCTCACACACTCCGCCCTTCAAATAGAAAGCCAATATTTTTTTTCTTTTTTTTTTTTGTTTTCTTAAATACAGAATACAAATGTTGAACGATCCACAATATTGCGAATTGCTACGTATAGATTTCTTGTCAAATATACGAACAGATAATCCAATCCGTTTTATGAAGAAGTTCTAACTGTGAGCTTCTACGCTCGACATCCAAAAAAAAAGCGGAACTTAGCTGTGGCTTTAGGTTTTCTATAACTTATCTTCTTAATCGGTAATGGAGTCTATTGTCAATTTCTAGAATAAGATCTACCGAAAAAGAGGATCCTGGGCATATTTTAACTCGGATTCATCAGAGCATTTTACCGGGATGGTAAAGTGGCTTTTGCATCATCAAAACGATGGTAGCAAACTTATTTTGTTTCAACTCAGAAAGCCAAGTAAATTTGCCACCATCGTCATTTTTATACTGCTAAAGATAGCTATGTTTGAGATTATAAAACTTACATGAAGATCTTAAATATTAGTTATTAAGAATATAACGTAAGTACCGCCAAGTACTATTCTAGCCTTGACACAATGTTGGACAATTTGGTACTATCAAAATGGCAACGACGGCCAATGTTGCTTAAAATATAATGAAGCAAATATCGCAGAACAACTCTGTTACAAACAAAAATAGCCTCAATGAGTACCACCAGTACACTATAAATATATTTCTTAGCTCGTACACCGTTTTGACAAAACCTCGGATCCGAACGAGGTGTTCCACTCCTGGAAAAGTTTAAGTGTCTCACCAAGGAACTAAGAGTAGACTCCTTATTAAATTTTTATTTGACTACTAACAAGGCAAAAAGGTCATCAATACCCGCGACTTCAATACTGTTTGCCATCGAAAACACCAAATAAACGTGCCAGGTAAATTGAGTGTATTTGCAAATGAATAAAACCCTATTTTGACCCCCCCCCTCCCCCAGATTGCTGTGGGTTGCACAAAACTTTATGGGCTAAATTTTTACAAAGATTTACGCGGTCGGGGGAGCAAACGTCCTCGAAGGCACTTTTTTTTTTTGGTTTAATAACGGCTTATAGACATTTAACGGTTTTTAAAGAGAATGTAAGCTCTCTAACTGTATACTTGTAAGTAATATGAGACACGGTAAAAGTTACATGAGACATTAATGACTGTGTTTGACACAGCTGTAGAGGACCACGTAAGATTGAAGGAATCTGTGTTTAAAAAACGCTTGTATTCTTAGCTAGAGTATATATTGTCTTGTCAAGTTGGCTAGTTCGTCCACCATAGGTAGTCATGTACGTACTTAAATAGTGATACATCCTATGTATGTTCAAAATTGTGAAGAACACCGTGAACTGTGGTCATATAAACTTCATCAATTCTCCGTGCCAAAAACTTCATGCATTCTATCATGCTTTTGTGTGATATAAAGCCCAAGACGAAACTCAGTGTTTTTACGTTTATATAAAGAAGTCAAGTTGCTTTTTAGCTGAAAGATTTCAGGCTTTGACAAAAAACAGATTACTTACCTATGTAGCTCCCATTTATTAAGTGTTTATAGCCATACGACTGAATTCATCTATGTTTTATATTGGGAGCCATACAATTACAAAATGCAATTAATTAAATATGTTTATATAATAAGCTTCTCCTCTAAATGCATAGGTTCCACAACGGTCCCGCCATACAATAGCGTTACATTTTGTTCTATCATTAGACATTAACTAGATTTAATTAATCTCAAAATATCCTTGTATGTATATATATATATATATATATATATATCGAAACACATTTACAGCCTTTTATATAAAGCGTTATCCGAATGTTTACCTATTATATACAATTAGATCGGCGTAACTGCAATAATAACCGCCAATGTCATATGTGTTTAATTATAGTAAGTTATGCAGATTAATAAATATTTACTGGTAGGAGGCTGTGATTGTCAAAAAAAAAGCTGCTAAAGATTATACCGCTGTTGCCCCAGAAACTCAATGGTTACGTCAGTATCATGTTGCGTCGCTTCTTCTTGGGGTAGCTATTTTTCTCAAAGCAACCCAACAAAAGCTATTTCACAGCTTATTTTGAGGTTGTTTTTACTCCTAAATATTCATTTAGATATGCAACTATCACAGTCAGTGAGCACCCAAGCTGACGTTGCTTAATAAGCGAAAAAACACTATGTATCGTTCGCAAATTACACAGCAAATGTGGTTATGTTGCACCACTCTGGCCATAAGCGACTTACCGTAACCGAATCCTCTGCTAATCAGCAATAACAGCGAGCGGTACATCATCGCTAGTTCAATATTTATTTTCAGTAGGGTATCTGCGTTAGACTGTGAGCAATATATGGTTTGTTCATGGATGGGCAATATCTGGACGTTGCACCATTATGCTCATGGTTCACGCTAATAAGGTTGTGAAAAAATTAGGTAATTTTCTTCTATAGACTGTGACTTGCCTGCGTAAATTAGATGAAGCAGATGCTGGCGTTGATCGACCGGGATGATGTGTCATGCAGGACGCGAGACGCCGCTGTAGGAAGTGGTTAGTTTGGGCTAAATGCAATTGAGGCTCACGTGTTGAGAAGTAAAAAATGTTCATAAAAGCTGTGGTATGAAGCTGTTTTTATTAGTTTTTTTTTTTTTTATAAATTAAGTTTATATTTAGAAAAATAGAAAGGTTATGTCTCGAATTATTCTTGAAAATTCGAAGTAAAATGAATTAGGCCGAATACAGAACGAAACATAATTTTAAAGGTCCAGTAACAGGCGATAAATTTATAGGGTAGGCTTGCATATAAATTGGCACTTTTGCGGGTTTGGCATTAATAAAGTAATTCCTTACTTATTATTTTTCTACTTGGGTCACATCTGCTAGCCTCAACGCAAACGGCAATATTTTCGCCTATGACGTGTCGGCAGTCATTATGACTTAGACATATTCCATGTATAATAACTGAAATAATGTTCATAATAATCTAACCAGGTTGCGTGGTGCGTTACTATTTGTGTTTGGTGCGTGGTATAATTACTATTTGTCTCCATGTTATATAACAATATTACTTTGCACTTCTAAAGGTCGGTTGACAGAGCTGCAAGATAAATACAGACAATACAGATAACTAATTATCGAAGCCGTTCGGAGCAATCATAGTACATACCATTAAAAATACAAAATAACCGTTGTATAGAAATAGTAGTGCAAAGCAGCTTAACCAGCACTAACCAAATTACATAAACAAAGAATACTTTTGGAACTTCGACGTCAAGTAAACCAACAGAAATGATCACTGAAGGATATAAGAAAATAATGCATTCAGTCAAAAAAAAGCAATCTCCAATATTTGTTCATTCATGTACTTTTAGAGTAGTGATAACGACGGCAACGATATTAAATGCTTATTTTTGAAGAAGTAGATTCAAGATAGCCTGTAGAGCGTAGAGTTAGAGGATTTAATTGGTCAGAAATATGATTTCTGTTTCGAGTCTTCGACAAGTATTTTCTTTTGTTTATATTCATGTATGCATATACCGATTGCATATTGTATCGTTATTATTATCATTACCGCACTCGAGTGAATTTTTCATATATGGGCGTAGTTTAGCTTGCAAGTAACTGAAGAAGTAAGCCCAGATTGCGTTGTCCCGAAACCCTAGTAGCATCACCACACAGTTATTAATAATAAAGCTACGATAAACGCGCCTAGTCGATATGATTGTTTTATGAATAGTATGCCTTTAAACTCGCTGCTCTACTACAGCTAAACGGGTGATCTTACAGAGTAGTCGTTTTTGATGAAATTCGTGCCAAAAAAATGGTCGCTGACTACATGGAGATGCAACTTCATACCGTTTTGTGCAACTGAGGCTATTCTTTGTTTCGTCAAAACTTATGCTAAGGCGTTTCTGCTGTTTTCAAATATTAAAAAAACCGTACGACAATTACAGTCTGCTTTTAGAATTCCTTTTCTGTACTTCTATTTTTTAAGTATTATACGTGGGATTAAACCATACCTATGGTCGGTACCAGGAGGGTTAAGCGCATCAGTTGCTTGCTTTGAAGATGTTTAAGACTTAACTGACCATTCTATTTCCTTTTGGGTTATGCCACACGAGCTAAAATGTCAATTCGTTTATTGAATTCAAGAAGCCGATTCTAGCCCTGAACGGAGTGTGCATATACCCAACTGAAGTGTATAATATCGCGCTGATTTACAACACTAATAATAATTATGTACTATATAATTACCATGCACGCTCGACTCATAAGTCTGTTAAGAGTAAATCAGACAAGTTCGATTAGACCTTCTAGCGGAATGGAGTTCTTTGCTATATAGCAGAAATTATTTCTAATTTAAACACACTAAAAAATGGCTAAAAACATTGAAAAAAAAAGTCTGGCAAATATAATGATATTGTCAGTCAGTCAGTGTAATTATCATACAATAAAAATCACACACCACGCGTCGACGGATCGTATAAAATATGAAGGATATCCCATTTTGTTTTATTGAGATTCATCAAATTCACACAAGTTGATATTTATATTCATCATGATCATTTATTATAGTTATTTATTATGTTTATGATACTTGAAGCGGAAATCACGCTTAATGTGTTGTTACGTACCAAAGAGACGTTTGTCTGTCGTTCGACTTTTCTTTCGTTTTTTTTGTTCCCCGCCACTACGAGTGTCTACCGCATACTTGTACATACCTTAATTTTTGTCTTCAGAATGTGCGTATGCTTAAAAGAAGACGAAAGTTATAACACGGCTGATTTCTTGTGACGACTTCCTATTCCTTCGGAATTAACTAGCAATAGAAGTCGAAGTAGAGAAGTGGTAATGATAAAATTGATTCAGTTTGCTATTGATATTTTATGTGTGTATATGCCAAAAAATCTAGAACGAAGTACGGTTCATAGACTGCTATTACTTTTGTTGTTCCTAACCATTGATGTTATTTTTATTAACTTAATCTACGCTATCGTCGGAGCGGCACGGAATAATACAGTTGCCGTTTGTACTACCGTTTGACTACGGTCGCCTTGTGTTGAATTAATCAACGTTCAGTTAATTGCTATATCACTATCGCAGTAATATACTGATATCAACTGTGCGTGAATGTGTACACTAAGTTCATTCGTGTTTCTAGTTTCATGTGTGCGTTTGGCGTACACTTTCGGTACGCGTGACACTTTAACGCCTAGCCACATTATTGTTGTTCGTCACTGTGATTATTACTTTACCGCTAGTTATTAGCATTCCCACGGGATCATAGCATGTTGAATATTGTACCAGTGGGGGGAGCTCTTTGGAAATGCGTGTTGTTAAAGTCCTATTTACTTTAATAGATGTAAGTATATGTATGTATATGTGTGTATTTATGTATACCCTTGATCGTCCTGCTTATGTCCTCACTATGGGCTTATTGTGTTTGTTTGGTCCTAGTAGGTTTGTTTGTTCAATCAGTCGATCATTTACTCATTTCCGCTAGCCTGCCCTCAGCATTTGAGGGCACGCTTTTTGTTGAGATAGCGTGAAGTAGTCTTCTTTACAGGTAGGCCGCCTTCTTTGATTGATTATGATGACAGTATTATTATTACTATTGTTACGCGAAAAAAGTAAAAAAATGTGTTTATTTCTCTCTCTGTCCCCCTTGCCGTCTGCTATACTTCTACTAGCCTATGAGTAGTGCATTTAGCATAATTATATATGTATAGAGTTATATACGTAGGATAAACTGACGCGCGTACTTTTCCGCAGATCATTTTGAAAATTGTAGTAGCAGAAAATCTAGAGCAAAGTTAGTGAAAGGTATTGTAGTAATAATAGTACTTGGCAAAATAAAAACGAACACGGACTCTAAAATTCCAAAAATAAAAATTGGAGTTCTTGCGTCCCTGTTTCGGCTTTAGAGTCAAGTTATGCTTGGGCCTGATGCCAAATATTTCGCTTGTTCTCAACGAGGCCATCTCCAAACATGACTTGACTCCTGTATACAGTTGGATTAATTGTTTGTCGCCTTTTTGTTGTGGTTACAATGTTCTTGTTGTCGTGCCACCTATTATAAATATCTGCTATGATGTGCTTCAGTCTTGCGTGCGAGACTGTACTATGCCCCTACGTCATGTGGAGTGATACAGATTTGATAATCAGCTACTATCCAACTGCTTATTTAAGAGATGGGCAGCATTAGAGGGCATTGGTCGTCCTAATAGTTTCTTCTCTAGGCTTCAGTATTGGCGTCAACAGCCACCTCGTTGGCGGGCGTATCAGCAGCCTTCTCAACGGCCTTCTCCGGCGCTGCTTCGTCGGTCTCCATTTTTTCAGCGTCTTTGTCCCCCTCCTTATCGTCTCCATTCTGGGCCTTAGCTTCAGCGGCATCGCCATTACTCGCTGGCTTAACCTCCGCTTTTGCCTCATCGGCAACAGGCTTTTCGACGTCTTTAGTTTCTTTCACCTCTTCAGACTTAGCCTTAGATCCTTCTTCATTCGTGTCCTTAGCCTCATTTGGCTCTGCCGAAGGCTTGCTCTCACTTGGTGTCGCCTTGGTTTTGTCGGCATCGTTAGGCGGCTCGCTGACTTCTACCATCTCTTTATCGTCGTGAGCAGCGGCAGGCTTCTCTTCGGATTTTGCAGTGCTTTCCTTAATAGCAGCATCGGCCGCGAGGTCAATGTAGCTGCCCTGAATAAGCATATCGGACGTAATGTTAAGCTTTTCCATGATTTCCTCAGCGACCTTTTGGCCTTCTTCCACTGTCTGGCCATCACGAAGCATGACTTCGAGTTCCATGAATTGACCAATGCCTTCGACCTGTAAAAGGACAATATTTAGCGTCAAAACATTTATGAACGAGCGTAAGCTGGTTTGTAAATAGAAGCGTTGTTAGTTGTTTTAATGGAAGCCGTCGCCCAATGAGTGTGTCAACTTTGTCTTATAACAAGGATAAGAAATAATCATATTTACTTTCACTGAATAGTCCAAAACTTCTGTCGAAGTATGGGCTGTTTCAACGCCATTATTAAACCTAGGTGGAGTTACATCCAATAGTCATTAGAGATAAAGTTTTAAGTTCAAATCTAACATTTACTACCTTACGTTAATATCAATGCCGCAGGTAAGACTATTCCGATTACTAACTATATGGGATATAACTGTAACAGGGTTCAGTACGTAGATGAACCTAACGTCATAGCTGAAGCTTTTAGCAACGTTAATCTCTAGCGTATGAATGTATTAAGTATTGTCGGGATGTCCAGCTTTGATCGATCTGCTTCGCACTGCGCTGTTTGTAGTATACCGGATATGTAAGGTCTGAATTTAGTGCTTTTGGTGTTTTGTTTTGATAGAGTGCTATCAGTGCTGCTAATAGGTTTCAATTTTTCGTCCTCAAACTTCTAGATATAAATTGTTACTGCCTGAAAAACATGTTTGTCTGGAAGCATTTTACTTAATTTTTTCTTCAGGAATTTCATTGAATGGATGTTGAATCACGAATGTATTGCTTTTGCATTAAGTGAAGTCTACGTAGCCTTAATTGAATATGCGTAACGAAATTAGCGGATCTGGTAACTTAGGAAAACTATAATATGTCCAAAGTCGCCAAATGAAATGTGAGGTTTAATTCTACAATTTACTCTATCATACGGATATATTATCCTATTTTTCATTTTTTCTTTGGGATTTTCAGTAATTTTTACAGAAAAAATATCTTAAGAAAACCTTTTCTATTCCTGGCTGATGTTACACTTCAATTTAATTATTTCATACTTTATAAATATAATCATTTTATCAGTCGTCATGAGGATATATTTATGAATAAAATCAAGCTTGGCTTTATCACAAAGTTAATCAAACAACCTCGTTTTAATAACTTCGTAGGTACTAACCTTAGTTTTCTTCAGTTATTTTTTAAAGGAACTTGCCAATATAGTTTTTGGAAAAGCCATAGAAAGGCTGCGAAACAGGTTTGTTTGTAGATGAACACTAGAAGTAATAATGGCGTAAGTTAGACGTCCAGCCATATTGTAAAATTTAAAATGCTTTGCCTAAATAATTTTCTAAAAGAATCCAAGATAAATTTATACTTTAATATGACCTTTATATATGAACTTTTAATTGCCGAACACTTTACCCTGAAATTATGCTTAATATAACGGATGTATGCATGCGTGTTTTTGTATGTATTATGTGGGCGTGCATGATTTTTTACGTGTGTGTGTGTGTGTGTGTCTGAGCGTGTTTGTTTGTGTGTATTTGGACGTGTTTATGTGTGTGTGTTTGCGTTCGTGTGTGTCTGTGTTCGTGTGTCTGCGTTCGTGTGTCTGTGTTCGTGTGTCTGTAGTCGTGTGTATGTGGTCGTGTGTATGTGGTCGTGTGCATGTGGTCGTGTGCATGTGGTCGTGTGCATGTGGTCGTGTGCATGTGGTCGTGTGCATGTGTTTGTGTGTGTGTATTTGTGTGTATTGAGTTTACCTTGTCGATGTGAATTCGAGTTTGGTCGACTATGTAGAGGAGTCGGATCTTCCTAATTTCTCCTCGCGTTCCGTAAGCCTTGGAAAGGGCATCCTTTAGGCTTGCCGGATCTTCTTGAACACGATGATTAACGAAGTCACTCTTTTTGGGGCCGGCAACATCATTCCTGCAAAAATTACATGGGTATATAGCATAATAAGTACATGAAACTTGACAGGATAGATGATAGCAACAGAGCACTATGAAACGCTATATATGCTGTGTGCCACATGTAAAAGATTTCGTTAATTTTTTTGGGCTCCGCGTTTTCTTTGAAGTCGGAGTTTTTAGTCGGTTTACCAGATACGTACTAATACGTCCGTATAATAAGCTTATATCTCAGTTTACTATGACCTCTAAAATATAAAACGCTTTTATATTTAGAAGTTTGTTAACCTCATCTCCAATTGTAACATTAATTAGGCTAATCGGCGAGTAATGTGAATAATGCTTCTGTCAAAAACGAACAAAAACTATGCATGGGGTAATAATTGAAGATGCTCAATGTTTTTTATTTTTTTTAATTTTTAAAATGCATGAAAAACTTAAGATTTCACTTAAGATAACTCGCCAGACAAATGCTGTATACACATATTACTGTGCCCAAAATAGCATCCTAATGCCACCTACTACAGTAAAAGATAAAAACGTATTTAACGTAAGTTTTAGGGTCAAAATGGACAGAAACTTTATCAATTCCGTATATTAAGTAATAATCTTTTAGCTTTTGTAAAAACTATTTTAGTCAATTTATTTTGCTTGGTTTAAAACTAGACATTCAGTTTTATGCTGATTAATCGTATGTAACAATTGATCCTTGTTCAAATCAAAGATTTTTATATAGCAAGCGTTATAATTTTTATCCATGATGAATAAAACTGTAGAGGAGGACAGGGACACAGCACAAAATACATTAACCAGGCGGATGACTACTTATGGTCGTGTTTTCCTCTTAAAAGGATACAGCTGACACGCATTGTCGTAGCCAATAAAACGATTTATGTAAAGTGTCAATGCAGATAAAGTTATAACACATTTCTGTAAGCTTTCCATGAGCTCCATAGCTACACCGTTCAAAGGTGGGGTGAAAAAAGAGGGTCATTGGACCCCATTCAGGGAGGGCAGGTCATTGGACCCAGCAATGGTAATCCCGGAGCAGCCATCTTTACTTTGCCCATTCCTGCCTAAGCGGACTTGCAAAACCGACTCACACCTAATAAGTTTTATCTGATGAACTTAAACTCCAATACGAACCTAAAGTACCCAGTAATGAAGAGATTCAGTTGCACAACATGAATGATGGCGCGACAAAAACAATCATGTTGAGACGCTAGTGCGTTTGAACTAGTTTTCGCATGATCCACTAGTCATCGATTGGCCAAAGTTGTTACGGTTTTTTTTAAATAAATGTACTATTCGTGCAGCGTATTCGTGGTGGGCAGACACAAAGGTAGCAAGCGAATTAGAAATGTGGATGTCGCCACTATTTGAAACCGATTGCTGGCCATGCGTATTTTGTATTAACCGCTTGTTTTCGTTGGCACTTTCACATCAAACCCTGGCCGTTCCTAGGAAGGAAGAACCGTCTCGAAAATTCAAGTTGCAAAACCCCCACGAGCAACGGTCGTTCTACAATAGAAGGAGCGGCGATCGATTCCATACGATGCAATGAAGGTGCTCTGATGCCACGCTTCTCTAGGGACGCCACGAAAAGTCCGCTCTCTCCCCTTGCTCGCACGATCTGGGCAGAAACGAAAGGCTTTGCACCCCTGAGGTCTATTTAGCCGCCCGGTTTTCGGATACATAACACTATTGAAATGTCACACGAACACAGAAAAAAAACTCGCTAACCGTATGGGTGACAAGCTTACCTGTCATAGAAGATCAGCTCGGAGGACTCCTTACCCTCACATTTGATCTCGCGGAGCTTGAGGCGTCCGTTGGTGCATTTGAAAAACGTGTCACATTGCTCGAGCGTCGTACACTCATCCTCCTTAAATTACAATTAGAAATAATTAATTTCAGTTACTGGAGCTGCAATCAGTATTGATTCAACGCTATAACAGTGACGCGGTGTCACCTGACAAAACCTAATAGGAAACGCTATCCTCGCTTTGGAGTAGTAGGACTACGCTTGGTTCGGCAGGGGAAAACTTTGACGCGTCTTTTGTGTTTCTCCACCTAAATATGCTAATTTTCCTACCTTAGGCTGGTAGACCTTCTTGAACAGAGTGTGGAATACGTCAAAGTCCTCAAGACGCGCCTTGATTTCGACGTTGGAAGGCATATCTGAACGGGAGAATGCGTGCTAAAGCTACTTGTTACCGGCCGGCGTGCGGAACTGGGGATTTGACAAGCTGAGAGCTCCGTACCGAAGCCGCCAAACAACGCCAGAAAATGGGCGATCGCTCTGCTAATGCTCGGATGTAGTTGACTCCGAAGTTGCGAAAGCGCGGAAGGCGTTCATTCCACCGTCGAACCTCTCCAAAAGAGAAACTGAGCGCGGCACAATGAAGAACACATTTTCTTTCCATAACTTTTATGAGACGGAAATTAAATTAGATGAATAAGAATTAAATGCGCAAAATATAGTCGGGACATTTGGACTGGAGTTGAGAAACCGATTATTAGTAAAAATATAATAAAGCATTGGTGCTTCTATGGTTCAAGCTCATTTGACGATTGTTGTAAGGAAGCTATTTTACATCAACTTTTAGATTCATCGTAAAATTATAGAGAAGACATATAATCAAAGAATTAGTCCGTGCGGTAGCTCGAATGTTATCACCCGTGGCACTCCGCTCTAAATGCCTCAAGGCATCAGACTGGGGCTGTTCAGTAGTTAACAGGAGTTATGGCACATTGTTTCAAAAACTCAATATACAAGCTTATTTATTTCTGTATTTCGTCAGTTTATTGTTTGCATACGTGGATTGCTCTAACTAAGAGAAAATATTCAGTCAAGTGCTGCCAACTGGAAAAAGCATCTCACTAGGTTCCAGAGTGACTAAATTGGGCAATCGCATATGCGAACGATAAATTTCTTCGCGAGGTTTTATCTTTGATTACGCGTAACACAGATAAACGGTCGCTCGTTCGGATGCAATCCTTACCGAACTGAATCAAAAAACACATGCAAAAAAAAACTAGGTAAACTATATTTTGTCTACTGTTTTCATTAAAAACCCTATATGCTTTAGGAACTCGAGATAATTCAAGGCATATAGAATGAAAAAGTTTGTCTGTGTCCGGCATACACTGAATAAGCTTAGCGCGTCTACTGTGAACATATTCAAAAAAATTGTTTACTTTTGTGATAATCATTAAAAAAAAAACACATTTATGCTACATCGCAGTGCGAACAAGTATACAAACACTTATTTCTCTCTGCTTAGTTCACCAACTGTCGGAAGAGGGGCACAAACTTATCATAATTACGATTACTTTCTCGTTATGCTATTGCATGACTACTTATCAAAACGGCGAAAAATGACTGCGACGCCACGATAGTCTAATTTCGGAAATATGTCATTGCCAGTTGATTCTTCGCGAAATTTTGTGTGACATAACTAACTAATTACAATTATACGGTGGTAGTGTGACACACACCTAAATTTGCAGCTACTACAAAGACGATTTGAAGCCATCAAGTGAGTCTATTCTGTTTGGAGCCATTTTCTTTTTCCTTTATATTCATTACCCAAACAACAGTAATTTAACAAGTTAATTTTCTCAGTGTCTGTCATTCTGATTTGCCAAGATTCGATGCTGTCCCTGCGAAGCATGTAAATATTTGAACTCCTAAAGTTTCTCCTTATTATTATTATGTATGTGTTGTCATTATTTGTAGAGTTCTTCCACTTGCAATAGCACACTTATATAGTAACCCTGAAAGCGTAATCCACCGCACCGATGCTACTATAATCCGATAGTAAATTATGAACAAACTATATCACAGAGGACCGCAGCCGACTTCCCGAAACGATTTTGAGTGTGATTTTGAATCATTGGCGGTTACAGTTTAGCCAATGGTTTGAATTGGAGGATCTTATTCCTTTACTTGGTACGAGGTTACAACTATATATGCATGAACTTGTTCTGTAAACAATGCACTTCAATTTAATGCAGTAACTTTTTTGACGCATCTTCGAATTCGGCATCACATTGATTCGCACGTCCCTTGTAAGAGTGAAACGGCAGAGATTATGGTTTCAAATTCTACGCATTCCCTAATGCTGTTTCATGCAAACCTCTCCTGAATTTTTCAGCCACTGAAAGTTTTCTTAAAAAACTGCGTCATAATGTCTTTCTTTACGGTGGCGCCGTTTTTCCGACCTAGCAGATTGTCTACCTTTTTTGATAAGTTGCTTGATTTATACTTAATGCAGAAGCAGCAAAAGTCAAATGGGTACCAAATCAGTGTAATAGTCTAGCTTTTACGCAAGTCATTTATGAGCAATATGAATATATTGTGATTGATAAGGAGGACCTTCCAAGAACATAGATTATAACCAATTCGTGATAATTGCAAAAAAATAAGTGCGAGTCTAGTCAATGTGCCGCAGACTGTTGGATCAGACAACGAACCTACCACAGTAAAAATGACAGTTTAGCCTCTTCCTCAACAAAATAAAATCGCCCAGCATATTACTTTTGTAAAAAAAAATCTGAACGGGAACAGCCTACTCTAAAAAATATTTAACGTAACTTTTAAGATACTTTGACAAATGTCACACTCAGCTGATTCAATTACAACAATTTTCTCGATTGCTAACGCTGCACTCGTTTCAAAAGACGTGCAAGCATCTCTACAAGATGTACTATTCCATTCTGCTTTTTAAAGCAGCTTACCTAATGATTATCTATGCAAAAGACGTTTCGAACATATCTTCATAGATACATACTGAACACAAGCAGGCCTTTACCCGATCCAAAAAATAATATACTAGGTTTGTACGTCTTTCCAAAGAAAATAGTGAGAATTGAGGATTGAAGCCTGAACAATTTTAACTCGATTAGGTCTAAAAAACACCTGTCTGAGTTTACGGCGAGCTTTTACCTCAGTTCTAAAGTGATCTCAAAACTATTCAAAAATTTTGCATTTATACAGGCAACAATAGCCGATCGTCTTATGGTGTAGGCTGTGGCGAAATACAACTTAAAACATACAAGTGCAAGACTCGATAAACGCAAATAAATAAGTAACATAGATACCTAACAGTTGAAAATGTTGTTACCGAGCATTTAACATGGTGTAGATTTTCAAAAAATACAACTTACTATATTTTGGCCTGCACGTGGTTAGGCTGTGTACCGCAAGACTCCAAGCTTTTTGCATTGTCTAATATTTGCGTGGGTAATACAAATGTCTGATAACCTAACGAAAATTGATAGTACACTCTACCACCAAGGAAGCGGAATCTGGAAGATTAAGTAATCCTGAACAGCTGTACCCTATACACGCTTCGATCACTCTTCAATCACCAACTAATGGATTACTCTTTACTTTCACTAAGCGATTATCAAAGGCAAAGAGAGCTTTAGCATTTTTTTAGATCATTTTTTAAATGGATAAGGGCTACACGAGAACCACTGTTTGAGAATCTGGTTGTAAGTACACCATAAATCGATTAGTTGGCACCATTCAAATCATATGACTGACTACTAACGCCTTAAAAACTATTCGAAATTTCCGTACCCTTCTGGAAGCAGCAGTCAAATGAATGCATGCGTATTTTATACTACAATGTTCTTTGACAGTAGCCAAAAACCTAAAAGTTGAAGGTTTTTATGACTAAACAGGATAACCTGTAGGTGTAGTATTAATAGAGATGGCTGTTTTCTTTTTAGATAAGTACGCAAAACAGACATCACTGCTAAATAGCTGAGTAAAACTTAAATTGCTTTTTATATATGTATTATCCGTAAAATAGGTTGATTTTCACACGCCTTTCTGTTCAACATCACTGGATGCTGTAATCATGTGCAACCGTTATAGTTCTTCTAAGGTGATGCAGAACGATTCCTCCCTTGGTGTGTCACTATAGTGCATAACCCGATAACTGATGGAAACACGAAGACAACTATATACTCTCCTTTCGATTCAAAACAACACATTCTTTCAAGCAATGAAAAACAATCCCAAAAAATATATGTTTTGAATTTTACGTTTCGTATTGCTGCCAAGCGTCAGACAACTGGACCCTTACCGGTACCAAAACAAAACGCATCCACTGCCAGTCTGGAATCTCATTGGTGAGAAAGAATTCAAGACGTTCTGCGGATGAAAAGTCACGATATTTTTTTTTAATAAAAAGTTGAACTGTCGTTCAAACTGAAATTAAGCTCAGCTGTAATTTTACTTAAGAGAGATTGAGAGGGAGAGAGAGAGAGAGAATACGGCAGAACTTAAACATCCTTACGATAAAAGATTTTTTTCTCAAAAAGCATAATAGTCACAGAAATGAGATTTGCACAGTTGATTGCAGCAAAGTGTATTTTATTACTACGGTCAATTTTGCTCATTGTAGGACAATGAATATGACCTCTAGCTACTTTGGGGTGTGTTCATAGTTACCATAGACAAATAACAAATAAATATATATTGATTTTGCAGTTAGCAAACAATTTTTGTCCACACAGTTGTCGCGTATGGAGTTTATTTTCCTTCGAAAAAAATAGAGATCAAAATTTTACGCCGCTTTCAGGGCGGCATACTCTTCTCTTCACTGAGGTCATCACAAACGCTCGTTCTTATCACCATTGCAATAAAAACTCAACGAAAATTCTCGCTCATTCTGGCTAATTAATCACCCACTTAGACGTAGCGGATGCAGATTGCATATACATACGCGGGGTAGGTTTGCAGGATCAATTTTTTGAGGTATTAATTCATTTCAAATCCCTTCAATTTTCTCGCATTTTCTACATCAATTTAACCTATAATCAAACATCCCCAACGCAGTGGCCCTCTGCGCTGAACTTAAGCCAAACATAAAGTCGTTTTACTAAGTTGAATTCGTTTAGATTCAATTAATATCTAGTGGAAATTTGGCGCGTGCTATTACTTTTTTGTTAACCCCTATATACGTCTGCAACAACCGGCGTACGTACGCTGTAACATAAA
Organism: Varroa destructor; assembly: GCF_002443255.2. Lineage (NCBI taxonomy): Eukaryota > Metazoa > Arthropoda > Arachnida > Mesostigmata > Varroidae > Varroa > Varroa destructor. Next base: position 14,261,569 of record NW_019211459.1, on the reverse strand, counting down.
TCTATAAACAGCAACCTCAGACCAGCTCTTAGCAACGACAAAAAACGAAGATAAAAGCTAATATACAATAATCACCTGTAACGGCAAAGCAATCTTTTTTGCATCATCGCCTCTCATCGTACGTATTGACCGTTGCATCAACGAACAGAATAAATTAGATAGCCAGCTAAACTACATAAGGTGCACTGTTGTGTACATATATGTACAAAATAGTGTAAATCACTTGCGATTGCTGATAAATCATTCCAAAGTGATTTTCGCTCGTCACTCATAAAAGCCCGCTTCCTTCCATTTACCCTGGAAAAATCGTTCGCAGCTGTTTGCGCAACGATAGTACTCAGTCTCAGGGCTGTTGTAAGTTCGACAGTTGTCGAATATGCGCATCATATCTGCATAAAAGATACGCTTATTAAGATAGTATTTGTTCTTGAGTCGTTCGTTAATCGTGCGCAGATCCATGGGATACTTGATGTACTCGTGATAGTCAGGAGCCTCATGTTTCTCTACTGGCTTAAGGAATGGCCAAGCTGCCGGGTAAGCTTTCATATGGTTCAGAATGCTGCGTAGCTGTGAATCCACGTTCTCAGCAAAGAAGCCCTCAGGGGGCTTCCAACCAGCTTCACATAAGCCGGAAATCTGCTCCACTGGAATATGCTTCACTCCATCTTTGAAACACGTCAAACCAGGATAGCTCCTCACGGTTTTTTGCTGTTGCGCTATCAACGCTTTAACCATTAGCTTCTGTTGGCGTATCACGTGGGTGAATTCCGTGTATACAATGCGGGGATCTAAAGCACATTCCATTAATGTTGCGCCCTCGTAGTCCTTGATGTAGCCTAGATACGCCGACTTTGCCAGAGAAATCTCCTTCGAAAATCCTTGCTTTTTAAAATAGCCAGTAGCGAATTCATCAGCATAAGTTAGGAAATAGTTAATGTTATGTTTTACATGATAATCTTTCAAGTGGTTCATTAGATGGGTACCGTAGCCTTTGACCTGTTCACTTGACGTTACCGCACAAAACACGATCTCGGTGAAACCCTGTGACGGGAACATGCGGAAACAGATGCCCCCAATAACATTATTGTCTTTTATCAATGCCAGCGTTCGATGTTTCGGATCGAACACTAAGCGCGTAATGTACTCTTTCGGCATGCGTGGGAGCTGATGAGAGAAGACGTTCTGCAAGCCAACTAGCCATTCTAAACTTTTCGTATCGGGGGGAGGTCGTAAAGTGTTTCCAATAACGTGAAACTCAATAATGCCTTGTCGTTCTTCTTTGCGCGCAGCTTCGTCTCGAGCAGCTTCGCCGATTGCTGGACCCACCATCTCTGAAGGTTCGGTTACAACCTCAAGCACGCGCAAAACTTGATCCATTGGCAAGTCACCTTCAATTCGTAAACGCTTGCTGGGTGGAGGCGCACCTGAACTCGCTGTATCCAAGTCGGCGCCACGTCGTTTAGTCGCTTCGGGTCCAAATGTTAAGCTGGTATAACCATCGGCAGAGACCGCGCTAGCCAAAGCGGCTACGTTCAGTTTCTCAAAACTTCCCACGTTAGGAACCCCGGAAAAATCCGGGTCCCAAATGGGGGATGAGTCAGTGTACACTTCTTGTTCAAGTGCACTGAGGAATTTTGGGAAATAACTTAACACCATTTCTCGTTTCTCGCTGAGGTTATGTTCGTTCTCCGTTTCTAATTTGTCCATCAGCTGACGACGGACGGTTTGGAAAGTTGACCGCAGATGAGCTTTCCCAAAAATGTTCGTCGGTTTGTGATACGGTAGCGAATCACAAAAAGCTGGGACATGACAGAAACATAGCCAACGATTGTAATTAGTTCTATAATAGCTGATATCATCCTCGGCTCTCGCTTGGCCGCTTTGAACTTTCAAAGCGTGCTTTGCGGGCGTTTCGAGCCTCCAACAGTTTAGGCAATTCAGAAACATCAAAGCTAAATCATTCATAGCGTTCGCTTCTTTCTGTGACAGGTGGCTGAATTTATACGCCGTGAGGTTGTGTACAGCTTTAGCAATTGAGGGCGACTCAAATGGGGGCGTTCCCAACGAAGACTCCTGTACAATTGGTCGGGTTCGCTGAAGGACAGAGTTTCTTAGCAGCTTGAAGAGGTACAGATAAACCTGTTTAGTGTCAGCATCCTCCTCTTTGTGGAGGCAGACAAACATGTTTTCCACATCGACAACGGTACATAATAATCTGAAACGAATCGAAAGGACGTACTTGATCAATTAATCAAAGTCATTATATTTCATTCATAAGAAATGTTTCATGGGAAACCACTACAGCAGAGAAACTGAGCAAGGCGACCTATAAGCTCGCTGAAAAATAGTACAAATTTGTAAATTCAAAGTAACAGCAGCAGCAGTAGCAGTAATAGTAATGCAGAAGCCTAGTATGTTTTCTGTACTCGAGTGCGTCTATCTAAGGTCATTAGGTTTTTCCTTTTGTGCGCATGTTAAAAAATAACAAAGCTGTAAAAATTACCTGTCAATCTCGGCACTTTCAACAGTACTAAGCTGAGTGACATGCTGAGTCATCGGATGTTCACAACTTCGACAAGGATCGATGAGGGTGGCGGTCGTGACCTGAGCCCCACCATGCGCTCCTTGACTGACCGGCTGATGAGGGTTCTTGTAGCCATTACATGAACACCCCTCCTCATTACAAGTTGAATACAAAGCCAACTTCTCAAGCTTCTTCTCACGAGGCCATGCTCGTACCTACCACAGTAAATGATCGGACCTAGTGTATTATTTTAAGTGAAGACTATTTGATTTTCTTGGAATGACAGGTTTCCCTCAAGGACGGAACCACGTAGGGTTTTAAAATATGCGCAAATTTTCAAATTTCGAACCTGACTAGTTTAGCCCTCAGAATCGTTACGAACACGCTTATCGACTAATAATATGACACAAAGCGTTATCATTGTCTTACCTGAACTTTCTTTTGAGATATTCGGTGCCGGCTGCTACCCGCTGGGGCATCGCCTGAGTGGCTTGTTCTAACAGCTGACATCTGTAAACGAATTAGCATGTTAGAGGACTGCATACAATGTTCACTATGTCTTACAGCTCAAAACAGTTCGCATGAAAGCAAATGAACAGATGAGATTGTGGTGGAGTTGGCCCGTCTTGTTTAGGCATCAAATACTACAGTCTTGGCTAAATGGCCTTTTCTGCCCCACGTACTTTGCCCAACTTAGCGCACGTAATCGTCATTCTCTCAGATCGGAGCGGGCCTTGTGCTAGCATCGAATTATCTTTGTCTCAATAGCAACCAATCTACTGATTAGCATTGTCGTTCGGATGAATTTAGGTTTCACACGTTTTCATTGGATGACATCTTTCGGAAAATATTGGAAAGTCCACACGCCCAGGAGCGGTAAAAAAAATCTATACGAACATGTGCTCAGTGTTCTTTAAAAACTTCAACGTACATTTACTAGAATTAAGTGGCGCGACGCCGACACAACTGATAGGAAACGTTTATTTAAAATATGTCTGCAGAAAGTATGATTGACGGTTTGCCACCCTAGATGAATAGCCAAATGAGCATTATCGTATGGGGCTATTTATAGACTGTTTGGGGAGAGCACCATTTGCGGAACTATATATACGTATGTATTTTGGTTTAGCTAAAGTGTGAATAAAAACAAGCCTAGGTAGAATGCTGCATAGGACACAGTTATATACGGAAAAAGTTTCCGGCGGGTACTTTCTACGTTAAAATAATCTTATTGAGACGCTACCGATTAAAAAGTAATCGATTTTTAAAGCTGTCAAGTTCATGGCCGGAATATATATATATATATATATATATATATATATATATATATATATATATAATGCAACGAACACATCAGAAAGGTTACAGAAATAATTTCATTTGAGGTAATTCACTCCTTTTTGGGTATACTGCTCGTAAACTTAAAAAATTTTTTCAACGTCTCTGACACTGTATGATTCTACTGGTATTGCTGTTTCGTTTAATTTTAGTGAACATTTATATATTCAATTGAACAAGGTGACTTTAAAGAAGCTTGCGGGAAAGCATCTATTAAAAAAGCTAGAACGAGGCATCTACATAGCTCGTGTTCCACCGCATGTTTGCTATTAATTCGGAACAATCCACCTCGTAAAAATCTTTTGTAATCATAATACTGCCAGGAATATGTAAATCTAATGTGTGTTTTAGTCATTTTGGCCTGTTCACTTCGTCATACGCTTGTAACAGTTCAGATAGATCGACGTCCTATGATCCAATTAGCTCGTGACACCCGATTCAAGTATGAATAGATCTTCCTCGATACTTATATCTCACAGCAATTAAACACGACAGTCGAAAGCAATTATGTATATACACTTAAACGCACACACATACACACACCGGGTAAGCCGAACCGATTTGTTTCCAAATAAACACTTAACGAAAACACGGCATTCCGAATATAAAGGGGCGTTCGAAGTGAACGGGCTTTTGCAGAAATTTTGCTCACAGCTTCGTGGACAATCAAACTCACTTCAGTAACTGGGTTGTAACAAGGTAACGATAATGCAAATGTGTTCAGAGTAGTCTGATAGTAGTTTTTACAGGATGTTACTCTTCGTTCTAAAATCGCGTTTGCGAAACTGACCCACCCAGACCCTAATTCGCGGAACGTAATATTCGGACACTAAGACACAGAAGTTTCAATCTCTCTCTATTCAAGTCTACGTGTACTTAAGGTTTGTTCGGGTCAGCTGTTTAGATCCGACGAGCCGTTGTTTGTATGCCACAACTCCTCACGGTTCTTAAAACGAACAACGTAAATATTATAAACTATAGCTAATCCCAAAAGTTTCCAATCCATAATAACGAGCCGCGATTGGTTTGCTACTCAAAGAAATAAACGTGCGCCCAATCTGTCGAGTACGACGCCGCCGGTGTATTCACCTAGCGGGCGCCGCCACCAGCGATTTGCCGGACGCGCCGCTAAAATGCGATGCGCAGAGCCGACGACCTTAATCGAGCGTAAAGAAGAATCTGGGCCTGGACTTTTCCACTCGACCAAAAGCGAGAGTGGTGCTGTTCAGGCCAGCAAGCATAACGGTGTCCCCAAGATGTCGTCGTCGTCGTCATCGTTGAAAGTAGTTATTTACGCCGGAGGCATCCTGATTTCATATGCCGTATTCGGAATCTTTCAGGAGAAGATCCTTCGAAGTTCTTATGGCAAAGACGAGGAACGTTTCGTCTATCAGTTTTCATTGCTACTTATTCAGTGTGCCATGAACATGCTCATGTCCAAGGTCTTGCTACATGCAGTGTGGTCTCAGGGACGTGATCTGACTGAATGGCGCTACTACACACAGGGCGGGATTTTCTATGTCGGTGCAATGGTGACCAGCTTTATAGCGTTGCAATATGTGAACTATCCGACTCAGGTAGTGGCTAAGTCATGCAAGCCTATCCCGGTTATGATTCTTGGTGTGCTGCTAGCACGGAAACGGTATCCGATACAGAAGTACCTATTTGTAGTGCAAATTGTTGTCGGAGCAGCGTTGTTTATGTACGAAGATACCCATTGCAAAGCCGATAAGGGCTCGTTTTTCGGAAATATGCTGCTCGCCGTCTCTTTAGCTTTAGACGGCCTATTAGCAGCCACCCAAGATCGGATGAAGCAAAACTTCCAAACGAAATCTCTTCACATGATGTTCCATTTAAACTTAGTTAGCATTATCTTCCTCACCATATGTGTTGCCTATACGGGCGAGCTTCCCGCCTTTGCCGCCTTCCTGCAGAAGTACCCTCAGCTGTATGGCGAAGTTTTCCTGTTTGCGGTATGCTCAGCGGTGGGCCAAATTTTCATCTATTCGACAGTCGCCGAATTCGGTCCGCTCGTGTGCTCAATTGTGACGACGACGCGAAAACTTTTCACAGTCATAGCGTCCATCCTGTTGTTCGGCAATGCACTGACCGAACGTCAATGGTTAGGTACATCGTTAGTCTTTGCCGGCTTATTCCTTGATGGTTTCTTTGGAAAGTCTTCAGATCCAGCTAAAAAAGCTTAGATCAATCCGTTTCGAAGACCCGGCTTTCACGAGATGCGGCTCACTGATTTCAGGTAGTTGTCCAAATGATTGTCAAGTGAATAGTTTCCACCCTAAGTGATCATTTTCGCAGTAAGATTGTGTGCAGTATATTTTACTTCGAAAACGCTACGTCGGATGAAAGTACTTCGCATCGTCTTAATCTGCATCGAGCTGCGCTATTTCGAGGGAAGTTAAGTCTTCGAAGGGCACAATTGACGAAGATAAGAAAAATAACTTGAACGTGTGAAAAATCTACGTAGTCATTCATTGGTGATTTAAAGCGATAAAGAGAGAGATAAAGTACAATAAATATATTTCTACGTAAATGTAGGCGAACGCAAATCAATATCCTGTGTGATTGTATCATTAAGTCTATAATTTGCCGACGTTGTCTATATTATGGGTAGTACAAGCGTTGTGTATAAGTATAACAGTATGACACGATAACTTGGATGCATTAAACTCATTACAGGTTATACAAAAGGCAGTCAAAGCTTGCTTGAAAAAGCGCTTGATGATCCATAAACATTTCAATCGAAATCAATCGAAATAAACAGTGTCCTGTATCAAGTAGTTTCGTAACCTGTAGACTGTAGTGTCTCGGTGTCATGCAACACAAAACGCAAGATGTGTGTTAAGGATCAACTATACATATACTGTATAATACTATTGTTGACAAATTTATGTAGGGTTTTTACTTATCTCATATGATTTAGCGCAAATAGAACGACATGGAATAAACAAGGAATGACGGTGAGCAAGAAGATTTGAAGCAGAACCTTCCGAGGTAATTTATTGCGCGTTGATACGTAACAGAAAGTTGAAGACCGATCGAGAGTCGATTACAGAGACTTTTTAGCTCTCAACCACAACCAAGCTAAGAAAATATTTTAGCCTTCAAAATAGAATATAAATTGTAAGGTTGAACATCGCGTATGTTCTATTGCCTTGCGGGATCTATCCATCATAATATGGCTTTGCGCTACTAGTGTAAATCTAGTATACATATAAAAGACACGGCTAGAGTCGCGTTGAACCCTTTAGCAATTAATTGTAAAACAATAAAGTGTATCTAAAAAATGGGTGATAAATATAAGTGTTTTGAGTTAGCCTAGACTAGCCTTCTGTGCCATGTGCTCGTCGTGGTAAAAATCAATTTGGGGTATTTTTAGATTTGCTATTTCCTCAAAGATTAATTAATCCTCAAACCGATTTTAACGGAATTCTGTACTCTGAGTACCGCATAGACTCAAAAAAGAGAACACACAAAGAGGCAGACAATGTAAACAAGCGCTAGTATTCATCACCTAGATAAAGAAAATGCTTAATACATCCATCTATTTGAAATCCTTGATTACCTCCATGGGTTCTCACCTGCAAGCCTGGTTAAATGCACGACGAATAATTCAATAGTTCGAAAAGGCTTTTTACCCTGGTAGAACGTATTGCAGCTACTACTACACTAGTCGCGACCAAAGGTATCACGCGCTGTGTTGAAGTTAAGATTATTAATATAGAATTGAAAGGGTAATACACAAAATCGAACGTTCTAACATTGCAGTCTTGTTCATTGCGGTGTACGCTGATGTCTACCGATAGGAAATATTGCTTCAGCCTTTCCTATTGAAAAAAGTTTATACTAAAAAAATACTAATCCATCATTTTTGTTGTGTACGACAAGTGAACTTACTGCAACAGCAAGCAGAAATGTCAAGGGAGAGTATTGTATGTTTTAAAATGCCTTCACAGGGATGTGCCTTTATTGTTACTTTTGTCCCGCATGCATGGTCTAAGGTGAACAAGTAGCGAGTAATAATAAACGACATAAGAAACATGAAGTTCGCAACGCTAGCGACAACAAGAATACAGTAGGCTTCATTGTCAGTTCAATACTAACCGGAGCGGTTATAATAGCGTCTGCAACTACTTACCTACACAATTAGATCAATGAATACGAGGGTGCCCAGTGTGTGAGGTGCGCAATACAGTGACCTTACTGTCCTGTCGCAGCTCTTCGGGTGGCGTCGATAACGTTGACGCGTCGTGTTCTTCAACAAAACTGCAGAATGATCCACGGAGAGCGACGAAAATGACGAAGACGGCGTCGCTAAAGTAACTAAAAAGTAACCGCTCAGTTGTTCGCGTTGTCGTTGCAATTGGTGTTTTGTTATTAGGACGAGAGCTGCGGTTTAACAGCCGTAACATATATAAACCATGTCGGCATATACCGATGACGTGGTAGAGCGCGGCGATAACAGTATGCCGCTGGAATACATTTTGACACAAGTATTGAGCAGTAGCTATTGAAAAAAGTCGCCGTAAGCAGCTGGCTAGATTTTGCGGCCATTCTCGTGACGCTGTATCGCCACCAGCGTATCTTTAAACGTAAGCCTTTTTGGCTTTAGCCTACGACATCTAATGGCGAATTTTCTTGTCCTGCTTGCAATCCTCTAATAATTCAGTTGTGAACCCTTGTCTGGCCTTAGGCAGAACCCTGAGCTGTTTCATATCGCAACGAGTTACGTTTGTACGCTTGATGCCGCTTTAGAAAATCAACTGTAAAATACTGCAATATCTGCGAAACGATCTTCAACAGTTTCCTGTATTGTCTGAGGGGGAGGTCGAGATAATTCAAGTTTCTACACATACATAGTCAAAAAGTAAGTGAAAGTTAACGATAAATACTTTTGAGACGGTAAGCGTCTGTGGCGAACGAGGTGCTTTGAAGACAAGAAGAAACAGTCAACCCCTAACTGCGTTGTTATATCAACACGCTTCACGGTTATTGATGACGGCAACACTAATAATTTGAGTTGGACAGTGTTTTGCAGAATTTAACGACATGTTTTTACATGACTACCTTTACATGACCCCTTCTACATGACTAGTAATCCTACATGACTGAATAGTCATGTAGGATTTATTAGACAACAAATTCAAAGATTCCTCTCGGCACTGAACAGCGAGATAAAGATTCAGCTTCCTAAATCTTCGCTAAGCTTTGTATAAATGTTGGACAGCTGGTAGGCTCATAGCTTATAGCGAAAACTGATTTTTAACATATCATTCCTCAGGTAGTCATCCGCGTTTGAACGGTAGAATACAGAGAAAAAATATCACGCAACGTGTCGGTTGGTTTGTCAACGCCCCTTGAAAAGTCAACAAATAAAGAGATGATACTACACAGAACTTGAATCTTTACAAGCTTGGCTGAGCACTCCTTTTGGCAGCCGCGGTCAAATACTAGACAAATATTAGTCGGTATACGGCGTATATTCTTAGTTCAATTTAACACTGCTTTTATATTTATTGAAAGTTGAGGAACAGAATGCGGCGCAGTTGCGCCAAACGATAGGCCCACAAAGGTATCCGCCAAGTTATACAGATTGCAGGAGCGACGTATGTTGTGACACACAATACGAAGCATATGCTCTTCAGACCTGGACGGATAACGTGATGATAACTCGCAAGCAGCTTCCGACGGAAAGGCCAACGATGTTATCAGCACAATTAGCGCTAGTAGCGTTATAGACCGAAACGACTTCTTCTTATGTGATATTCGTTTCGTATATGCGAATCAATCGCTTGCGGGTTGAAGCCTAAGGAGACTTACGGGTTAAGAGCGAAGTGTACGAAGGTTAAGGTACACGCACAAAAAGGATGCGTGAGTAGAGGCGAAAGGTCAAAGCCGGGAAAAGCTGACTTGTGTGTATTTGCGCATAGAGTTTGGTCGTATGACGCGAACAAGTCAGCTTCCTCCGACCAAGACAGAATTTAACCGATCAATGAATGGAATTCAGTTAGTCATCTATACAAATCAAAGAGTCTGTTATAAGACGATCTGTTTTTGCTATGTGAAAGCAATAACGTGACAAAGAACAAGAAAAGGATTATTGTAAAAGTAACAACCGAGCTTTGTTATTTTGTTCTATATAATGTGTTCATGCCTTAGTTTACGTTTATCAGATTGTGTAAATGATTGTTATGAGATTTCAAAATCTCTCTGATATTTCACCAACAATCGCTTTCTTTTGCAGTGCCATGATAAAGCTAAATACATACACTATCGAAAATCCATTCCGAAAAAGCCTGAGGCTCGTAATATTCGCGTATGTGGCCGTACGCAATGTCGACAGCGGCTTGCGCAGTGTCAGTATTGATAACACAATGAACTAGCCTGTGTTTCTGTGCTGTTAATTGTGGATGCTGATATCGTTTGAGAATGGGCGTTTTTGCTAGGTCGGTGCAAATTTCATTTGCATTTTTAAACTTTTTCACTTCATTACAGTTCGTTGGCTATTCACCAATCAGTCAATCCCCAAAACTGCAACGGTCTCATCCTTTGACAACGTTATCGTATTTTTATACATTATACGCTAAGGTGCTCCGACAAGGAAACTTGCGTGTCGAGCTTCTATGCAAAATGTCAAGTGTACGTATACGACTGGTTTTTGCTCAGACGTCAAATGGTAGATTGCCTTTTGCTAGGAGAAACTTCTGTAAGGTTTGATGGTGAGGCATACAGAAATCACAGTATTATACAATCTTAGTAGGCCAAATACAGCTCGTCATAGTTTTAGAAAAACCTAAATCTTATTCTGTGAAATTGTAAGCTCAGTATAAATACTAAACGCTAACCTATACCACAACAAATTAGCAGGCAAACACGTAATCCACTGGGCTATAACGGGAACGTCTTTGTAAACGTTCGCACACAATTTTTCTTGAGATCGATATGGTCATCGACGATAAGCCTTTCATGGTTTTAGCAGTGAAATATGGAAACGGAAAACCTCTGGTTCTTTGCAATAGCCCGAAATCAAAGTCGAAAAAAAGGTACAGACGGATGGCGCATTTACAGAGACGTAGTTTTTAGAAGTTCGCTTCGATGTGACAATCTAAGTCGGCCATTGGCAAATTGATGCTGTCTCGTACTTATACATACATTTGTTGTTAGCAGCAAATTATTATACACTATAATTACAAAGTAGTCCTTTAAAATGTGTTCATGAACCTATTGTAGTTGAAAGATTGCTTTGAGCAGCTATATTACTCTACATCTTGATGACTGATCTTGTGGACACCCATTCGGCCAAAGTCAAAAGAAAACAAATGTAATAAGTCGATACATTTATAGTTCATATAATATATAGAATACATATGATACTAATATGAGATAAACCTAAGGAGAAAGAAAGTTTATATTGCGTAGTGCCGCAGTCTCAAAACATAGTAACCTCGGATAGTTGCATTAATTAGTAACTTATTATTGTATAAATCCAGTTGTACTATTTCAAGGCGCATATACTGTTTCGTTGGCTGAATCTGCATGAGTAAACCACATGTTTACGGCTTAATACGATAAAATAGGACCCAACTATTTTTCTATTATAAGGACAAGACCAGAATTAAGAAGCCCTAGTAATGCACTAAGCATATTATTGGCTCTATACGTCGTAAGTGTAGGTAACAATGTAGAGAAAAGTCCTAACAGAAAAATTGCAAAAAGGTATTAAAAAAAATTACTTTTCATTTTTATCAATGGCTGAATCAAACTGTATAGCGGAACAGCTCCATGTCACGCCTACATTCTCGTGTAATTAAGATTGATGCCAGCAAAAAAGTAAGATAAAAGCAAAGATTTTATCATATTCTAGAAACATTTTTTTGCTTACATAAATTCGTCTTGTCGCTATTTAGTTTTCTGATGGGAGGCATCTGTTAGCTATAGGAATTTCGTTTTTCTAACTCGAAAATCGAAAAATATTATGCCATCCATAGTACACAGGCCATTTGTATTGGCTCGTTATTAATGAACGCAACCCTGGAGACAAAACTACCCGTTGAAGTAAAAGAACCATATTTCATATTAGGGCCTGCTTCTTTAAAGTGGGTTTTTCACCATATACGCTTTGCGAATAGGTCTGTTCAAGGTGGTGTGTAATACGTGATCGTCAATAATAAACCCCTGGTTCTCCCTCTGGCTTAGCCAAACTTTATGACGCCATTAATAGCAAATGTTTCGTTCTGTTTCATCCAGTAGGAACCAACAGGTGAACAGCGCTATGCTAAGCTAGAACAAAATGGCAGGTTAGTTCCTAACGTGCGATTGCACCGAGTGGTCTCGCAACACTCAAGTTACGTATCCAAGACAACCACTGCAGCATATTAGATCGGATAAGTTGGAATACGTTGTTCCACCTCTGCTTGGTTGAAGTATCTACCTAGAGACTAAGAAAAAAGTCTATTATCTATCAACTTTATACAGACTGATGGTTCCAGCCGATATAACTGCGTTTTTTAAATTTCAGCCAATTTGCGTTGCCGTTACAGCTGGTTCTATCGCGAGGGGAAAGTTTCGTTTATTCAGCCGGCCCGTATAGAGCAGACGAATGTCTCGCACGCAGGTCTTATCGTTGCTTGGTTTCGACACATAATATAACAGCGTTTCACGGATTGCATTCCCCAAGGGACATTTAAGCCTAACCCGCGGTCAAAGTGCTTTCAGTCAAATTAATGTGATACGTGCAATACGATAACATTGACGACGCGCATCTTATACAGGCAGCTAAAGGCTCCAAACAAAACCGGAAAAAAATCTTTTGAATTATTAGGCCTTCCATAGATGCGTTCTATAATAAGACGTATGACAGAATGTACAGGATTTGCGTTTTTGCAATATTGAACTACCGCAGTGCGGAACTAGCAAGTAATGGAAGCATCCTTAATAATGACGCGGTCCGATAACAGCGAGATTTTTTCAACCAAATACTCCCATACACCGATGACGTTCTACACAGTATGACTCGAACCGCTCAATAGGATGTATGCTGGCTTTGCCTTTAAACTGGTCAGTGCGCCAGGACTTTGACATGTTCAATTGGAGGAAAATAGCAAACGAAGGCACTCTGCCGCAAACAGGTACCGACTTGTTTCTCAGTCAAACACTCAGATAGTATACGATGAGCACAGATAATATTTCAGCCTACTTGACCGGACTCACATACAACTTTGCATCTCCGATCCCGATTCGATGTCATTGAGAGACATCATTTGTCAACACGTAACTTTTGGTGCCTCTTCATTGTTCAGTAGGAAGGGCTGAGATGCTTGTAACGTATAGTTAAGCTACAGTCATGCATTGATTCAAACTGACATAACGACGTTCCTGCCGCCAAATTTTCCTCGCACAAACCATGCCTATTTTCGGTTCACTACAAATAGTGTATTATTTTCCATGCTCGTTCAGTTTCGCCAGCCCACTAGGAATAAGCAAATTGGTGAATGGAAAGAATGACTGCACGGTGAAAATCGACGATGTCTATATGCAGTCAAATAGTAATTTCTGCAATAACGGTGATTTTATTCGCCGATCACAAAAATACAATAGGAATTATCGTGCATTGATTTGAACTTGGCTTTCTATAAGCCGTAACTAGTAGTTGGGACAGATGCGATTGACGCTGTGTACTTTCGGTTTCAGTCGGTGTCGTTCGTCCGCTTCGACAGACGGTTAACACAGCAGATAGTTGCACCATCCTATGGCAGTAATCATCCTCCTATGACATGACAAGAAATCTAGCGGGTTCACAGTGCCTGCAGCAGGATGCAACTTACCACCGAGTGGCGAGCCATTGTAGGCTAAACACTACCGCGATATTTTTGCTCTTGGCGTTGCCAACAGCATCGATAAATTGAAATGAAGTTCTTACATCATCCAGTTACCGATTAGCGGCAACAAAAAAGCGAAAAACTAAAAAGGCAAAATATGATCGTGTTCGTCATGACATCTGGCATCGTCACAGCGGAGTTTGGCTTCAACAGGACGAGACCTTTAGGATAATGGAAATGTCAGGCTGAGGGGTCTTGCTGAACCAAGCTTAGGTTCGAGGACAGAGCACTGAGGATTAATTCGAGATCGAGATTCATGACAGCTTTGTTTGTGTGTGTGTGTGTGTGGAGAGTTCGTGCACGACCTTATGGCCAAGGCTGCACACGTATGAGTTGTATTTGTTGCACGCTAGATAAGTAGTAACAGTAGAACGTGCATGATAAGAGTGTACAAGTACAAATGGAGTTCGGGTTCTTTCACTAATGACGCTTTGAGTGTTTGATGTATTGAGGTTTGGATTAGCAGAATAGATCAGAGATCGGACGCACTGACGAGAGCCCAACGGTCCTCCTACGATCTGGCAGTAGTCAGCTCGTTGTCATGGTAATTCGCTCGGCTACAAAGCTCCCGTATTCTGTTCGCGCTTCGAGTTTGCACTCTCCTCCACAAAATATTGTGTGCCCCACTCGCTTGCGCCCTTTCTCATTTTGAGTTAGCACTTAGTTTACTTTATTTACCTCTACTCAGGTTAGTGTTAATCCAACAAAGGTGAAGTCATATCTTTCGGTAGTTAGAGTAAGTTTCCTCATAGAACATCTTGTGCGAATCGAACGTTGCGTGTGTTTCGATCACGGTTCTATTGTTGTTTACTGATCGTGGGCGTCAGCAAAGCAACGACGGAGTTCTACCGATTGCCGAAATCCACCCCCAAGTGCAGGTCGTGGAAGGCTCACACTGCGAGAGCATACATATGCATTCGCGAGTTTTTTGAATTTATAGTTTCCTATTGTAAGTGTGAATTAATAAGTCTGCGTCCGCATAAGCTGTCTGTATGTAAAATTCACATGTCATCTATTTAGATTTAGCCGTCAAGCGTTACAATATTAGGCTTTTGTGTTTACTAGAACACAAAATTCATTTTATAGATCAACCGATATTTTTGTATTAAGCTTCGTGTGGCAATCTGTTTTTAGTCCATTTGGCTTAGCTTGCTATATCCTCAAATCCAAAGGCAGAAGCCTTGTGATATTGCATTTTTAGAAAGGAGTAGGTTTGACCAAAGACAGCGAATAATAATAACGCACTTGCTGTCATATATTTTTCTATTCAAATCTTTAGCATTTTTGCAAATATATACTGCTCCCCACCGGTGTATTATCATGCAATCAAGGTTTCGATCTGTGCAAGCTAAGTGAGTGAGTGGGTGGGTGGCTGTGCGTGTGACGAATGCTTGCTTGAGCGTTCCAGATGTAAGAAATCGATTACATTGGGCACAGATACATCAGATCGCTGGGTTTCACCTTTTTTGCCGCTTCCTACTGAAATGCTGTTAAAATAATTCAGGGCAATCTCAGCGTGGCTTTCGATTGTTCAATGTATGTATCTATAGAATGTTTCGTCATATAGTATTTGGGTGTAAACAGCGTATATATGTGTGTGTATATATATATACATTATAGAAGTGAAGACCGATCTTAAGATGTTTCGACATATTTCTATTGATGCCACAATACATTTTTTGTAATGTACCTTCCGTAAGAAAAGGGGAAGAAACAGGGTAAAATAGATGCCTCGAGTGGAACAATGCAAATTCACACATTTGTTTAAACTTCGCAAGACTTACAGTGCCATTATGGCATAGTATAGTGCTCAGTACTTCTAGTAAGTGTGCAGCTATTAGAACAAACGAATGCGCTTTTAAACAATCTCTGCCAGCAGCTTGAGGAGCAACAGAGCGTAAATTTTTAAAAAATCTGATTTCTATTAAAAAATCTGAATTTTCTATTGATCAACGCAAAGCCCGTCAAATTTTTAACGCTGTAAGTCGGGCTCTGTTCGCTTTTTCCTAATAATTTAGTCTCCTAATTTTTACTGTATATTGCGATATATTGTTTATTCAATCTTATCGTTGAAGCAGTAACCGAATTTAACCTTGTTAAATAGCTTAGTATTTCGCTTTTCGCTAACTCGCTCGCCCGATAGCCGATTACTGCCGCTCCCGCATCGATTCCGCTGAATCACAAATAATTTTTAGCAAATCTAGCAAGCATTCAAACATGTATAGAATACTCGTTTTAGCTCTTCTTTCTATATAAGCACAAATATGTTTTTTTCACCTTTTTGCTTAAATACTTCTCATGATTATCCGCATTTCCGTTGCGTCTGCAGGTGCAATCGTAATTTGAAAAATTATCTTTCAATGTGATATATAGATTGCTAACGAAACACAAAATGAAGAAGGCAAGCAACGGCTGCATGGGACGAATTATTGCGCCATGATAGCGCATTGGTTAACATGTGTGCATGCTAACCTTAGGGACACTTTTGGGTTCGAATCCGAACGTAAACACTTTTAGAACTGGAAGTTACTTGCATGAAGTAATGTGTAACGGCTGAAGTATCGGATATATATAGTATAGAATACGCAATATAGTATAGAGGTATAGAATACGCAAAAAAAATATGGTAGTATTGTTGTCGATCCGGTCATAATCGGCTTCACAATAGCAATAGCGTTGTTGCGGCCGTTGTTGTTTGTTGATGTTGCTCTAGGCACAGTTATACTTGTTTTTTACGACCGCTATGGATTGTCACTGCTTTCGTTTTACAAACTATTCTAGCTTATAGTATTAATTATAGGAATAGTTGGTATTGGCGTTACCACGATCGTAAGACCGTTCAGGTGGTAGGCAGTTTCGCCTTTGATTCGACTCCGAACATTAGAGGAAGGAAGTTGACTGGGACGGTTGATGTCAACTGCGGCGAGGAGTCCTGCTAGTTACGTCGTAGATGTGAAGTGGCTGATTTTTTTTGTTCGTTGGCGAATTTGGTTGACAAGAGAAGAAGTAGACAAGCAACTTTCGATAAGTTTTTTGTTAAAAAAAAAAAAGTTATTTATCTTAGCTCGTGTTAAGACATTATTATCGATATGATGGTATTGCCATTGTGGTCATTTGCTGCATTTGGCCGTCGCAGTCGCCTACTTGTTGTTTATCGGGTCCTTTTTGACGTAATGTCACTGTGCCATCGTCACCTATGCCGCGCTGACGTCAATAGTAGAGAGAGATGCATCAAGCTTTCAGTTGCAGTAACGATAAGTAAAAGAACGTACAACGACTGAGAAGTGTTCCAACTTGGATTAGCGCACATCAAGAAAGCGCATCGGAAGAGAACGAAGCCGACGACCATTGCCACGAAAGACTCGTGGGCGGCTAAAAATCATCCACTAGACGGTCGTAATCGTGAACCGCAACGGCAGCTGTGGCGTCGACTGCTGCGACAGTGAGGACACCTGCGACAGCGAAAATCAGCACACCGTCGGGTCCCGGCGTTAAAGTTAATTGATGGCAGCACCGACGATGGAAGCGGCACCCGGAATTTGGATCCAGTGGGACGTCATTCGGCGTCTCAGTCACTGAAGCCCTCGCACCGAGACTTCCCCTCGGCTGAGCGATCTACCATCGCAACAGCAGCAAGGAAATCAACGATGGCAAAAATAAGAACAGATCCCAATAGATGAACATCAACAATATGCATTACTATTCTTGGCATACCGAGGTCATTCGGCAGCGTGCCTAGGTACACAAGGTGGGCTCTGCTAATTCTGTGGTGTGTTTGTTTTCATTTGTCGGTCTGCCGCTGTTAGCGCTGTTAATTTATCTATCCAACATTGCTACTACTACAATAGCTCTATGTGTAGGCACACGCTGGAGCAGTGCAAGGTAGGCGCTGTCGGCACCCGCTGGTCATTGCGTTAGCCAACGATGTATATTGTAGTGATTAGGTCGATAAATGTTTGATGCTCATAATGATACTGCCGCAAATAACATTGATATAAGATCAAAACAATCCGCCACTCCATCAGAGTCGCCACTCTTGGCAATTGCTATTGCCGTGGCTGTTTTCTGTTACGATAACAAAGTAGAGGGTGCAAAAAGGGACATTAAAAGTGAAAGAAATAAGAAATTCAACGAGCCAGCAAAACTTGCACGAACGTCGCTACCGGCTGAAGTTGGACCACGTTGTTGAAGACAGCGAATACGAATGCGACAACAGACAGACAACAAAGAGGAGTTAGCTCATCCCGAGTGGCGCCGACATCAACGTTAGCAGTAGAAACGCCAGTAGCTCGAGGGACATCCGTCGCCCTAGGGGGTCCCTCGGACGAGTTTCGGTGAGAGAGGCAAGCGTAGCTGCAACAACAACAGCAGCAGGAGCAGGTGCCGAATCACCGCTATTTGTGTAGCAAAGCGAACCCCACGAACAAGCTTGCTTTGACCCTGTCTTCTGCTAGAATAACTACGGCACTTGAAGATCACATTGCCGGGCCGCCGTTAAAGGTGACAGTTACCACGATTACGACCACTGTACATACAAGGAGCGAAAATTGCCGCTATCTTGTTTGCCATGTTTTGTTCTTTCCTCTATTCCTGCTTATTCTGCTGTTAAAAACTTCTACTTTGATCAAAGTGGTTCGTTTTCTTCTTGTCCATTATCATCACAAGCGCCACTATTATCGCCGGCGCGGAAGCAGCAGCTGCTAAACAACTCAGTATCTGGGAGAGTGAACGATAACACTGCGATGGAGCGATATCAGCAGCGCAAACTTAATGCCTCTGGTCTGACTTCGGTCGTTCCTGCGTTGGTTTCTGCTGACGCTGCTACCGAAGTTCCTTTCGGCGTTGTTGCTGTTGACGATGGTGATGGTGCGCTGATGCTACAGCCTCTTTCCTTGCGATTGCTGCCATTGCTGGCGTTTCAACCAGAGCGGCTGTGCGCTGCCATTGCCATTACCAGTTGGATATGCGGGCGCCCGTTGTTGTTATTGCTGTGATGATGGTGGGGGCGGCCAAAAGCGACTTGCCTTTCACGTTTCCGACTTGATGATGGGGAAGGGCGGCGCGGGAGCGGCGCCGTTACAGCAGCTGCGAATGCAGTGGCTGCCGCTACTGCTGTTGCTTCGACGACCGCGATGATGCCGGCGCCAGTGAAAACGCAGCAACCAAGACCTAACAGCAGGCAAGGAAGGAAGCAAGCCGTTGCGCGTTATGCGCGGCTGGTAGCGACTGCATCCATAGCATGGTTACATTCCTTAGGCAAAAATTGGCTTGAATTTTCGTCTTTGAAGTTGTACCTCACTTGGATCCAGTGGGGTTCGTTGCTCCACCCCACCTTACGGCCACCCCGGTAGTCGCTGTAGCCATCGTTGCAGTTCACGCTCTGGTGCATGAAAGCTCTAATGCGCGCCAGGCTGTGCAATAGAGCTGGTAGTGATGCCGTTCGAGGGCGAGCTGTGGCAACAACCAAGGCAAGCGTTTAGTCACTTGGCTAACGTGTTGGCTGACTCCGCTGTAATTTACCGACCGGCAGGCTGCCTTTTTGCCACCGAAACAGCGACTGAAGCTTAAATCTTACTGCCAAAGTTTTTTTTTACTAACTTGGAAAACTGAACAACAAGCTTATGCTACGTTTGTTATCGGCCTGACGAGCATCTCAGTAAAATGGATAAACTATCGGGCGAGTGCGTTTGAGCTTAGAGGTACACAAGCGGGCGGGCGACGTCTTTGGAACGCGGACGGGACCTATATTGAAACGCCATCCTGCCGCAATTCTAATGACCAATGCAGCGATACGAAACTGATACGGAGGCTACTACAGCCACCTACAATACTATGCCGAGATTTTCTAATATATGGTGTTTCCCCGCTCTGCGCCTTAACTCGTACGGTAGTACATGACCTACAAGACTTGTCCGTTGTACTTTTCCGGTCGAACTAGGTGCTGCTGTTCAGCTAGAAGAACTTCAGTGTTCGTAAACTTACATGGTGTAGTTATTAAATGCCATCGAAGTTGTCCCTCTCGGTCTAAAAACTAGCAACCAAAGCTGGTGAGTGAGCTGAGCCGCTGATCGCGAAGATCAGCACACTACGCGCTACTTATATGGCTGTTACAACTAAAGAGCTCTCCAATGCTGCACGCCCGTCGAATGAAGCGATGATCTGGTGAGGCATAAACTGAGCAGCGGGGGAAATGAGAAAAATTGCCTATATAGCATAGACGAAGTTGCCTGTAAAATAGACGGACAAGTGGAAAATTCATCATCAAAATATCACAGCCATTTCAGTGACAAGCGGTAACATAACAGGTGAAGGGTAGCTTAGACCAGCGTTATAAAATTCAAACGCCGCAGGTTTGAAGGAGTAGAAGCTCATTCAATAGGTACTGCTGTAAGTCTTTATCTAGATCTGGTGCACAATTAAGTGGAACAATTGTACGATGACGAAAGTGATTGCAAATGAAACCGCAAAAATAGTCTAGCGTTTAAAAGCGACGAAAGCCAAGCTGAAGGGTTCTGAAGAAAGTTTAGCGTCCATCCCAACGGAGCGTATTCTACGGTGATAAGTGATGGGTAATCTTAGATGCCCTGTAAAGGATATGACTGCGAGATTAACGGATTGCAAACAGTGTGAAGGTGGTTCTAGGAGTGCATGAGCTACGTATAAAGGCCATATGCACATATACGCGTGTGTCGTATAGTACCTGCCCTGTAGAAGACCGTCAGTGAGAAATTTTCCCCGTATTCGTGAGTAAAAGCAAGTGCGCAGGTGAGTGAGAGTGATTTAAGGATGGCCGCCAGTGGACTGAACAGGAGTTTCGTTCGAGCTGCTGGAACACCATGAAAGGATAGCATTGTGCGAACAGCATGTACGGTCGAAAAAAACAAGGTTAGTAAGGAATAAGGTGCGATGATATATATCAGGAGAGGAACCTCGTATATTGTAGCTTTCAGGCTGTATTCAACTCTACTCTCACTATTTGATCTCCAAAAACTAAGTAGTAGTATCCTCTTTGCATTCGCCAAGTACATTCGAGTGTTATAATTGTGAGCGTGTTAGTCGAGGTTCTGTTTTGCTGGCAACAAGCGGTTGTGCGTCCGGTTTACCAGAGTAGAAGCTAACCATATTAGCACAGAAGCCCCATCTGTAACCGGCAGTGGGGAGAACTGGTAGTAGTTGCACGAGAAGTTACATGAGAAGCTGATAATAGTACTTGGAATAAGGTTTTGTCATTTGAGTTCTGCATCAACTAGAGGATTTTCCAGGACGAAGGTAAAACAAAGCAGTCGAAAAGCACTACGGTATTCAGCATCGAAAAGAAAAAGAAAGCCCCGTAAAAAGGGCATTTTGTTAAATAAAATAAGATTACTTCAGGTGTAGTCGGTGAGTGCCGACTGCATTCGTTTTGCTTATCATTACAGTAACAGGTGCGTCCAGTGATTTGCGATCGTCACTTCTATGAGATGCTCTACAACTTAAGCAAGTTAACGTATAAAATTTGTTCCATTACAAAGGTCTTTTTCGTTATTCCTATATCAGTTTGAAGCAGTAAGTACTAAAACCGAATATAGCTTAGACAATACTGGAACCAGTTAGGTCTTTACCAACCGACGTCTTCAGGTATACAGACATAATAGCCCCCCCTAGACGACGAAACATCTTTTTTGTTCAAGAATGGCGGGCTATTAGTTCGAAGTTATGCAGAACTAGAGACGTATCGCATTGGGTCTATTCGTTAGTTTGAATGAGCAAAAATGATTTCATTTGTAGATCTTCTCGATAATGACTAGAACAGCGGTACTATTCTTCAGTAATTAATTGATTTATTGGTCAGTAAGAATTTATACGATTGTGTCGTAACGGATTGTTAAATTGATTATGGAGAGATTCAAGGAAAACTCGCTGCCCCGTCAAGATCCTGTTAGGTAATCTGGTAGATGCCCTCAGATTGACTGTGACCTTTTACTAGCGACAAAAATAAAAACAAACGTGAAACTGATCCATCATGAATTTGATGCGCTTGAAGAAGTCGTTTCAAAAAGCGTCGGTACACCTAAACGATTGTTGAGTAATTTAAACAGC
Source organism: Varroa destructor (assembly GCF_002443255.2). Taxonomy (NCBI): domain Eukaryota; kingdom Metazoa; phylum Arthropoda; class Arachnida; order Mesostigmata; family Varroidae; genus Varroa; species Varroa destructor. The sequence continues at coordinate 14,239,732 of NW_019211459.1, read as the reverse complement.
ATCGAACCATGTCTTGTATTGCAACGTGGGGGTATCGCTGTATATGATGGCAATGAGTAGTCCATGTGCATGTACAGTTTTCAGTCATCAGATATGTGCAATGCTTTCTTGTTATTTTTTTTTTTACTGCTCATTCTATTTGATTGAATCAGAAATTTCGTGGGAACGTAAGTGAAGCTAAACCTAGTGCCATTGTTTGGCTGCGAAGCGTAGTGTGCATAGGCACAGTGCCTACAACCCCACTTGCTAGTTGTAATTTGCGAAGAGAAAAATGGATGATGATAGCCCTAACAAACCAGCGAATAGTGATCTGAATATATATAAAAACAAACGATGACTTTGTTTCATGTGATCTATGCAATGTAAGCTCGGCTGACGAATCTCACATCATCAAAACAGTTCTGGTCTGCATAATGCATTTGCCCTCACCTTCAAGAAAAAAAACGCGGTTATCTATAAAGCATGCATCTTTCATTCGATGCAAAATGCTTGAGACAGGTCTGAGAAAATTTAAAAATTGCAAAAAAAAATCGATAACGAATTAATGCGGGAAGGGCTAACTTAGGAAGTTATGGGGACAACCAGTAAAGATCGCTTTTTTTTTTTATGGGTCCCTATTAGGTTGTAGGCAATCTCAGTTTAGTAAGATTTTTTTCTTGGTAGATCTCAAATCGATGCAAAAGCATGGCTCCAAGCTCCAACAAACAGGCAGATAAGAACGAGGACTCGTAGGCATTTTAGGAAACTAGCATTCATAAGGCCGAATTTATAAAAAAAAAAATTCTCTGTAATGAATTGTAATGAGTTTAATCTGACACGCTTTCCCCTGCGTCCGCATGGTGTTGACAAGGTGACACAACTCGTTAGAAACTGATCGACGCTTAACCATAAGGTTGATTAGCTGAACGGGAGTATTTATTTCTTTCGTTTGTAAATATCATCCGTATGTAGATAGGAGCATATATTCCAAAACAAACCGAAAATTGTACAATGAATTTCTTAAGGGGTATCGAACTCTCAGTCTCTGAAAGTATCATCGACCCTTGAGTCACATTTGGTGTTTCCTGAACTGAATTTATATGCGTAATTTTTCTTCTTTTTTTTACATTCGAACACACGCTACTGTTTCAAAAAATATTGATTACATTGAATTTCTCAAATAGAAAATCCTTCAAATAACCCAAACTGTGCCTAGTATCTCATAAGGTTGCTTACTTATTTTATCAAACGCGCTATAGATATAGTTGAATCTACATGAACTGGGAAATATATGTCATATTATAAAAGAAGAGGTATAACTGGCAACTTTATTTCGCTTTAAGGGTGCTCTTTAGTTTTGAAGCTGCTAAATTAGGCCCAGTGCATAGTTTGGTGTATAACGTCTAGTACGATAGAAATAAGTAGTCATATCTAAAACGAAATATAGCAATAGGGCATAGCCAGGATTTCTGAATTTTTTTTTTTTTTTTTACTGAAAAAGAGTCAACTTAAAGCGCTCGAAATTATTTTTTTACCAATTTACTCGACTTGGTTAGTCGAGCCGTATATTATAAATAAACATAAATCATTAGGTAATTCATGTTCAATGCGCCCAATACCATTAGAAGCTCATACATGAAGATTGGAGGCTTTTTATGTAATAATGTAACCTCTACCGAACTTTTATTCACCCTGATTAAGTGAGTATTCAGCTTCTAGTTGAATTATTGAGTGATTTCTGGATAATTGATATTACATATTCTGATTTTTATATAAATTTACGCACGCAGAAACGCAGAGTTCTCTTCATAGCTTAGGTGACGTTGGTCTAAAGCATTTCTTCGAGAATTTTTAATTTAGTACTTTTTGGCGCGGTGAATTGTTAGAGGGCGTTGGTAGTTGAGATTAATGTTCTTCGATAGCAACAGCTCTATCAATCTCCGGCATTAAAAGTAAATAGATCTCATCGCATCTCGACAATTTCACATTAGTCTACATCTGTTGTTTGAATGAATGAATGAACTTTTTTTTTATGACGATAGTAACACAATAGTCGTAGCTGAATGAATCTGATTACAGACGTCCCGACGGAAGAAGGCGCGCAAAGGTTGCTGTGCAAATACTGTTTATTGCAATAAGGGTTTGAGCTTACCATTATCATATCGAAACGCTGGTTAAATAACACGACTGTATTTAGCATTATCTCATTATTAGAACGTTTCGTGTCGTCATAACTGTGCTGTAGTAGTATGTTTGTCTAGTTATCAGGGGGGTACAAATGAGGCTTAGATTCGTAGACACATTTTAAAGTAATGGCAGTCGTTTACAGTGCGTGGCCTCCTCATATTGCTCCCATACCAGGGCAGGCCCTTGAAGCCATCCTAATCAGGCCAGCAGCACCAGCTTGCTGTGAACAGCTAGAAGGCATCTTTGGAAAAATGAAACCTATGACAATTAAAAACTAACTCTACGAACTGTAACAATGGATTCTGCCAATTTTATAATAAAACTTTCATGTTTTTTTTTAATTCTGAAAGATGTGTATTTTGTTATTGTTAATTAAATAAATTTAATATAGGAAACAGATGATACTAGACTAATCCACAGGCTTTGAACCGTGTCTTTTCCTCGTAATTAAATTAACTAATCTGATTTCTTTAGAGCAAACGCAGCTTGATGTATGATGATAGCCCGGATCCGTATCAACAGACATCTCATCACGGTCATCCTACTCGACCTATTTCGTCTCATTGCAGTTTGTTTCTAACATAAACAAATTGTATTATAGCTAATCTAATAACACACTGCAGACATCCGATCACAGTAATTTTATTTCAGTAATTAAACTAAAAAAAATTCTGTAAATTGAATAGCATATTTCAGTAACCCGATTGTTCTGTTGCAGTTATCGTATTGTTTAGTTGCAGTGATTCATTAGATCTAGCCTGACCCATAGTTCCGTTATAATTACCAAGTTCCAGTAATTGGTTACCCTGCAACGCTGATATCCTTACCATGGTGTTACAATAATATATTTTTTTCGTTAAAATCCTTAAGTGAGGCCTTTACATGGTTGCAAGATGCCCATTTACCTCAACTGTTCCATTGCTGTTAACCTGTTACCACATGGAGCCAAATAGTAGTCCGCTTGTGTATGCCAAAAGTTAACAACTTGTTTTCAACGTGGCGCCAGTGTCTTTGAAGCCTTGAATAACTTAGACCAATTTTCAGGAGTAGACCTGCCGTTAGAACTCCACCGTCCTGCTACCTCGTTAATAACAGCGCGCTTTCCTTGAAATGTATTTATGATTGCATTACTACGTTTTGGTCTTTACCATTGAGCTTGTTCTGCTCACCTATTACGGAAGGGGCAATTCTGCTTTCCCGATTCGGTGAACATGTTACCTCCGTCCAGCTTAAGCTATGCTATGGTACCTTGCTGCAACCATGTCGTTGACTCCTTAATAGAAATGTCCTAGTAGTTTTCCTCACCTTCAATACAGGTTACACTGTCCTTCCGTTATGGTTAACTCACAATATGGTCTTTGGTAGCAAAAAGAAAAAACCGTTCTCAACGTCTAAAAGTTATAATAAACTTAAATATTACACTTTATCATGCCTGTAACAAAACCGTATTCTATTACTAAAACTCTATCTCCCAAAAAAAACAACAAAGCATCTAGATTTTGTTTGGTTGTAGTCGGTTGGTTCGCCAACTGGGCTTGTAGAGCCCACACCCTCTGCTAATCCCCTATTCACAGGTCAGATTTTTTCGACCAGTCGGCTGTGTGCTGCGTATTTTTCGAGAACTTTAGAGTAATTAAACTTTGGTCGTATACAGTGGCGCAATACGAAGGTAAAATACTAAGGAGGGAGCATAACGTTCTGTGCTAAGGAAAAAATATTTGCAAGAGTCAATGTCATCTAAACTAAACTATTGTGTGACCATTCTATAAGGCTGAAAGAAGCAAACAGACTTTCACAAATTTCTAATGGTGGTTGAAAAAATTGTTAAAAAACTTCAACCTGCCTAAATTAGCAGGCCTATGCCCTGTGGGAGGAAGAAACTACCCTCTAAGGAAATATTCAATCAATAATTGAAACTTTACTTGCAACTCAGTCCCAGCAAGGGAACTCTACCAGCCCTGAAAAAACTAGCTCTAATAGACTACTCGATGTAGACGATTTAATGCGGAACCCAATACATACACAGAGATACAGACGGACAAGCACTTAGTTTAGTATGCTAGGATAAACAGATTATTGAAAGTTGCTCTCGGTTTGACGTGGATCGTTTTTTATGTCTATTTTACTTATATTTATAATTTTTATCTACGAGACCTCAAAATGATAGATATCAGATCAGAGAGATCCGGGCTATCGGTCAGCGGGGCCGCAGAGTACCTTCAGTTAAAGTACGTAAAGTCCGCTACTTCAACTTTCTTTATCGATACATCAATACATAAATTGTACCACGCAAGTTGTGTGAATAAACAGAATTATTATTAGAGAGAGATTCAGGTACATTCTATCGTTATTGTGATATATAAATGTGATATCATGACAAGGGTACATAGGCATCTCGCATTGCTGCTAATAATTAGTCTTTTTAACGTTATTGATCTATTGTCATCAGCTTATGGAAGTAGTACTCAGGTAGCAGCGGTTTAACAACCTCTCACAAACGAAAGATCGTATTTTGTTGAACGCAGGATCTCGAGGTATGGCCTACTTGCGAGGCTCGCCAAGTTACGTATGGAGCACAGGGTGCATTTTGGGACGCGGTGCCACGGCGACCGTGTATCAGGGGGTCAACAAGGTAAGTAAGCTACGATGTTATAATTATTATATATGATCGGACTGTGTTTGGCATTATGAAATCGGTCAAAAATGCATTCATTTTGCCGCCACTTACTGACATTTTTAATTCATGTGTAAAAAGGGATTAACCTTTCCACAATTCTATAATATTTATGTGTAAAATACACACATTGTGACTCAACACGGCCGGAACACCGTAGTGCAATGCACCCGCTTGCATCTACAATTAATTCTCTCGCCCCGTTAAGCCCAAACGTTTCTTTTAAATGCTGCCTGTTCGCCTCAAGCTCCACCCTTCGCACAGCGAATCATAGACGAAATCACAGGCCCAGTACTTATTTTATTATGAATTATGAAAAATGACTATTTGTGGAGTAAATTTTTCAATAACATGAATTAGCAACTTAATAAATGTCCAGAATGTCCAATAATGGTCCAGAAAACCGCAGTTTCGAGGCCTCTGCCGTTGCAACTTTAGATTTATGAGCAGCCTTGATAATATTCAACTTCCACAGGAAACTGCATTGAGTACCCATTTCGAAGGTTAAAAGAGTTCCTTTTCTCTTCAAAATTTGAAAAGGCACGATCTAAAATTTTATCCACGTACATATACATCGGTAGCAACGTGCATATGTACAGCTCATTAAAATCATTTATTTCTCATTTAATTCCGATGTTTACAGCACGCTTTCTGTATAATTGATTTTGGCTGCAGTCCAAGTGGTGAGAGGACCTAAGACAATATCAAGTAAATGTTTTGCTGGTAATGATTTGACGGTTCCAGTTTTTCGGCCAAATCTATCGCCCTGCGATGGCGGCTGGGTAACTGCGCTTTGCCAAAATTTATAGGAGGAGCTGTGGAGCAATGGACCTTAATGGGTCCTTGTCTGACAGGGTGTTGGCTGTCGTATCGGTTGTAGGTAAACTTTTTTTAAATGGTATTCTCCTAATGACGACCGCGGCCTTCTGTGACGACGAAATTGAGTCGTTCACCGAATAGGATATGTGCTCGGTAGATCACTATGGTTTTGATATAAGGAGAAGCATGTCTCGAATCGCATTATGCGCTATCCCGCGTTCGTTAAAATAATTCTACGGTACAAAATAATCACGTCCCGCCAGGATCGTCGCAAGTATACGTCTGGGAGAATTTGTACCCTAGAAAAGTCTTGTTTATTGAAAAAAACATATGAACTTGATACAACTGGATACCGATGCTGATATTCAATACTAAACAAGCAACCTCTAAAACTGGCTCTAACGTGGGAAAAAAAGGGCCACATAGTAACACAGCATGAGATCAAATTGAATTTTCGACTGGTAGAGAGAGAAGGAGAGAGAAAGCTTGTTGGGAAAAATAACAGACACCATTCTCAAAATTAGGATGCACGTATTATTGGTCCACGTTCCGGATGACCAGATCAGCATGCATTGTAGTCTCGCATATAATATGTTAGTTAGATACACGTTAAGAAATACGTAAAAAGATTTAGAAAACAAAGTATCTACTTGTTCGATACAAGTTGTTCAAAATAATCAGGCGAACTAAATGGATAACGATTATTGCTACATAGTTTCCAACAATAAGAAAAAAAATTATTACAATATTTACGTGCACCGTAGTGCTTAGCACGCGGGCAAGCAGAAATCCTACAAAGCCATTATTGATGTGATAAGACTGCGTTTTCTAGTATTCTATATTATGGCTGTGGCGCAAATCAGTTACGTACAATTTAGATATTAAGCTCTTATTGAGACTGTGAATTATCATACCCATAGTGCCCATGCCAAATCTGAGTTATTATATTGTGTGCTTTGTTCAGAAAACGGGCGACCTGGTAGCTGTGAAGACGTTTAACAAAATTTCTCTTGATCGGCCGCTAAACGTACAGATGAGAGAGTTCGACGTGCTCAAAAAGGTCAACCATGAAAATATCGTGAAATTGATTGCCATAGAAGAGGACCTCGAAAGTGCGTCCAAGGTAAATTATACAACAGAAGTCTTCATTTTTATTATATTTTAAATGTACAAACACGCTAACGAACACCTCTAGTATGGGTTTGTAACGTTATTTAATACTAACGGCAAGCATTTTCAAAGATCAACAACTACTACTTTAAAGTGCCACTATTGACTAGATCGCATTATATGCCTCGTAATGCTCTTTTATAAAATCCACAGTACCACTAAAAAACATGAAACGTTACGTGAAATTATCTTTCTACGGAAAGGGCTATAAGTCTTTTATAGCCCCAGGTCGAAAATGTCAACCCTTTTTGCATACCAGTATTTATTACTAAGGGAGAAATGTTGGACTAGCTGCTAAAAAAAGCTGGTTGTATGGTCCTAGATAAGTCCAGTCAGCATTTCCAAAATTTTTCACAAACCTTTCTTTTATACTCAATAGAAGTCTTCATTATTCGTATCTATATTTTTTGCAACCTGGACGTTGTAGAAATCTGGGGCACGAGAGTTTGCGAAGCCTCGAAAGGCAATTTTGATATCACTTTAAGATTTGAAGGGTGACGTCATTAATTACATCATCTTAAGCATCATGGAAATCTGTGGGGACGATATCTGGCGAATCAGGTGGATGACAGGAAACTGGCGACCCCTACACTTTTACCGCCGTGACTCTTGGGGGTGCGAGGTCGAGCATTGATGTGCAATAGGAATGGTTTACTGCTCTTCACTAATCTTGGCTGCTTAATGTAAGTTTTTCAACATCTACTCTAATTGTTGACAGTTGTTTGCTTGAGTCGTAATCGACAAACCCGGATGGACTAGGACTACTGAAGCGATAGTGGATAATACCTGCATTAGACCACCAAAGAGGCACCATAAACCTTTGGAGCTGTACGTTTGCTTTAGGGTGATATCTTGTCCATTCAGTTACGTTCACACAGTGATGTTACCGTCTGGAATTAGGGTAAAAGACTCGTAACCTAGGCCATTGTTCGATGCGTGAAGGGGTGACTGTTGTAACGCAACAGCAAACGCAGGCAAGCGTTTCTACGTCCTTTCCTTAATCCTCGCCGGAATTCCTTGCCGGTATTTTTCGAACCAGCGGCTTACGGTGTTTCTAGCGGTAGAATTCTCAGAGTTTAAGCGGCAAGTTGCCTCCATTACTGTACTTCTAGGATGGGATTCATATTCGAAAACTATTTCAATTTTTTTATTTTTTATAGCTTACCACCACTCGCGACTAAAAGTCCGAGTGACGATATCCGAGTAATCAATCTCAGCTTTCAAAAAGTACTAGCGGATCTGGAACACGATTAAAGGTATTGCGGGATGGCACACCGGTACAAAATAACGTCATTTTTCAAAAGTGAAATGAACGTTTATTACACTATATAATCTAATAGTAAGATAGACCCCTAATATTGTTCCGGACTTGTTCTCACAGAAAGAGCGGCTGAGAAGTGAGAAAAACGCTCTCTTCTGGAAATGAATTATTTCTGTTTTATTTTCAAAAAACGTTAACGAACGACGCTCGAACAATTATAATACAAATCCCTTTATATTCATTTAGGTTTCTGAATATTTTGATTAGTCAAACTGATAATTACAGTTAAACCTGATTTTGTTGTTAGATCCTGGTAATGGAGCTTTGCACCGGCGGCTCATTGTTTTCTATTCTCGACGACCCTCTAAATTCGTACGGACTCGAAGAAGAGGAATTTCTACTTGTGCTTAAAGACCTCACAGCTGGCATGAAACACCTCAGAGATAACAGGTACGATATCCCCATTTTTTAGCATTATGCTGATTCTTACGTAAAACAACACTTTGCTTTACGTTCAATACTCGGTTCGCCTTCAATTTTACCGGCAACTCAGCTTGCATTTGTCTCCTACAAAAAAGACTGATTTAAACACGCTCTTTCTTCTGTGCGAGGAGATACCACAACTTACAACAACCTGTCATGTGACCTTATGATCGATAAACAGCGTCATCCACCGTGATCTGAAACCGGGTAACATTATGAAGTACGTAGCTGAAGACGGCCGTTCAATCTACAAGTTAACCGATTTCGGCGCCGCCCGGGAGCTTGAGGAAGATCAACAATTCATGTCTCTCTATGGTACAGAAGAATATTTGGTAGGCATCCAACACCAATTTGCATAAATGCATATACTAATACACGGAAGCAACTTCTCCATCAGAAGCAATCAAATAAAACTCAAACTGTCGATTTTCATGAATAAACTTTGATAATAATCCACTAGAAAGTTTTGTTATTGAAAAAAAAAATACGAGAAAATGCTGGATGGAGATAATGTGTTTTGTTCTCTATACGGGTTGCTTTTCGTTTGCCTTTTCTGTTTCTCTAGCATCCAGCCATGTACGAACGCGCTGTCCTTCGCAAACACGGAGATCAGCGCTTCAGCTCAAATGTCGATCTCTGGAGTATTGGGGTCACCCTTTATCATGTAGCCACAGGAAATCTCCCGTTCCGTCCATACGGTGGTCGGAGAAATCGCGAAGTAAGACTCTTCATATTGCTCAGTGTAACGTGCGCGAGGCTTTTTGGAAAGCTTTCTCAATAGTGTTTTCGGACTATCATACCTACAAGTTGATTTGTAGCTCTTACCGTCTCTAGTGCATAATCAACCACCCTCCTTCAACTTTTTTCTAAAATGATACGGTTTAATATTAGTTCATTGTTTTACTTGTCTTAGGTGATGCACTATATCACTACGAAAAAGGATTCAGGCGTAATCTCCGGAGTACAAAGGGATCACACGACTTCATCCATTGAATGGTCTCGTGACCTTCCCAAAAGCTGTCTGCTAAGTACTGGCCTGCAGAAGCTTCTTGTCCCAATTCTCGCGGGTTTGATGGAGTGCGATAGCGCTAAAATGTGGTCGTTTGATAAGTTTTTCAATGAAACCACCAAAATCCTTTCGGCCAAGCGTGTGCACGTATTTTACGTGAACGAGTGTCGAGAGTTCGTACTCTATCTTCATAATAATAGTCTACATAAGCCAGCAAAGCTGGCGTCGGATATCACCGAACACGTCTTCAAGCAATCGGGCGTTCTAGGCAAAAACCAGCTGGTATTTTTTGAAAATTTACTTTTCGACCAATACATCGCTGGCGCTAGTAGTGGAAGTAGTTCAGGAGCGGCTAGCGTTCCGGAAACGAATATTTCCCATCCCGTGTTCCTTTTCAATCGAGAGCTTTGCGATGTCAGTGTTTCGGCGTCGCTGTCAAGTCAAGAGCTGGAAAATGGCTTCAAGTATCCAGATTTCAATCAGGCGGTTGTCCTGGATGAGGATGCAGCCACGGCGAAAATCTGGTGCAGTGTTAGTCACGCAATTAAACGGCAAGTGGAGCGCTTGTCTCGGGCGCATGCCCACCTCTCTGTGGCGCCCCTACAACTAGCGCAACACCTCGAAACATTGATAGGCCAGCTACGGCGGCACGTGCTTACTGCACAGCTTCACAGTTGTGCCCTGGAGCGTCAGCTGGCATTGATCTCAAGAAGTGAAAGGCATATTGCCGATCTGAGACCGCTCGTGCCGACTCCGTGCGCTGAGCTTGACAAAATTCATGCGCTCATACAACAAAGACAGCAGAATGTCGTCGCTGGTAGGTAGAATCGATATGATGACAACTTCCAGCGTATTCAGATTTACACGACTTTGTAACTGTAAATTACTGTCTAAACCATCCGAAAAGGGGTAACTTTAAGAACGCAAGTTGGAACGATTAACGCTAAAGGAATAAAAACTACGTTTACATGAAAAATGTCCCGAACAATTAGAAAGCGAAGCTAAGTACATTTACTGTATCACTTAAAACTTCGAAATTATTTGAAAATAACTTTATACATAAATTGTCCTTCACTTATAGTGAAATCAACGTAACTTGACCTGGCATGAAGAAAGCTTTACAGAGTTCAAAACATTTAAACGTAATACCACTACGCATCTGCCGTTCATCCCGTATGTACACGATTTCATTTATTTATAGATATCCAGAAGGTAATAGTCGCTTTTCACCAAAAGTTATTTCCAGTACTTTTTAAAAAAGCTGTACATTGTGTTATAATATTTAGGTTAACAGGTTGTATGTCATATCGTGTTGCAAAAATGCTACCCGCAGTTTCAGAAAGTCTGAAACGGGCTGATCAAGAGACGTCAGCATTAGAAACAAAAGTAGTCGGCGGTCAGCCTTTGTATCGAATTTGGAAAGTCCGAAAAGCGGAATGTGGATCTGTTATAGGCTATGACGAAACGGCTGCAACCTATGTCAATAAGGTAACAACTGCCTTGTATTGCCTTTCACTTTTTATAAATAAAAATGTGTCCTAGGAAAAATGTTGCAAGGACGAATCAAATAGAATTCACCTAGGTTCTCTAATCGGTCCTAACTAAAGAAGAAATTTGTCTAATGGGATGTTGAAAAAGTTTCTCCTAAGGTTAAACTGATTTTGCTTGTTAATAAAGCCTTGTTATTTTTTCACGAATACCGATCGCAGATCCGCGAGAATTGGCAAGCCCTAGCAAGAGACAAAATGGCCAAGACACTGTCCTACCACGACGAGCAATTCCACGTACTTGAAAAGTATGGTACCTTTGAATTTCCTCGTTTATAATTCAAGTCTGCATTTATTCAATTAAGTTTATTGAATTGAAACACTAATATCAAATGGCTCCATGATAATACATAGTTTTTCCCCCTTGATCGTCATTACCCTTACTCACAATTTAATCATCACTTGATTATGTCGTAAAAGACACAAGATGCAACAGACAAGTGTGAGGCTAATGTCCCTCCTTCAGGACCGAAGCTTAACTACGACGACGCGTTTGGCCCAGGCTTTTCATACCTGGTACCGAGAAGCCCTACCCTATCTTCGACAAGCGACACAGCTCGGTCTAGTAGTGGAATCGTTTGGGAACGCCTCCCAGTGGCACGCACAAGCTGCTAAGGTTAATAACCAGCTAGCATATCTCTACACGAATCGTTCATAAATCAAAAAAGCAAATACTCAATAGTTTCTTAGAAAGTGATTATTAAAGGTGCATAGAGAATTAGCAACTTAAGTAAAGCTATGTCAGAACTATCCAGGTAATGCCAATTTCCATACCTTTTTTTAAATTATTGTTATATAATTGCACGAGCGCTAAGTAATACAAAATGCTAATATGCGTCAGTATTTACTCATTGTGAATTTTCAGACCGAGGATGAGTTTGATCAGTTGGTATCACAGTTCGTCAACGTGCTCAAGGCTCGTTTTCCTGACGAAGCTTTGTCTAATGGCTCCCCCCCGAACGGCACAATGATCACCGCCGATGGATATTGTAGCAGGTCACGCGTATCGCGTACATTGCTTATCGAGTGAGCTGAAGTCTATATTACCACTAATGCGCTTGCCAACCCGCCTACATGTTTATAAGACATGAATAACCTCTGTGACGTTTCTCATCTGAAGGCAACTTGTGTCGTCACTGACTGATTCCTCCATACGTACATACATACGGAGATTTACTAACGAAAATCGAACACTAACGTAGTTTGCCTAATCACTACAGGCTTCAAGAATTGAAACGACAACAGCACGAGATACTGCAGATTGTAGAAGACTCTCAAGAAATTATGTGCAGAGTTATGAATATCCCGCCGAGTACAAGCAACGCTTCGGCTGAGAGCTAAACGGTTTAACCACCGAAAATGACGTTCGAACCAGGTCCTCGTGGTTTGTTACGGCCGCTGGCTTATTGAGAACCCCAACGCTCAATACGATTTGCCTGGCCAGTATATTGAACGACCATGAAAAGGCGCCACCATTTTCGAGTTTATTTGAGAACCAAACACTTGCTTTGGGACTCTGCTCCGAACCTCGAAGATTCTGGTACTAATATGGGCAGACATTATAAAGTCTGCCCATATTACTGCCAGAATCTTAGAAGAAAAAGCGAGAAAAATAGTTAAGGCGCACGCTTGTTTGTGATTCATAATAGGTGTGGCAAAGAAACGTTACGTTAAGAACTTTTGATGAATAACTAATGATTTCTGTAACTACTTGTTGTACATATAACTAGAATTATTGTGATTTTCTGCTATAACTGGCAAATAAGTCGCAAATAAAACACCTATAGGAAAACGTACGGTTTCACAAATAATAGTTTTTACCGTTGCCTCTAATGTTATTCGCAGATGTATATCACTAAGATGATTAATTAGTTACTCCGTTTTCCGCAGCCAATATAGCTAGGCTGTACGCAATACGCTGATGGACTTAAGGTCATTAGGTAAGTAACGATAAGGCTAGCGACAAGTGTAATCTCTCCAAACCTCACGAGCTTCGCACAATACCATTCCGGACTGCCGATGCGGCTGCTGATGTAAAAGTCAATCGTAACTTATTTGAAAACGCTGATGTATCTGGAGCTGCCACATCGATGGTGCATTTTCATGTAAATTCACCCAAGGCAGTAACTCAGCGATAATTATAAATGCTGGCTGAAAGCGCAGAAAACATAATAACTATTGCACCATTCCGATCGGAGGACATGGACTGTCTATGGTGCAGTTAATTTGATCGGGTACTTTGAGCTTAGCGAACTGTGGTACAGCATTGAATTGAATCACTCAACGATAGATATAAAGCCGGCGGTTAATTTTAAACCGTTAATAGTTGTACCTAATCATAAGTTATTCGTATACAAATTATCATAAATATCAATCGTTATGCAGAAAAGGAATTGACGGGAATATTATCGATTTGAGTTGAAGTTACACCTTGCATTTGTTTTCGTCATATTTTAAGCAATTAAAATGAAAAATTCTATAAATAAGTGAGAAAAATAAAGAAAATATATTGTGTTAAATTGCGTTTACTATTTGAAACGTTGCATATTCTGATTGTCGTGACAACAGCTTCAATGACAACATATGTTAAATTACGGCGAATGAAGTGGACTGCTATATACTTGTAAACGTATAGATGAAATCCGAGTTCATATATCTAATAAATCCAAGCTTGAAAAGATACCTACGTAAACTGTATAGCCTTAGCGTTAATACGGCCAGAAAAATCCACATTCGAAGTTCCACTACTAACTTCCTTATGATCACTCACGTTTCGTTTCTGCTCATTCGTTTAACGCTTAGGTTAAATGTCCAGCCTCACAGATAAATTTCACGAGTGAGTCAAACCGATCACATTAATTTCTCAAAAAACAGTCCATGTATGCGTAGATTTGTCATGGCAAAACAGTATGCAGCGCAGGGCAAAAGTTTCTGAGAATTTGAGTCTTCATTTTACATCTGTGCAATGTATAACCATATATGTAAGACATTTGCCCTAACCTCTATTCTAGATATCTAAGTATACACGCAAAATATCGACCTATTCTTACTCAGGCCCGTAGGGTTACCATCATCCTTTTTTTTGTCCACAATCCGTTTTCACACATTTTTCATCGTTTCCAATTGCCAGCCAAATACAATATCATATTTGGCTCCTTGGCAAAAAGTGAAAATATCTTTCGTTTTTCCTAAAAGTCTATTTTTGTGTTCTTTATGTAGAGCTTAAAAGGGAAGTCATTTTTAGAGTTGTACATTTTATAAATTCTCAGCCATTGCTGGAAAGAATAATTTTTCCCAGATTATTTTAAAGTCAGTGAGGGAATATTTTGTAACATGCGCTTTGCGAAATTAAGATTAAATTATTAATTAAATAATAAAAGCGTTAGATCCTTTGTGTGTGTGTATATATATATATATGTTCAACTTACTCAAGAGTGTAATATAATTGGCTCATATGAATGCAGATTATAGCACATCTACACGCATGTAACATATAATTTTTAACTCCCTTTTAAAAAGGCCTTTTAAAAAAAACTGGTCAGGCGTTTCGAAATAAAAAAAAAGTCTTTTCCATAGACAATGCAGAAGTATTATAAGAAACAACTGGATAGCTATTTTACTACTCTATGCCTATTGACTTCCCTCTAACATTGAGTAGCTTTTTATCTTGCCAGACATTAATGGTGTAGAATATAACGTGTAATCATATTAATACGATCTCAAGATTTGTCATAGCCCGATACAGAGATGTGCTTATGCTTGTACATATGCTTGCATGTATATAAAGTTCCATAACTACGTATATATAAAGCAAATTAAGTGGTAAACAAATTTTCCTACAAGTTGAAACTTGGCGCGCTACGTTTCCTTTATGAAACCGCTTTGTTCGGGCTGATTTTATACTAACGCAGTTCCGAGCGTAAATCTCAAAACATTTATTTCGTGGTTACTACTTTTTTTTATCGCTACAGTCAGCTTATATATTCAATACATGCGGAATGTCACATTTCCAGCCGGCCTACTTACTGTAGTCGAATCCATCGGTCCATTTTCCAATCACTTGCCTACGCTAAGCGTCGAATCCGAATGAATGTGTGGTTTCGCGCCAGCATTTCGAAGCACCGCCTGTTTACGCCTTTGGCTTGCTCTAGTATGTCATGTCATCGTTGCAGCAGGCGTTGCAGTAGTTGATACGAAAACACTCATTTTGGGAGCGCGTTTACCGGGATCGAACGTGCCCGTCAGCCGCATTTCGTAGCATTTGTAGCTGTCATTGCGTCGCGTATCGGGTGTGTGAATCGGTGCGCAAACCATCCTACGTTATCTATCACCACCAGTTCAATTCGATCGTTTATCTTTCGCTCGTCGCTTGTTGGCTGTGATTGGCCGGCCATTTTTGTGCCTCACGGTTCATACGAGACCTACCATCATCTCGGACATCTCGAGAGAGAGAGAAAGAGAGAGAGAGAGAGAGGGAAAAACTTCACTGAGTGACTTGTATTAACGCATAATACTTAGTCGTATCGTATTCGATGTATGCGATCTGCGGGAAAAAGGTTTTTGTGCGCTAAGGCATAGCGAGCTCCGTTTGAACAGGGGCACGATTCGAATTGTTTTCAGTTTCTCTGCAAACGTAACTTCCAGTTGTGGCCCTGATCGATTTTCGGACGTTGTGCTCGCCAGCGACAACAAACTGTGTATGTGTGTGTGTGTGCATTGCGCAGTGTTATTCTCAGCCCAACTAACCCAAATCCGTTCGTCGGCTAATTTGTAGCACGCTTATATTGTGCAGTTGTTTGGTATCTGGTGGCTAGCTAACTAGCTTACCGAACTAGTACTAAGATAAGTGACTCGCACAGATAATAATCCGCACTATCTGTGGTATTACTGTGGCTTTCTGATTGCTCTAACTGCGTTTGCCATTACGGTTACGATGGACGCAACAAAGACGGAGAGCCTCCAGAAGGCGTTCTCAGAATCGGCAGACGCAGTGGCTACGGAAACGCCCCAGCCGGAGACCACTGAATCCGCCGAATCTGGCGATACGTCCAATGAGATCGTGATGTGCGAGTCGTGCTACAATTCAGCCATTGAGTTAGAGGCTAAGAACGATGAGGCCGCTGAATGCGACGTGTGTGAGCTGCGAAGTCAGCTGGCCGAGTGCCAGAAACAGGTTGCTGAGAAAACTGCTCGGATCGCCGAGCTCGAGGGCCAGATCGAAGGCGGTGTACAGGTAGTCGCCCGTATTGAGGAAGCACCGGCACCCGATCCACGCCCACACTTCATGGCTATCTCCGACGGCATGTTCGCGAAACTACGCAAGTCTCCGTACAACATGTTCCATCAAATTGGTCGGGCTCCGCGTTCGTTCTGGCGTACGAAAGCTACCGATGGTGTCGACGGCATGGCAAAACACCTGCTCATCGGCTTGGACCATAATAGCGTCACTGGACGTGGCTTCCACACGCTCTGGTTCGGCGGTCTAACCGACACCACGAAAGAGGATTATGAGCGAGGTGCATACATAACGAAGGTGCAGGGATTGTTAGAGAAAATCCACATCCACGACAAGTGCCTATCGGTGAGCTGGGCGACGCTACCAGAAACGGCATTCAACGCCGAAGCCCGCGAGATCAATGAGCGTATGGCGGACTGGGCAGCGAAAACTCCTTGGCTCCGTCTGCTCGATCTACGTTATATCTCACGCCGCGAGGGTACCATGGAGACTAATGAGGCCATGTGGACGCCAAAAGGTGGTCAGCTTGTTGGCGAATCGCTTAAGAAGTTTCTTTGCGAGAAGCTTGAACTGACCGGCGATGAACTCAAGTCGATGGAGGCATCGGCCAAAGAGATGCAAGTCGCACGCGACCAAAAGGCCAAAAAGCAGTCGCAGATTGATGAGCAGCGATTGCGCAAACAGCAGAAGCTGGCCAAGGCAGCCCTACTAAAGGCTGGACATCCGGTGCCGGGTTCGGGCTCGCAGCCGCGCGGTGGCCGCAGAAGAGGTGGCTCCGGAAGGGGTAAGGGCGGCCAGGGGTCGAAGAAATTTGGCGGCGGTGGCACGAACGGCCATAATAAGTTCTCGAACGGGGGTTCTGGCACCAGCGGTCATAATAAATTCTCGAACGGTGGCTCAAACGGCGGAGCCGGAGGACGTAGTGGCGTCCAAAGCGGAGGAGGAGGAGGCGGCGGCGGCGGCGGCGGCGGCGGTGGTGGTGGTGGTGGTGGTAAGCAGCATCAGCATAATAATCGCGGCGCGCCGGCATCGTACAACAGCAACAACAAGGCAGCTTTTCCAAGATCCCGAGGCGCGGTGGCTGCGGCAGCCGAGTTCGCTGGTCCCAATTCGCGGCTACCAGCATCGAGCAACCGGGTCAATCCCGACTATCTTGATGAGCCTCGAGGTAAGCGAGCTCGTTACGTAGAGCCGGACTATGCCAGTCGCGCTTATGATCGTGCTGCCTACGTGGCCTCGAGTCGCTTTGAGTCACGCGGGCCAGCAACTGTCAATGCGTACGAAGAGTTGGGACTGTACAGTCGCCGGGACGACTCCTATCGCAGGTCGCCTGCGGGGCCGCGCGACTATTCTACTGACATGGGCTCGTCGCTAGCATCTGCCGAAGTATCTGCCGGTATGTACAACAGGGTATACGGTAACAACGGCGACAGCGCGTACCCCGACGATCTTCGTCGACAACAGGAATGGCAAAGTTACGAACGAGTCGCCAGACGCTAGTTAGACAACTCTGCGTTTGAGGCGACCGCGAGCGGGTTACAAACTTACGCCGCCCGTGCGGCTGCAAATGCGCCTCACTAAACCGAACTATCCGTGAAGTCTCCCCAACGAATTTCAGCGTTTGAGCTGCGCATCAACTATCATCACCATTATTATATTAATTGTGACTTTAAGGGTACTCTCATGATATTGCTGTTCAAGTGGTGTCCAGTTTATGGACAAATGCGAATGTTGTGGTTACAGACCACAGACTGAAGTTACAAGGACATCCTCGAGTTGGACGTGTCCACTCACGCATAGGTTGGTGTAATTGTGCAAATCGTATTAGCACTTGAGCAAATGAACTGATCTAATGCAGTAAAACACGCGTGTAGACGCCTCTACACTTGAGAACAACCGGATAGTCAGATGAGTTGACTCGGTTTTTGCCAAAGAAAGGAGTCAAATAGAAAGTACCCCCAGGCTTACAGCTATAGCTGTCGGTCCAAAATACCATACGACAATGGCCTAATTGCAGTTCCACAAAGAAACAGTTCAGCGAACATGTCAGCTCGCAGCTGGTCTCATGCTGAACGATGTCATGTGACTATCAACAACTCAGCCGTAAGGAAGGTGATGGTTGGACTATATTCATATATTTTTTCAATATTACTGTTCATTTAACAAGTTTTATTATGTAAGAGCACAGTATGAAATACACATAAATAGGCATTATAGATGCTAAAATAGTATTTTGCTGCTAATCTTCATTCCATCTTTCCAGGCCCGCATAGACGTAGCGCTGTCTATAACATTGGCCGTTTAGCATTCCAGATAACTAACAGGGAATTGACATTTTATATTTTTCGCTTAAAATTAGGAACTTGCAACGAAGCCGAACGAATGATTATTATACATGGTATCGCTTGCAGCCTCCATCAAGTCGACAGATGGAAAATCGGTAGCAATTCTGTGAAGATCTGTAAACTGGTCTGCTCGTTAACTACTTGCATTGCTCTTTGCTTTACGAGAGTTCCTGGTATAAACGTTCTTTATAAAGGTGATGAAACTACTGAAGTTAAAACTTTACGCGAGGGTGGCACAACGCACAGTTTGACGCAACAGAGGTGTAATTCATTGAATTTCTGTAATTGTGAAATTTGTTAGTTGCTCTTTCTCTTATAAATATACATATATATACCTTTCTGACGGGGCAAAGTGGGTCAGTGTTGAGAATAGAATGCACGTCATTTTCAACATGTCGGTCAATTCAGCCCTATGTATTATATACGAACAGATCAGAACAGACTACTGTTATACTTTTACAACACGTGGGGCTTTCCGCCATATCCGGTGCTATTTCAAAAGAATGACAATAATAACACAACTAAGAACTATGATGACGACGCGGGCAAGGATGGTGATGATATAGCCAACAAAGGGGCATAAAAGAAAATTATATACATATTGATCAGTGAACTGCAATCGAACAACAATTGAATAAACGCATTTCAAGTGTACTATGCGAGAAAATAATCAAGCACAATGGGTGCACACTCTCCTGTATTATGAGGGTGTAGTCAGAGTTAGCAAGCGCGATTGGGTTAAGAAACAAGGTAAAATTAGGCCGTCGTCTGCACAAATGTTGCAAAGGCTAAGAATGATGCAATCATTGATATATGTTCAAGTCTAGCATCTTGTACCGTTAGTCCTGTCCACTTAAAGGTAGTGAGTGCGCGTAGTCGCTGAAGACGGTCACAGATGTGGAATGTGGCCATAATGACCACGATAAACGAGACGGAGAGAACCGCATAGTAGGTGTAGAAACAGATGTTCTTCGTACACGAACATACAGTTATTTGTGAAGTAATATAAATATCAACTAATAAAAGAGATCAAGCTGAGGCATGTAATACTTCACATGGGTGTCTGTGCGTCTTTATTATTGTTATTATTACTCTAGCTGAAGACGAACGCTTATATTTGGCATGCGGTTTGAATAGCCTTTATACTGGAATACTGTGAACGTGATATACAACAATAAATAGTTACATTGATAGCGTCTTCTACCCCTAAAAAAGTCTAAAACATTTCACGCTGTCGACGACAACTAGATTACGATATAATACCTGGTACTCTTTATGGAAATTGTACGTTAAATATCGATACGAACAATTTTGGCCGTGGTACTATTCGGGCCATATTTAGTAGCGACGCGTTATGGATATGATCAGGTTGTGCTGCTCAAGACGATAGGAAACCAATTGCAATAGAAGCTAGAGGACCTCCAACGTTGCCTGCTCCACTGTTTTAAATTTGAGGTTCAGGTCGTTGACGCTAAGCATTGCTGTCAAGGTAAGCCTTAACGTGCCAAAGTTGCAGCTTCAGCAATTACGTGCCGCATTTCGTGCCAATACGTTTTTGTTAGAATCTATAAGAAGTGTATTCGACTGAAATGGATAAGAACTATCTGTACCAGTGATTGTGAAGCGATGAAGTGCACAATGAAGATTACGCACGGAGCACCATACGACACCTCCAGCGGGTACAATTAGCTGTCGACTGTCAATAGTTTTCAGCCTCGATCGGGCCAAATAAATTTCGATACTTCTCTCTCTACACTCTACTTACAAATTGTTTCTTTTGAATAGCGATTACGGTTTTCTGTATTAGTAAACTTTGAAGTTGACAGCTGAGGATCGTTTCATGGTTAATCCATGTATTGTACCTGGTTGCCTGAACTCTTGACAGATTGTACCTGTAATTATAGTGGCTAGTATATGTTATGGGTATCGTTGTATCGTATGGATATCGTACAAATCAAAATGAACAGTAGTTATTGTATGCTTGTAAACACTTGCAGGACTAAGCGAGCACTACGAAATGTATAGTATGCGCCATCTAATTGGCCTAAAGCAATTAATAGGTTTATATTCTTTCAACAGAAATACAATGAAATTTATTGATTCAATTCGTTGTTATTGCTTCAAAAATACATATGTCATGTTAAAGGCTATATATATATATATATATATATATATATATATATATATATATATATATATCTATATAAGAAACAGCGCGTGACTCTTTGGTGTGAACACTTAGAATTGTCTCGATGATCGTTCACATCTTCTATTTACAATATCAATCCGTTTTGGACAAAATGCAGAACTTCTTTTTGACGGTGATTTTGATCAATGCTTCCATGGGCTTTGTTCCATGTAGGAAGTTGAGCGTCGTCATTGATGGCTTTCTCGTGACCTACTTACGTCTAATCGTAACGATAGCGGATGATAGAAAACGAGATATGTGGAGACACGCTGTGGAGTTTGAAGAGAGAAGATAACAGGAAATGGTCAAAGTATAGCCGCATCAAGAGCAAACAATTCAAATTCTCAACATTTTTTAAAATATTTTAATATTATATGATTTTAATATTAATACTGTTGAACTCGACGAACAATAGCTTAGCGATAACTTCCGAAATATAATATGGATAGCTCTTCGAAAGAACAACACTTCTAATATCACTTGTTTTAATAGCACTTGCTATTTCGTCATCACGAGTGCCCTGCCACATTACCTGCCTTATACATGCAGATGCAAGCCTCTGACGGTGCGCGTGTAAAGAGCTATCGAAGTTTTAACCATTGCTTTTTAAGCAGCGCAATTGTTTATAGTAGTATCGATTCGAACAACGTATTTCTAGAAAGAATGACGAATGGATGCACTACTTTGATAAAAATACCAGTGATGAAAAGCTCTCTACTCGTAGCGTGCTATTCGCATTGTACTATTAAGAAGTGAATAGAAATTCATCTTTTCCTACGTAACGATTTTCATAAGTACACGACATATTACACGACTACATTACATCGCGCGAAATCTTGATCAACCAACAAGTGTGCCTGTGTGCGTATCTGCGTGTAACAGAAATCGCAGTTGATAGAAATGTTATCGGTAAAATAACTTAAAGACACAAAATCAACAACATCAGTCGCTTTACCATAGATTCCATCCACATGGAGCATCGTCTGGGGTTTGTTTCAAACGTAGGTAATTACGGTTGGATCTGCTCGTGCAGTGATCGCGTCGTCGCCAGGAACAAGGAAACCTCCGCCGACTGTGCTGCCACCAGCAGCCCCAGCTCCACCCCCGCCGTTCAAAGCAGAACGGCTAGACGTCGCTGCAGCATTTTCTGCGACAGGACCATTCCCAGTAGCGTTATGTGACAGGCCACTGCCACTAGTTCTACGATGACCGTTACTACCATGGCTGTTGTTATTGCTACCGTTGTTGCCGATCGTAGGATGACTGTGATTATTGTTGTCCGAGTTGGACGAGGATGAAGCTAGTGAGCGGGTAAGTGTCGCGGTCGTCGTTGACTCGAGTGTGTTTATGGAACTCAACGTATTGAGATTGTACAACGAATGTGCTGCTCGCATTTCACCGGTGGATTGCAGAAGGGCGCTGTTTGGTGTAACTCCAATGGGGGGACCTGCAGGTGATACATGAGTTGGCATACCGATTGCCAATCGCTGATTCGACGGTAGACTCTGCACTGTAGAGCAGCGCTGGTGTGTCGATGTAGCTGACAGCGTACTATTAGCTGAGGGCCCTGATATTAGGTGAACCTACGGAAAATAATGCCCAAGACATAGATTAGACCAATAAGTTTTATTTTTAGGCTCTCTTTTGTTATAGTACCCTGTGTTCAGATGGATTTACGTCTTTTGGGAGGAACAGCCTCTGCCTCTTTTTAAGCAACGCTGTACTGCTTGCTTCGCCAACCATTTATAAATCAACTCAGAGCCAGTTTATCTAATATACGAAACCAATAAGCAAAAAAAAATTTAACTCGAAAAATAGTCTTATTATTTCATAATACTTATATAATGGAAGCAATCGCATAGGACGTTTGTGCTTTCATAAAACTAGCGTGGTAACGGTACACACGCACATTATATATATACTGAAAGGCATGTGTTCTCATGTATGGCTTACCCTGTATATAGAGGATATCATGGTGTCCACTTTACTGTTGAGACTTCGTTCAGCTTTTAATCGTTTGAGCCAGTTTTTATAGAATCCCCGAAGAGCGGGGCTGACTAGACGCGGGTCCACGGCCGCGGAATGTTTGAGCCCTACGGGTCGCGCATCAAAGAAAGGCGCTAAGCGTATTCATTGTTATATTTAATAGAGTTACTTTTTATTATCTCCTAGAGAAGCTCTCAGTACGGCTAATAGATCTTTTTTTCTTCGCTAGAATCTAAGCTTTTTAGCATATAAAGATATTCTTAATCAATAAGGCTATATATTCTAGAGTATCGAAACGCATGTAGGAGGATGCTTTAGAGTTTGAATGCGATCCAATAAAGTACAATTAATACATTAATACGTTTATCATGCTTGCGTCGATTTTAACTCGGATCTGATTCGAAATACATCTTTAAAAATGAGAAAGAAAACGTTTAATACCTTGTACAGCTGTAAATAGGACGCCAAGAAAGAAAGTGACAACAAAGCTAATGACGGGAATCCACATGTATGATATTGTGTAGATGCTGAAATTTGTGGTAAATTAACAACCAAGTTAATTAGAACTAGGAATAAAATGATGCACTTATACATTGTACAGGCAAGGAATTGTCCTTTTTGCCAACAGGTGTTGGCTTTCGTGTGGTTCCGTCAGAGAACGCGCAAACATATGAGACAAAAATTATATATTTGTGGCCTATTGACATAATTATTCTAATGTCAATATCACCCAAACAGGGGTTTTAGCTATATTCGTGTAGGAAAATGTGACTAGTTCAGCTGTCCGCCCATACCATCCATATGGTACAAGCAAAAAAGCCTATTTCTAGTAATGAATTTTAGGTTTCCCTGAGATTACACAGAAGACAGCCGCTTCGCCGTATCAAAATCAAACCAAACCTAGCGTAATATGGCGTCACATCGTAAATATCCATAGGAAATAATACTGCATAAATAAAATCAACAATTAGCTAGTGGAACTACCTTGGTGGAGGCTTTGGCACAGTCGTAATCGGCACAGATATTGTGATATTATAGTTTGAGAAGCAGTCCTTCACCGACGTGAATTGCGAGTAGACTGGAGGCCGAGGTATCAGTAAAGATCCCACAGAGACCCAGAGACCAATACCAACTCCCACGAGCAACGATGTAAGGGCAGCCTAAGGAAATCAAGGAACAAAATTAGAACACGAAATGTTTTAGTAGAAGTTTCCATAGACATAGATAACAATATTATATCGGCTCTGTTCGATGCTGCAGCATTATACCCTTCTATGTTTGGTTGTTAATGCTTTAAGACAAAACGAGCAACAAAAAAAGCTATTATCCCGATTTTTGAACGAATTTAGCGCCGCTGAATGAGATTTTGCTATTAATAGGCAGCGATCAGAAATTTCGGTCCCGCCAAAAAAATGAGCGAATAATTCGTTATTAAACGTAGTTTTTCACATACTAACGACAGTTCTATCTAATCCGAGTATTTTACGCGCGGAATACATACCCGATTACCGCACCATGGAAATAGAACTCCGAGGAAAAACAGTCCACCGACTCCGCCAGTGAACGATCCGCCTGTCGCTATGCTGGCTTGCACAATCGAACGAAGGTGCGATGCCATAAAGGCAATAAGCATGGTGAACAGACCAAAGAACGTTGCTGAAGAGCAGCGCGCGAACACGTATGAAGTACAATAATGATTTTTAGTAAATGCAAACGACCAGTAACGTCGAATAGAAATATATTGAGTGGACAATCTCACGATAACAGGAAAAAACACACAAACCGACTTAAATGCTAATCCGTGCTTACCATTTATCATAGAAAATATACAAAGAGCTCACGATGATGAAGAGATTACCATTATAAGATACGTCTGCGCAACGTTTCTACTGTTATTAAGTCTCAATCGATGCTAAAGAAAGCACAGCACGGCCTTTCGAGAGAATTTGCCGAAGAACTAATGTAAAGAAAATACCTTGCTTACCAATGCCTTTAGTGAGGCGAATAGTGGCTTTACTGGAAAGCCGTTTTCCCAGGCAGGAAACTAAAAAATCTTCCCATATAAGTGCTGCCAAAGAGTTGTAGCCCGAAGACATTGTGCTAAGCGAACCGGAATAGGCCGCAGATACAAACAAGCCTACAAAAAAATTGTGGACAAATCTATTTATTCTACGAGGCACGTATTATTAGTGGTGCTGTTTCTGTCCAACATGCTTGTTTAGTACGGGAAATGTCGTTGGTCATTTTCACTGCAAGAGTCTAGTTCTATCTTTCATATATAGTGTCGATAACAACAGAATTTGAAACTGGCTGTTTTTTACGTCTTTGATTCGTTAATTACCTGCCAGTCCTGGGTAGGCAGCGAATCTTCGGAGCACGAAATGCGGCATGAGTTCATCGTATTTATTCAATTGCCCCGCCTTGATTGGGTCGCAAGTCCTGCGATTTCATGACGGTTAGGGTTCATTAGTGCAAATTTATTAAAACAGTTAATCTTCTCTAAAATTATCTGAATCCTCTAACTAACGTTTACTACACACAAAATGAAAACAAATTCTCGGAGTTTTTCGACTGTTAAATATCTAACACTATCTTCTATTTCGTATACTTTACTTATAATCCTGTTTCGGAATGCACGTACTTATGCCTGAGGTACATGCCTCTAATCCGAGGTTAACAATATATCGATTAGCGATCAGGGCTATTATATCCTAACTGCATTTGAGCCGGCAGCGGCTTTATTGTTTACTCTTTTTTAACCGTGACACTCAGTCGCCGTTACCAACTGTGCTGCGCCCATGCAACATTCGCGTATCCCCCGTATGGCTGCGACCTTCACAATAGCTAACGATATAGTTTCCTGTATCGCCTCGTGACTGACAACCTCACAAGGAGTCTTAGCATCCTCGGACTTCCGTTTATTTTCGTAGTATGCAACCGGCAGATTTCCGGCTTGGATGACTTCGTTCGGCTTATGGTCGCTGATATCTGTAGCACATGTCTGATCTTCCTCCTGCCCCTCTATACATTTGTTCCGGCGTCGGCGACTACGTGGATCACAACCTAACGCCGCTACTGATGTAAACAGTTGTCCCGGGAAGCTACTTCTTGCAGTGACCTGGCCTCTTGGGCTAGGCTTGGCTAGGAGACTAACATATATATATATATATATATATATATATATATATAAGTGAATGTGTGTGTGGTTTTTATATACTTATTACCTATACTCGCTAAACAGCACCAAGCCGCAGATGCATGCTATGGCCAAAACAGCAGATACTCCCACTAGGTTGACGTACAGTGATGCCCGAGAACGCGCAACCGATCGAACTGAGCAGTATCGTTGCACCTATTTATGAAGATGTGAGAAGCGATAAAAAAAACATATTTAACTAGAAAAGTCTAGAAGGTCACACATATAAAAACATCGAGGAAAATATATACAGCGAAATTATATACAGTTTTAATAAAACATAAGCGCCGAGTATTTCTTTAAAATTAATTATCTCTATATGTTTTCTCTTTATATTTTTGAACAGAATACGCATGTCACAAAGTGAAACGTTTCCTTCAGAAATTGTTTTAATATAAATACTACAATACCAACTGGAGGATACGCTATGCTGCTGAATGTTATAATCGTAGTAGGTACAGCACGTACCATACTTTGACTGCACGAATAATTAATTGCCCAGATGACGGTCCAGCCGAGCAGTACACCCCATACAGTAAATGTTTTCTGAAAGTCTAACCGGAAACTGCGCAAAAAACATCAATAAAATTTGATTATGTTGGACGTATGTATAATGCATATTAGCTAACAGCTGCACCGGAAAGTCAAACGAGCATTCGTATAGAAACGAACTATGCAGATACATAAATATAAAATATGACTTCCCGCTTACTCAAAATCAAGTAGTCCATAGTGGCCAGCCTCGTCAAATAGATTTCGTAAGCCGCCACTTTTAAGAACGCCAGGTAGGAACACCATCATAAAGCCAACCACCATCAAGCTCATTTGCAATACATCTGTCCACACCACGGCCTTGATGCCTCCCTGTAAAATCACAATCAAATGACTACGCTGACTATACTAGTAGATAACTGAACACAAAAAAAAAAACAATAATTTTGTCTAAATTTGTACATGCCTCAAAAAAAAGCTACTTACAAGCGAGGTATACAGTGTGCATACGATGCCGTTGATGATAACAGATATCCAAACGGGCAGACCGGTTACTGAGCCGAGTGTCAGCGACGGTCCGTACAGCACGACCCCAAGATAAATACACTAGGATATGGATAAAGAAGATATTGTTCCATCTTAACCCTTTGCCTCTCGAAATGTCAATTTTAATATTTTCCCATGCTTCTGCGATAGACAATCCAGCACTCGGACATTTGCGCACACGCACAATGCTCATCGTTGTGGTCATTCAGTTCCAATCAAATCTCATCTTTGATACCAATTCGATTTTGATAGCTAAGCAATATTATGTGAAGATGTGCTAGCAGCTTTCATGCATTAATGGCCACCCAGTTGCGGGCTTGCATCTCCGCCTTACCTGTTGAATGATGAATAGGATCGAGGCAATTTTTCTAAGGAGCCGCGATTTGAAGCGCTGCTCGAGGTACTGAAAGACGGGACGAAAGAAAGAACCATCAGTTTATTCTATGAGTCGCCAAAATGGTCGTAATGCCCAGTTTGAGCACAAGCGCACGTATACGAAAACTGTAGGCGTGTAGTGAAATGCATGGTTTTGATCTATGAAACAATCTAGGATAGTTTATTACGATTAGGATGAATAAGTGCTGGTTCTTCACAGCTTCTGTTGTTTAGATAAGCATTTTTGGGACAGACGTATTATTGGTGGATGAAAGTAACTAACTTGCCTTGTAAGTGGGCTTCCTCCCTGCGCTAGAAATCTCTGTTCGTTCCCGCTACGTCTTATTCTGTGGTGCTAAGGCGAGCTTCTCTTAACTTTCTCTCTCTTTCTCTCTCTCTCTCTCTCTTTCTCATATATATATATATATTTAAGAAATATTGTAGGGGGAAAAGTTTTATGAGAATTTGAGAGTCTAGCAATAAAGTAAAAGGAAGTAAAAGTAGGAGTTAAAAAAATTGACAGACTGTCGACTAACTTCCAGTTTACCATCAGAATATCTGTAGAAAAACGAATACCTTATATGAATGCAAGATAAACATATTGAAATTCATATATCCGAACCTAGGCAGGTTCGGTTACATACATGGGATAGCACATACACTAAACTGTACTCTGTTAGCCTATGAACGTCAATCATCATTGCAACAATGGCATAATACTGATATATGGGCTTTATGTAACCCTTTGCAGACTGCTATGCACGCGCTGGCTTCATATTCCATAGTTACCACTAGACAACAAGCGTCTAAGCCAAGATAGATTTTTGCATCGTCGTGACTGCTCGACTTCCTCGGCTTACCAAAGGAAATCCGACATCATCATTTGCTGGGCCTAGCAACGTAGCTTGTAGTAGGGACTGCGGCCGGCTATGATGCATGCCGACTAGCACGAGGTACATACAGCCTTCGATGCTGTGGCCATAATTCAGATCTGTATTAAACTTTCCGTCGAATATGAACACTGCCTAATTTATCTCGTGTTGTTTAATAGATCGCAAAGACATAGACAGGTAGATATATGTGTCAGAAGTATCAGAAACTTGATGCGAATTTTAAATTTTGAGCATACCATGTTTCAGCGGGCCGACGCTGGACACTCACTGAATAGTTATTTGTAAAGGCAACTCCGAGAGTAGCATTCCCGTAGAACTATGTATGAAAAATGATTACTCCATTGTTTCGTAATATTATATTGTCTCTCAATGCCAAGTATCAGTAAAAAAACTGACAAGTTTTTTCCAAATGCACCAGCTATACCTTATTAAGCTGAAACTCGTTAACTAGAAAGTTTTTGACAAGGTTATTTTTCGATAACAACGATAGCGACGAAAACCCCGCCTTTAAGAACCCCGCTTTTGACTTGTGCTTCTAATCCAAGTCTAAAATAGATGAAAAATTGCACACTAAAGCCAAAGCACTCATATTTGATTAAACACCAAATTGATTCTATTACATGACTAACCTAATATGAAAGCCAGAAATTTCAGGCAATTAGTGCTCAGGTTACGTTATGATTTATTTTAGGACTACGCTTTAGTTCTTATGCGTTCTCTTGCGTGAAAGATGCTATATAGGACTGCCGTTTCGCTGCTTATAGAAGGTTTAAATGAGGCCCTGGAATATGCTGCTGCTGCTGCAAGTTCATGCAGCTGGCTTCGTTTGTCCAACACCTGCGCATAATTCAACTGTTGAAGACAGTTAGAGAACGAATTTCTAAATATATTGAAATCTGAACTCAACGAGCTATAAAAAACCGAATGATGTGACTTAATAATTATAATAATTTAAAACCGTTGGTGTAATATCTCGTTGTTGCAACCGTTGAAAGAAAGCAAAGAATTGGTGCCTGATCCCTGAGTACAGTGGTTTTGATAGAAAGGTCCTTGAACACGCCAACAGCCTATAGTCGTTTTAGCCTTATTGCCCTTGCGGTCGGCAACATGAAATATCAGTACAGCAGTACTAACAACTAGTCGAAGTTAGAACTTCTGTTCTCTCCGCGCTTACACACTCTGCGTATTTGATCAGCTTTAGATAAACACGAAACCACTTTAAATCGACTGCACGATCAGCAAATTTAGCAAAAGTCTCGCAACTTTTATGCCCGAGTAATACGATTTTTGTTATCTTACCAAGATAATATGTTACCCGTCAATAGCCGATTGGCGATCGTCGCCGTCAGATATTATTATTATAACCACAGTGGCTTTACAATCGACCTTTCTGTGGCTTTAAAGGTCCGACATATTCATACGTCGCGTCGAGCAAAATAAGTAGGTAGATACAGGTTACAATGCTCTTGTTGGCATAATAGAGAGTGTATTCTATTTATGGTTGTAGCAGTCGCGTTACCAGTAGGTACAAGTGACGCAACTTTGCTTCAGCGGCGGTCGATTTCAATTAAATATCTCATTTGCGACGTACAGGTATTTAAGGGATGTTACGTATTTCTCATCAATCACATTCTTAGCATACGCAATTCGACGGAGACGTTTGACGGACCGGAATCGCTTATGCAGCTCCTAAGCAAGAACTCACTTGACCTCAAACCCTCGAAATAGATCTATCAAAGGCACCGTATCTTCCTTATCAGCTCTCCTCATAACTAACCTAGTTTACGTACTGACTTTCAATATCTTGCTGGTAATTTATGCTCGATCTTTTAAAACATCAAATTTCTTCTTTCACCGGTAAATTTGACCGTTTCTAGAATTCTTTGAGAAGTCCACATACTTGAACGTTGTCACCACTTTACGCTATCAAAATGTCGTTATACGTGCAACAAATAATTATAAAGAACAAACTTTTCTCAACGGTCGGTCACTATAAGTGTGACTAAAAAGTGGCGGTGCTACGCTTAGAACTCTATGCATGTTTCCGTAACGATCTTCTCTTCCGTAGACTCGAAGCTATTGTGTTCTGGTTCCTGTTTAAGCAAAGACAGCTTTCGCTTCTTCGTCCATTGCACCGAGCCCGGTCGCAAAGTATTCCGTAAAAGAGACGTTTCTACACTAACAGGTAGGTTCTTTAGTGGAGTCCCCTAAAACGTTATGTAATACTTGCGCCTATTTTGAAATAGCCTTTGACAAAAGTACCATAAACAATACGGAACATTCACATGGTATAGTCTGAGCAGGCATGGAACCTATAGCTGATTATATAGCCTTATATATATATATATAAGGTTGTTCAGGATGTCCGGTAGAGATATGATTATATTTTTACAAAATAGCGCTGACGTTTCGCGACACCTTTCTTGCATTCGGGACACGTTTGAACTCTTCGCGATTTAAGTCTGCTCGTCGGGACACCGTGGTTTGTACTTTTAGCCGCCATGTTGCCGTAAGCTATAAAAAAATAAGTAGATACGATGGTTGACGAATATTCGGTCTCGAAACTACGATGACGTGGACAATTCACTGTATATGCTTTGTATTCGGTGAAGGTTCTATTGCTAGAAATACTGTGAAGGGTTGCCTGAAAAACTCCGGAAATAACGACATTTTGAAGTTGAGAATGAGCCTCGTGGAATACCCTCAGTAAAAGCAGATAATGAAGAGTTAAAAACTATAATGAAAGTCACTCAAACGCGCACGGACATGAGTTCTAAAGCTCGACGTATATACTCAACAGGGTAGAGTAGTAAACAAACAGGAGCTGTATGATATGAACGAAAATCGAAACGCTCGCTTCTTTTTGTTTATGTTATTCTTGCACACATTCCTGCACCGAGTAGTGGCTTGCGATGAAAAATAGATTCTTCACAATAGTCGCAAGCGATCACATCAGTGGTCCGACGCAACTGAGCCGAGAGGAAACCACCGCAAAGAATATATACAAACCGCAAAAGCTTATGACGTCGATCTTGTGGTGTCATGCAGGTTTTATCCACTACGACGTTAGAGGTCGTGGCTTACGATCCGTTTGCGGCTCAAATGTACTATCGAGAATTGGAAGAGATGATCGAACCACCTCGCATTAAGCAGGTATAAACAGAAAGCTGAGATAAACTATTCTAGTTGCACGATGGCCTCCGACCTCACATCGCAAAAGTTACGGCGGCAAAATTGCAGGAGGTTTGTTGTCGTTGACCGTACTCGCCGGATATTGCTTGGCATCCTCTTAAGAAGACAGTTAGTTCAAGCTAAGGTCGAAATCGTCTCTCGAGACTTGGTACGACCTTTGTATAGCAGCAGGATAAATACAGTAATATCAATACGGCAGGAGGTCATACATGATAATGTCCTATACTTGAATATAAAAGAACTAACCTGGCGAAAAAAATTTATCCCGTTTTGTGGTGAGCAGGCTTACATGTGTTCACATATGTGCATAAATAATAAAATTAATTCACTTTACCAGGCCTTATAGTTCTCACTTATGCTTCAAGTAACGGTAGCTGATTCGAGCTCTCTTCTTCTATGTTCCGTTGTATAGGCTTCGCGATAATGGGAATCGCTGATTTTGTCGTAAAGCTTGTGCGTATGCCAATTAATAACGTCATTATATGGGCCACCATAGTACAGGATTTTATCATATACAGTAAACTTTTGTTTGTAAATTGTTAGAGACACGATCGAACACATAATGCGATCCTAGTAAAGGACGGTGTTCTGTTAGCGCGTGTTACAAGCCAAAATTCATACCCTTGTTGGCTCTTTTGATCTATAGAAATACAAAAAGATCCACTTGAAAACTGAATATTGTTGTGAAATAGAATGAACACTTAGGTAACGGGCGACGAGGGGATGGCAATGTCTATTACGGACATTGTTTACAGAAAAGTGGATTTCATACCTAACTATTATTTCGTAGTTTTAAACATTAATATTTATCTAGTTACTGTTTAAAGTCTTTAATATAAATAGCTCCACGGCATCTGGCCACTATCGAAGTTCCCTAGTTTCAAAAAGATGTCCGGCAAGCATCAATGGATTGATGACATGCATTTTTCTCTTGACAAAAAACACGATGCATTGCACATCTGGAAAATGACAACGGTTGTTGTCTGAGACGCTCTGCCAATTACCCCACGCGGCAGGTACCGTCAACAGTTTTGTTAACGACTATATCGTATGGGCAGCAAGTTCACACGGGCGATGCAGTGTGTCCCAAGCAAAACGTTCTTTCGTCGACATACAGACAGAAAAAAAAGCGTTCCCGGCGCGCACATATGTGCGTGTTAGATTCAGTTTTATAACATGAAATGCTATCAAGTTTTGGGCTGCACTGTCAGCGCCTATGACGGCTCGAATTTAGGACGGGATCGAACCACTGCGAGCAAAAAGTAGGACCGCCATCGCACAAAAGCGCCTAAGTATGACCGCCAATTATCGCCGACCGCCATAAGATTCGTTATGAATAACCAGGAAAAACAAGGCACATTTTTTCCTGTTTTTCTGTTGTGCAGAACCAATGTCCGGTTAATTATTTTTCTAACAACACCTATTACATTGCACACACGGCCAGAACAACAGACATCTTTGACATTGCTACCGTGGCGTGCAGATACCCCGGAAAATAAAGCGTTCGCGCGGTAGCCAAATAGGCGTTCCCAAAGATCCAAAAAAACAGAGTCGCGCTCAGCGACAGTAACAACAACGACGGCGACAATAATAACAGACGCTAGTATATGCTAGTATAGCTGCTAACAAAGCTAATACAGAAGGGCATAGTTGTCGCGATGATTGCTTTCAGAAAAGCAGTCATCACGATAACAATAACCATGTGAGAATTCGTGTTTTTCATGCAACATTGTAAGTACATGATGTAGGTCCCGTAGAGATCTTCTCGGCACCTGGCAGAAGCAGTAAGCGCATCTACTGCAGCAAGGGCTGGCGTCACTATTGCCGGACCCACGATGCCCACTGCTATACAGCTGGCTGCTATTTCTTCTGCCACCGCTGTCGTCCCCGCTTCTTTGTTAGCTTACCTCACAATACGCATGATACGTGACGCGTATATTAATGCGTCGTTGCTTAGCGAGGCCGTAAATTGAATTTACGCTGCCTGTGATGATGTCGCCGGGGGTTAATGCTGGGACGTTGGGACTCACACTTGACGGCAATGGCAGAAATAAAAAGGCATGCGAAACATTCATGAAAAATGATGCTGAACGGTTTGTTCATGGAAGAGGACAAATTTTTCGGATCGGTGTGTATAGCATGAAAGACGCAGTCGGACGAGCGCAGACGACGTCCGATGCGCTAGACGTCAATAGCCCCCGAAAATCTCATGGCGCAGCGTTTGACTGGATTTCATTTATACACATAGTTAATTCGAAGGTGTTCATTCTGTGCTCTATCCAATCAGGCAGTTTTCGACATATACTAGCCGTTTGTATCGCGCCTTGTCCGCATCTGTTTTAGTGTATTTATGTGCGACAAGCTCTTTAGTCTTTAATTCTGATTCCTATTGATGACCTTTTTATTGATGTCAAGACAAGAATGTAAACTGGCATCGTATATTTTTTTCAACTCTATCTTTAGAATGCTCTCTTGCAGACTTTTAGGCGATAATCCATTTATCGTATTACCTCTGACGCATCTTGCTTTTCTTTTATAAATGACTCAACCAGAAATATGTCACTGTTGTTCGTTGATCCAATATCGATCTGCTGCTGTACCTAGCTGTGTTGTAATCAACGACACAGGCTTGTCAGTGGAGGAGCGGCTCCCAGGTCTTTCCAGTCTTCGCGGTAGAACGACGCTTTTACGCAAATCTACTATGAAGAGGTTGTGATGAGCGTACTATTACTAGCTAGATAAACACGGTCACACGGGCTGGGTGTTGCCTCTATTGGATGAAAGTAAATTGAATATAATTTTTGCCAGGTAGTCAATATTGTCAGATGAAAAATAAAAAAAAGGCCCAAATAATAAGATTTCGAAACAAAGACAAACTTTCACTCGTATGGAAAACTTTCACAAGTTGGCCATGAACAACCAACGAAGGTAGTAAACACATCGATATGTTGTTGAAAAATAAAATGCTGTTCTCGTTATAACCAGATGGCAAACCCAGTTGATGTAGTAGTTTCCCACCTGTCCTGAAAAGACTTTGATTATATACCAAATATTAATAACGTCATTGACGAACAAAAAGTTCGATTTTTAGAAACGAAGACGGCAGGAGACGAAATCGGACCGACCAGGACATTTGCAAATAAATTTACATATGCGCGCGCATACCTCGTAGCCATGAAGGAGAGAATCCATACGCGTCGCCGGCCGACCGAGTAACCGCTGATCACTTGGACTAACGTTTCTTTGGCATTTTTGTTTATTTAATAAAAAGCCCGCCGCTACGGTACGGTCAAAATGATTTGTTACCCCTGCCAGAATGTTTTGCTACCTCGTCGAGTTCAGTAGTTGCTATTGGGTACCAGTGATTGTGATGTCTTTGTAAAGAAGGCAAATTACAGAAAACGACCGTACCACGTATCAATTTTTCACCACTTTTTAAATGCGCATGTATATATATATACAAAAAAAGGACAAATAAATGTTCCGTAGAGTGGCGAACGAAGCTGTGAATGCAGTCACCAGTACACAAGCTACATATCAAAGAATAGAAAACTATATACGCAGTAAAGATGACCGTAACGCCTATATCATTATACCGCGAATTATCTAATAGGTCACCAGATGTTGGATCACCGACTAAATTAAACCAAGTTTCGCAATGTCGTTACATCAAATCATGGGTAAATTATTAAATGAAAATTAAATCCGATTTCCTCCTCGGAACTGGCCTGCTACCCTCCTTTGTCCTGGTTTGATCTTGTTTCTAAACTTCAACTGCGGCAGCGTTTACCTGGTAATAGATTGCAAAAAGGAAGTTGTTTTTCTAATTAAAAACAACAGAGATAAAATGCGTTCTTGTCCGACATCTTTCTCCACTGCACGGTAACATGCGATGCCCTAATTGAAACACCTTTTAAGGCGGGATGTAAGAGCAGCAGCTAAGCAGTCAACAGCCGTTTGAATTGAGGGCTCTATAGTTCTACTGCATCACGCGGGCGTTTCGGAGCGTGCAATGAGCGTGCGCGTAACGAATTCCAGCGCCCGGGCCATGCCGTTCTATCAACATGCAAGCCAACAAACACAGAAGTGTATGTAGGAAGATATTAGTTGTTGACGAAAGAACGCGATGATCTGTGTGTGAAAGCCAGTCGCATCAACGCTTCCGACACCGTAATTGTCGTAGCCGTAAACAACTGTAAAGCATACCATTGCAGTAGTCATAGTTTTGTATAATGTAACTTGTACCCATAAAATTAACGGAAACGTTTAGATACGACGCTCATCGTTTTTCGTGCGTACGCGCTTTACTCGAGATTTTGACAACAAACAAATATAGCGGTCGTCACATTCACACTCGGCCCAGTTAGTAACAAGATGCAACACTGCTTCACTGATTATATTTTCATGATTGACATGTTGCGAGTATCCAGATTTGATCTGTGGTTATTTCGCGAAAATATATTATCAACCTATCGCCTGATCTTTTCCCGTTCGTCGTGTGGATGCTTCATTGTGTCCTCAGACGTACTAAATGAACTAAGTTATCCGTGACGAATGAAATCTGATCAACTTTGTCTAGCCTTCGAGAAAATATCTAAATGAAATGACTGGTTCTTTTCGCTTGGTACTCATGGAGGATTCGAACAGCGAAATTCGACTGTAGAACGGGCTAAACGTAGTACAGCGCACGATGGACGCCCAAGACCGCTTATCGTGCGCGCATCATTTGTGCGAACTTCAATGAAGATCTGACTTCTTTTACTAAAAGGTGATGATACGAATACTTCACGTAACTAACACGAACTGTGTGGGATTTATACGTCGTTGACAGGACAAGCCTACGTGTGCAGGCTTTTTAGAGATACACTAAATACATATGATTTGTTTAGTATGATTTGTTGTTGTATTTAGTAACGAACTTGAAAATAGCATCCTCTACGAGAGTGGCATTTAGGAGATATAGTGCGATATCGAATGACTCAATATGGATACTGATGTCTAATGGTGTCAGAGCTGACAAAATTATTCTAGATGACTGAGAGGACTAGCAAAAAGCTACGTATATGTAATTATCGTTCGTCTGCTTCCTTGACATGTCGAACTTCTTCTTTCGTGTAGAGCCAAGTAAGCGCGCCTGCCGAACCCCGAAGACCTGTTTCGTATAAAATCGTTCAACGATTCGAATACACTGAATACCCACATTGGGTAAGAAAATGTCGCGTGTACTCAATCGTGGTTCGGGGATTAAGAAATCGAGAGACAAGCGTTTCAATTGCCTCTATCTATTTTGATTCACGAGTTGTCGTCTTGTTTGTATGACCTTCCATTTCCTGAGGAGAAGCTGGCATACACACAGGGTTCAAGCGGGCTAATTTCATATCGACATCATTACAAGCTCAATTCCGAGTTGAAAGTAACACAAGCAGGTAAAATTCAAATCTGCTGCGGAGAAATTAACCTTCGACGAGTTCAGTGGCGTAAAAGGTAACTCGCATCGAGTACCCGAAAACTCGGACTGCTACGTAAACGACATCCATAGAAATTAGTGCAGTTCTTTGTATTATGATTATCAATACCCTATGGGCGCTACTAATGCCTCACTCGATCTGATCGTCTCCCTTTTACAGACCAATTGTTGTTGGCCCAGCGTCTAATCGTATTCTTTGAAGGTCCTAAAGTCATTGGAGGCAGATATGCGCAGTACTGCTACGTATGCCCCTTTACACCATATACCTTTTCTATGCACAAGTGTCATCTGCCATGTTGGCCGGAAAAGTAGCCACTACATGCAATAGAGATGATCGGTTTATCAACGTTTCCTGCAACGGCGAACGATCCGAATCGACTACGTATAACGTGTTCCACAATGACAGTAACAGAAATCAGCCGCTGACTGAATCGTGCAGACAGTTGTCCACTTCGTCAATCAAAATATCATTATCGAGTGTGCATAATTATGGCCGACTATAACCGTCTACGTTTTACATTCACTCCGCTATATATAAACAAATATCTAGGTAGCATGTACATATGGTCTTTCAACAACGCCTTACATAATACTGGGATCAAATATATATATACATATTATTGTATATACATTCGGCGCATAACATACAGTAACTATTGAAAATACGAAGAATAGTATTGAAATTATTTTAGAAGAGGGCTTTTGGGTTCAGCAAGATAATAACTTGGCTTGTATTAGCGGCTGTGAAATGTTTTCTGTAGTAGACCTTTTTCGTGATGCCCATCGTATAGAATATACCGGGACAGGTACAATATTAACGGACACATTGACAAGATGCACCGTCACTTTTGTTTTTCCATCTGTTAGTTTATTCATACGCGCGAATTGGAATGGGCCGTCAACTAATTATAGGTGCTGGAAATAAATCAGAGTGTTTAAAAAAGCCGCGGCTCCATAAGGCTGTTTTGGTCATTGTCTGACACCCATGAGCTCGAAGTGGGGTCGTCAGTCTATCGTTGGTGCGTGAAGTTAACATAGGTGTGTGTGTGCTGTAAACTATGAATCGGGAATAGGACGGCTGTGTTCACAAATATGTGCAACCGG
The DNA here is from genome assembly GCF_002443255.2 of Varroa destructor. Lineage (NCBI taxonomy): Eukaryota > Metazoa > Arthropoda > Arachnida > Mesostigmata > Varroidae > Varroa > Varroa destructor. The sequence continues at coordinate 14,201,583 of NW_019211459.1, read as the reverse complement.
CTAGAACGATTAGGACCTAGGACAGAGCGAGGCGATTCGATTTGCTTTTAAATCTAACTATAAGCGTGTTTGAGGCATCTCAATTGTACACGACTTCTTTTATAGTTGTATTTCTGATCGAAAACTGTGGATCGGCTTATTTGTTCATTTCGGAGAATACACACGCACTTCTACTAGTGCCCGTCCGAAGCAGAAGAGCTACAACTTTTAACGCAGTGATGTTGCGTTCTGAAAAATAATGTTTCTATCGCAGGCATTATCATGGAGGCCTTCAATGGGAAGGCCAATAACAGATAAGAATAGCTCTAAGCTAGTCACAATAAGCAATGAGTAATAGTTTATTTCTGCAGCAAATACGTATATCGATAAGCTATGCCTACGTAAGTAAACGGTTTGTGAAAGTCTAAGCTTTTTAGTTTTTTAACTATTATATAGTATAATTTATTCACTGAATTGGATGAATCGATAAAAGACGAAATGATGACGGTTAGTGATGATGGCAACTGTTGATATCTAGCGTTAACGAGCCTATGTATCAGCTAAGTAAATCTCGTCATTTTCAACATTTTTGAATGTTGTCTCTTTACGTCAGCCACAGTTTCATACGGCGACGCGAAAGACAGGTTTAGACGGAATACAAGTATGATCTTCGCGTTAAGTGACAACAGTCGCCATTTTCTATCGTTACAATCCAAAAACTGAAGCTTCTATTCTTGCTAAACGCTGTTCCACGAATGCGTAACGTAACCATTTTCGGCAGTTCTTTCAGCGTTTCATCGAACGTCGCTTATACGCTAGTACGTACGGTCAGTAGTTACTGGACCCCCGATCTGGCTCTACATACCTATTTTACTATATAACGTATAGTCTGTCTCCGGTCGCCATTATATCGTGATTGCTGCGTATGCGTAGATAGTTCCATTAGCACCCCTCTTCCGGAAATAGGCGTTTTCTCCTATTTTATGCATTTTTCCAGCTATTGATTATTGGCGGTCATTACCGTAATCTCGCCGTAATAATCACGGTTGCCGTGATGGTGAAAACATGTCACAAAAGTTTAATTCTTACGATTGACCAATTAACCAGATAGACGAGGTTCGTGGTAGCCATTTGTCTACTGCCGCGAGCTAGATTGGCAAGGGACGAAATGGTCTTGAGTTATAAAGTATATCGTATTAAACCATAGTATTTTGATTCTGGGGCTCTGGCTTTGAGCATTTTCAAAAAAAAAAACAGATATTATAGATTTTCGAAACGTCAAGCTGCACAATAACTGTTCAACCTTTATCGTTGGCTAGAAGACCATGCCGATTGCCGCAGATGCTATTGGTGACGATTGGCAGACGAACTCCCGTTGCTCGCCCGCTCACTAAACGACAATTGTTTTTATATCCTATATCGCATGGTAACTAAGCCCCGAAAGACTGATAAGATGAAAGGGGTGCCTTCCCCTTCGGGAGGGCGGCCTTGTCATCACCTATCGTATATTGCGTGGCGTTGGCTTCGTCGGTTCGTCGTCGTCTGGCCTACAGATAGGCCAAGCGTATTTGAACTGTCAAACGATTCAAAGTGCGCAACACAGCTCCCTCTCTCTCTCTGTCTATATATATAAGAAAATTAAACAGCTATATTAGAGGTGTACCACGGTTATAAAAACAATGATAATAAATGCAGTACAAATGACAACAGCGGCGGTAGCAATGGGCACGAGTTGTTGTGTTGTCTTCGTAATGTTAACACGCCAGTGATACCATCAAATGGAGGGAGACGAAAAATTTGATTGCTCACGTGGTTTGCCGCCGAAGCCAAAATGTATAATTTGATTCATACGCCGGTCGCAATTGGTAGCGGTAGGTTATTAAAAATCTATAGTGTTATACGGGTTCGTTTATCGGAGAAGACAAGTGAAACACAAGTGATCCTATCGGACACGACCGTCGGCAACAAATGCTGGCCGTTAATGCAATCAATATTTCGTACCACGGAGGAAAGACAAAGACCTTTCTGTTCTGCAAGGGGTACCGAACAGAAATAACGCTTTGCTGCATCAGGCTGGATGCAGGTTTTCTCTAACGTACGCAGAGCAGTTTGGACAGAATGCTGTTAGGATAGATACACCATTGAGTGTCTTCGTCACGTACTAACGCTCTTCGAACTCTGGGACGACAGTGTTGCGCTAAAGTATGCAATTAGATGATGATATTTTGAGGATATATAAAAATGTATCTCTTCTCAGATGAATTTATGTCTATCCAAACGCGTGTAGCGCGAACGAACACAAAAAGCGTAAAAGTTTGCTCGCGTTTGTTATCGCTCGGTGGCTGTGATTGCTGACTGCCGTTGCCGAAAAATTCAGAAATTAATACAAAGTTACATCTGTCTTTGTGGCGCATTCAACACTGTGCCCAGAAAACTTCATTGCCTGAAAAGGAAACATGGGATTGCCCGCGCGAGGGCAAAACCAATTAAATATCTTTCGAGCTTTCTCTAAGTTGAGCTTCATTAATCTTACTAATTTAATAGTACGTCAAAAGAGGGAGATCAGTTTTTCAGTTGCAAGCGTTTTACTTAAAATCGAGATGACGGTATCATCCATGAATTCAGAATTTGTCAAATAATACTTTTGGAAAAAATCGACCTGTATCCTAGCGGTTTTTCTTCTATATATATATAACGCACTGACTTACCGCATTCACTGACACCGAGTCCATATCATAGAAAATGGGCATAAAAAACTCAGATGCGATAAACACTCCAATGATCGCCCCTCCAGCCACAAGTATATACTGAAACCCGAACACGAAGTTTTCAGCAGGGATGCCCAGGAACGCGATGGCCGATAAAAATGTCGCCATCATGGACATGGTCACGGGGAACACCTGTAACCAACAGCATTGCCAAACCCGGGAGTAAACCAAATGTTAGAATAATAAAATTAAAATACTGCTGTATAGGACGTGCTTGTTTAGAAACTGAATAGGTATAAGGTAACGTCTAATATACGTTGAATTTTCACAGCAGACCTTTGTTGGCAGACTTTTATTCGTATTCAGTAAACCTCAGAGCCGGCCGCGTACATGTATGTACTTATTGATCAGAAGTGATCGGTCACGTAAAGGCACTCATGGGTTCCCAACTCAATCTGCATTAACATCTCTAGCGTAGAAGGCAACGTAACGCTGACGATTTTTTTGGCAAATGCGAACTATTGATATGGTACAGGGAAATTCCCTTTTACACTATATCACAAAAGTACCGCCATTGATAGCTTAATGAAGGTGGACCGCTATATATTATTAATGCTCGGATTTTAGAATCTGTTACTATTTCCATTTTAGTCCGTGGTCAACATCCTTTCTTATACGTAACGACAAAGTAATCCCGAACGTGATTCCTTCCTTCGCATAGAAGCTGATCGTATCAACGGCCTTTCCCATAGCCTGAAGTTAGTTCGGCAGGTGTGCGTATTGCCTATACTGCAACAAAGAAACCGAAGTAGAAGTAACGCAACCAGGTGGCATTGATCAGGCTTCCACAGAAAAATCTTTGCTATTGCGCTAATAACAATTGCGTTTATTGAACCGTAAAGCTGGCTGAATCTATACGACAGAATTGGGAAAGACGTTTAACATGTTTCAACAGGAATCTTCCCACCTGCTCGACCAGTCAGACAAAAAAAAAATCAAATTGTTTGGGTTTCCGGAGCCACAATATGTGTTATTCAATAGCTCTATATTGTCCAATACCTACTAATGAATATTTCTTGGTTTTCACGTATGTATGTATGTATGTAACCATATAAAAGTAGAATCGTTTGGTGCTAACGGACAAACTCAAACCCATACGGAACAATTACCTAGCATCTGAAATACTGAACTCCAGTGTTTCGTCTATAATCGATCACGGTGGAAAAGTAGATTGCTATTTTCCATAGTGGTCGCCATATGAAAGACGTATTTTCCGGTTAGTGAATTACGCAACTCGAAAACTTACCGGCATACTGCCTTTATTACCTCGTTAATTAGTGTACCCAGCCGTTTTTTCCAATATCTAAACTATAAACTGTTATAATAAATATTATTAATTTATTCCATAGGCATCTATAGATAAAAATTGTTTTGTCATGCACAGTTTTTATAATCTCGCAATAAATTAATCCTTCGTAATACTTTTGACGTGCGAGTGCGCGTTTTGTTCAAGGTCTTTGTTCAAGTAATAACGTTTTGGCGTTAATAACAAGTAATAACAATGGCGACCAATCGAGTCATGTGAAGGCAACCGTGACGGTGTGCAATAGGCTATCAACACCAAATCTTATACGTTCTAGTTCAGGTAAGCAGGTAAGCAATTTGGACGTGTTTGGATCCATTGTCGTCGTTGTATCGTAACATTGGATAACCAAATTCAAAGAAAGCTACTTGGTCTATGTAATGATGAAAATATTTTATGTAATTCTGACTACATTAAGCACTTTCACACACGATAATAACAAGCAATGTGATGTAAGAACGTTGTTGCTATATTATCACCATCTTGTATGGTACGATTTGACAATAAAAAAACGAAAAAATTGTTCTGCCCTATAACACTGCCAACACCTCCGAGCGTCTAGGCTAGTAAAATCTGTCGAAACTCTGGAGGAATTTCGTGAGTTGTCTATTTTTTGTATCAAATATGGGGCATTTTCGGGCAGTAAAGGGAAGTTTTTCGGATATACTTTTTTTTGGAACTTTTTAAAGCTGTTCGAACGCTTACTGGACATGTACCGTGCCCCTATAATCAATGTTTTAATTTCCGTTTATACAATAACTGTGCTACCTCCTAAATTATTACTAGAATAAAATAATATTTGCCACTGGTTTCTAAAATCAGATTATTTTCTGCCCTGGACGCGGCGACACTAGGTAAACTGAGCTCAGGTTCAGTAGGTCTCCTTCCTCAATGAAATGCCCCTGCCTACTACTTCAATGCATATTAGATCGTATGGGATATCAGCAAACAGGGGTTAACATTTTGATTTTATTGGAGATCTTTGATATCTTGGTTCGAAGACCGACTGTCTACCGTCCAACATAGCGCCTATTTAGGAATGATGACACTTGTTTTGAGCATGCCTCTAATTCTCCTGTATTCTTAAAGTCTTTGGCAAAACGCTGACTATTCTGTCAGAGTTCAACTTCAAAGACATAGTATTCAGTAAACGTCACTGGAGACTTTGGAATGAACGTGCCTACGTTTTTGACGCGTTTTTTTCGCGTTGTAACGTTATTTTTGAAATAACCAGCCCGCTAACTTCGAGCATTTTTTGACAGGTCTAATTTCCTGTGGAACGTGTAATTCCAACAGCTTACGACGAGTATCTTAGAACAACTGTCGTACGGAAATTCACTAAAGAGAAATCTTATTAACAAAAGTATCCGAGGAAGCCGACAGCGACGCCACCGTTGGCAAGAAAACATCTTGTGAAATATCACAAAAAGGTAAATGTTCTTTGCCAGGAAATGTTTGCTTGCCCACGGTGGGTATGATGACTTCTACTTACCACATAGACGCGTTTCTAGGTCGTACATTCTACAGACATATTCTCATACAATTTGATGCCGCTATTATATTAATCTAACTATTGCCAGATTTGTACGCTCTTCGTTCGAATAGACTGAAAAGCTATCTTGTAGCTAAGTGGAAGATGGCGCTTGGAAGGCAAGCATTTCAGCCGGCAAGTGGCTCCATCTAACGTATGACGAGCGGCTCGGATCCAGTCGCCTACTTTTCGTCCTTTTATGCTATTTTTTATATTCGCATAAAAGCAATTCGAATGACAAAACAAATGGCGCCATCTTCCCTAATCCGTTTGCTATTCTGTCACCCGGTTTTCTTTTTCATCCAAAAATACAGATACATGCGCTCGCTGAATTCCTGTCTCGTCCATGTATACATCTACTTTCCGAAGCTTTGCAACACATCCATATCTGAATACAGATGTGACTTCGCGTCTGAGCAAATTCATCATGTAGTTATTTACTGGATGCTGGCTCGACGCTCATGCGATTACGACATTCGCAGGTGCAAAGAGATGAAGGATGGAATGGCCGGGGTTCTCTGTGCGGTTATTGTCATTGCAAGTTGCTTGATTGGAAAAACGAGAAACATCTACAAACGTCGTCCGCAGCCAGGCGACGTTAGCTGGCAGCAGCAATCGCGACTTGAGCGCAACAAACAAAGCAAAAGGACGCGTAAAAATTACGGGCCAGCTATAGCAAAGGCCAAGAAGAGTTTCCATAAGGTAGCAGCAGCCAGCGCCAAGGCTAGGTCGGCTATCGATTTCGACACCTGTACAGTAACAGGTCCACTGTTGGCGGCGATAAAGGCGATAATGAAGACCTTTGAAAGACTTGGGCTCGTTCGATGATACTGACGTATGTACATATAGTCGAGCAGTTGTGGCCGTATACTGGTCTCTCGTACGTAGCTGGTGACCCCTCCAGCTCTGGTCAGAGCTTTGGCTACGAAAAGGGAGAACTGGCAGAATGTGCTCTCATCTATTATTACCGCTAGATCGAACTTAGCTAGTTATAAATCCCCGTGATGCTGAAATGGGTAGCGTTTGTGGGACAGGTTTTAGCCTGGGTTCAAACCCGAACACTTCGCTTCGTGCTAGGAGCCAACCGTCTGGGATGGGATGCAAAATAGCGGTACTAGACGTAAAACTCAAAGCATTAAGTTTGTCATAGCTAGCTGAAGAGAAAAGCAGATTACAATGACACCAATAACACTGTAACAGCAGCAGCAACGACAGCAAGGATAACACAATAATGGAACGGGCGGCACAGTCGTCCCGCTGTTTGTACCGTTATTGGGCTGTATATCATATTATTGCTATGGTGGTGATATGTTGGCCGTCAGTGCGACAGCGGCGCCAGTCCGCGAACAAAGTCGAAAAAGACATCGATGTTATGCAGATATCCAGCTTCTCAAGGCTGGTGCTGGCTATTACTGCTGTTTTTTCGTTACCTTGTCGTCGTAGCCGTCCCGTTTCAGTACTCGACGGCGGTTCGTTGAGAATACTAGCAATAGCGTCATTTGGCTAAGCATTATCCCGTTCGAGTGGTGATTCTGACGACTGCTTCAGAAGGAAAACAAAAGTCGCATCCACAACTCTGCTAGAGGGCTATATTTTGCCTAATTGTTGCTCCTGCTGCTTCTGTGGCAAGCGAACGCGTATATTTTGTCTGTAGTTATGTTTCGAGTACGACACAACGACCCCCACAATCAGTTTCGGCAACTGACGGCGCCAACGAAGACTGTGACAACAACAACGGTGACCAAAACGGCGACTCCACAAGCGTCGCCATAACGCCACTGTTTTTTCCTTGTTGATGCTACTACAGCAGAAGTGTTGAGCTCTGCTAGAATAATTCGAATTTCAACAAAATTAATTACCAGACATTTATCAGTTCTAGATGACGCTAACGGTCATAATGCCAATCAAGAACTGGGATTCGCCAAGAAAAAGGGTAAGAATGAACAGTTAATGTGGCAGAGAGCCAAACGACGAATAAAGTTAACCAGATAACTTTGACAGACAAGCAAAAGTATCGTGAGCTTCCATGGCCGGTATGATCATGCTGCTGCTATTGGTGATGACAGTTACACCGGTGTTCGAATGCAACAGCAGGTACTTGCGCCAAGCGGACTATTTGCAGGGGCTCCTGCAGTTTTCGCTGCCGCCGCAGGCGTCGTACCGACGAGGACAGGAGCGGTAGGCGTTGCCGTGGCCGCGACAGAAGTCCTAATTTGGCTCCAACGCCAGCCTGTGAAGCTTCGCTTCCGCTGATAGTAGATACTTCAGAAGAGAGCAACTGCGGCCAAACCGCTATTCCCCGTCGCTTATCCATTCGAGCATTTACTGGTGCTTATTCCTCTGACGCTAACGATCAGGCCGGTGCTTTCGATGATGGAAACTTGCACCGTGCTTATAGCTATAGCTGTAGTGGTTATAGTAAGCGCCTGCTTCTCCGATCTCTTTCCTTCTCGCCTCACCGTCTTTCTATTCTCGAATATATTTCCACTGCTCCAGTAAAAATAACGATGCGGCATAGCCATTCTGGTAGCATGTTGCATTTGCCTACGTTCTTCTACTGTGTTCCTAATCGTTACCGGCGTCGTGGGAACTTTATCGCCATCGCCGCTGCTGCCACCAGCGTCTTCAACGTCGCCACTGCCACCGCAACGACCGTTCTCATCAGTGTCTCATAGCCGCAGAAAACGTTCCGCGGTCGAGTCCTAGACAAGCTAACGGCAACGGCTAACGGTCGGTTTACGGCGAAGGGCACATAGGCCAGTGAACAGAACCAAAGCATGCGTCGGTGTCAACCGGCAGCCATGCGACAGAGGTAACCGAAGTGATGGAAAAAGAAGTTTCGCTGCTACCATTGACTTCGCTAAGGCTCACTGTGACGGCGGCGATGCCTGACACCGTAACAGAATGGAAGAAGGAAATTTGGGGTGGAGCTGTGGGTTGAGATATGTGTGTTATGCGACATCGTTTCATTGCGTTGCATCGAGCTGCGATGCCAGCCCATTTCCACCAAGAGCGATCATTAGAACAACCGGTTGCAACTTGGTGATGTGTCTGATCTCAATACACCGGCGAACTTGACTCGGCGAATGTCGTTTTGTCGCGACCACTGGCGTCAACATCAGTGGCAGTCAGCGTCATCCGTCGGCGGCGCGCAAAACGATAGAGAAAAAACCATCGGGATTGTGGAGACGATGCCGGTGCTGAAGAAGATGACTAAGTCAAAAACGAAGAATTTATAAGGTAGCGGCCCAAAACGAAAGAACAGCCTCAGAAGAAGACGAAAATATAGAAACAGAAAGATGAAGAAGAGCTGCAGCTGTAGCTGCAGCGACGCTGGCAGCGACACAGCAGGAGTAAATCGCGTGGCACGGTAGACCAGAAAGCCGACAACTCGAAAAACATGATGCCTGTAGTTATAGGAATTACAAAAGGCATTTTTCTGAAAAAGCAATAGCGATGATGCCACCGGCAGCGGTAGCCCAGTCGCCTGCAGAAACGACAAGCCCCCGTTGCCTTACGTTCGACCGGCGGAAACAACAACTGCTACGATAGATGTTGTCTATAACGGCAGTGGGGTTTTACCAGCTCCTGCAGTTGTAGACGCTAGAGCGACGCGACAGCTACGATAATACCGCCGAAAATTATGGCATCGCGTCCCTCAGATTTACCCTTCGGATAGAAAGGTTCTGATGCGCGACGTCGTCGCCGCGCAAAGAGCCCACGCGCCAATGTCACGAGAGAACAGAAATATTAGCTAACTAGTAAGTTCTTGACTTTTCCACGAGGAAAAATGTAAATCCACACACACACTCAACACACATACATGCACAGACACACCTCACACCCTCACATATACTCCACACACACTGCACATGCACACAGAAACACAGATTTTAGCCAACGTTTATGCTGCGACAGTGTAAAGCAGTAGCTGAAGCAGAGATCCAAAGAACATATATGTCTACTATGAATCAAAGGCATTAGGGGCAAGGTATGGAAGGTGGAGGGTAAAAGGAGGTGGGGTACGATCGATCGAGATTCACGCGCTGGTGATTAGTTTAATGTTGGTAATCTCATAAATGCCTGTCTATAACTGTAGGCGCAAATGAGTCTGTGTGTGTAACATATCGAAGCCAGGTAATTGATCTGTTTCTCCTGGCTTCTGTCGGTAATTTACGTATACACTCTTCTGCCAAATGGACGAGACACGCGTGTGCTTGAATGGTGATTGTGTGTTCTGTGCTTGTAAACATCTAAGATATTAACTTGTCGTTACTTAAGGATTTAATGGATATTTAGAAAATGTTTTCGACTAATATAGAAACGGGAAATCCTGTTTTAGCTGCGTATCCAGACTGAGCATCTCGATCTCCAAAAGGGGTTGAAAAACGTCACGGTGGCGCGCTATGGGCTGAAGTTAAGAACCTAAATATTTTAGAAGAAGATCGCTGGGTCTCGGTCCTTGGAAGGAACCCGAAACCATCAATCAGGTTTTTCAAAGTAATAACGAGCCTCTCGCTTCGTCACATCTGGCACGCCCCCAATACTAATCATTAATTATTAGATATGTTCAATGTTCGCATCGATGACAACAAACACCTATAATAATGGAAGACACTTATTCATTATTCAACTTTATTATTGTGTGTCTCGCAAGTTCGTTCAGTTGAATCTTGGACAGTTATGTAGGCATGGCTGACTGCGATATTATCAAACAGACACTAACGGCGTATCTAAATGATCGGATCTTCGACCCCCTATTTTTAGAAGGGCGTCTGATATTCTGAGCACGACAAAATCGGCGACTGCCTGTAACACTACACGAGTTCTAAGTGGTATCGTCATTGATATGTTGAAGTAGCGTGGATGGACTCTTGCTTGCCCGGCCTGTTCTGGGTAGCTGCTAGAAGCCACATGCTCTGCATTTCATTTTTATGTGCCTCTTTTTCCAATAGGGCAACTGGGTTGTGTGCTTGGGTCGTTCCCGGCTTGACGTGACGATGCCAAATTTATCATGACCACTAAAACAGTAACTCGATTGCGCCAGCGTTGCGAACCGCCGACTGCTATCTGCAGCCTGCACTATATGCGAATATCTAGGCGGACTGTTATCTCCCGCGCCGGATCACCCTAATGTTCGTAACGAGCTAGAACGAGCAGTGCCTTTACTAGCCGATTGGGGTCGTACTTTTCGGCAGGTTGTAACGCACAGACAGTATTGTTGAGCGTATGAAAAAATCGACATCAGTTCCTATGCCGTGTTCTATTCAGGTAATAACTGCAGTAGTGCACGATGTTTTATTCGCTAGTGAAGATAAGATAAATAGCCGATCGTCACCGAAATGATGATAGATTTTTGGCGCATTTATATAATGTAATTGATTATAACAGCTCCTACGCTATCGACGGACGAGTTCATCCCGGCGCTGTCTGTAGGGCTCAGACGGTAACAAAGCTAGTGGACGATCTGGCATCAAATGGAAATATGTCACGAAAAGGCCACGTTGTTAGGAACATCGTTTAGGTACGCGTATGTCTCACTCGAAGTTATCCATTGATCGAAGAGGTTAGAGCAGCATCAACAGCTTCAACTAGCTAGGTAGCAATACAATTTTAAAGTGACCGACGTTTTAGCGAAACGTCGTAGTAAGTCGTCGATATTGTTGAAAATTAGCTATTATATGAAGATCGTATGAGGGTGTAAAATGTAGGAATAGAAGCACACAAAGGCATACTTTGAGAATCTAGTTAAACTTTACCTGTTTTCGCCTAAGGCATCACCGTACCGAAGATGCAGATGACTTATGTCTATAGTAGCCATCTGATACAAGAGTACAGGCAAGTCCAACTGGTTACTTATAAATTCGATGGGTCGTAAAGCATAAATCGAGATAAATGAAGAAGTAATGAGCTTAAAATGAATGATATACAACATAATCAAACTTTCACCTGTAAAGTTATTGAATATTGAATCGCAGGTTTACACGCTAAGTACCAAAAAGCCCTGTTGTTCCTCGTCAAGCGAAACTAAGCGGGTCGATTCTAGCTGCGAGATGCTCCAGTTAAGATAGTAAGTTTCTATATCGATAGAGCGGGCTCGATACTTTGTACTCGCTTCGCAAGATGCTACGATTAATGATCAGTAAATTGTATGATATTTCACTGACAGGCGCACGACGCAGCAGCACGGAGCAACAGGCTCGACATGCAGGACTATTGAATATAGTAAATACTTCCTTTCAACAAGATCTCGCCACTTTCTAGCACCGAGAAGAGGACCTTGAAAACAGAGAGCCCTATAGGGGTAGCTACGCTGGCGCTCGCAGATCTCTAGCCAAGCTCAATCAGCCGAGCTTATCATTCGTTCTGTACGGTACGTAGATGTAACTGTGGTATAACACTCGCGCTCAGACAGCCACTCTGATACAGCAGTGGGCACATAGTATAGGTAGTTAATGATGTTGCTATACAGGCGACGGCATATCTGATGCTATGTACACAATTAAGACTTAATTGAACAGCGTTGTCGGGTGGGATTTTTTTGCAGTCGATGTCAATCATATCCTTTCATGGCGCGAGGCAAACCCAGATAGCTCTGCTTACCGAAAGGGTAGCACATATATGTGCGCATAGAATATATTGCTCGTTCCTCTACTGGCTATCTATGACCTGTCATCTTATGACTGTATATGGTGTTGAACCAAATTAAGAATCTTACGGAGTTATGGCGCATTTTAAGCCATTGAAGAAATAGCCAAAAAACTTCTAATAATCTCGTTATTCAAACAACGCTACAAATCTGCGTAAGCAAATAAAATAGACCTAATAAATTACCAGCTAAAAAGCTTGTTCAGCACACACAAGCCATAATGACCCTTCAGTATTCTATGTGTCCTTAATATTTCAACTTGTCTCTACCTAAGCCGAGGTTCCCATTAAAGCAAGATAGAAGTAGCTCGATGGTCGGATCTGCATGCAATAGTTTAGCAGATGGTGTCAATTCAGCAGTCGTTCTGATACACAGGCGTTTTGCTCATTGATTTCTGCAGACTGCCGTCAGCTGTATTTCCTTTTCGCATCTCATTTTCATCCTACGTTCATCAGTCGCAAGGCATCAGAGGGCAAGGCGTCAGTACTGCCCTGACTAGCAAGTGATGACTGCCGCAGTAGACTGTTCGCTACCTATAATTTTGTTATCGCTCAAAGCCCGGTTCACCCCGTTCTTCTGCTCATACAAAATACACCAACAGCCACTAAATGGCCTGCTTTGTGATTGCAGAAGACCGCGTTCGCTTTCTCTCTCTATTGGCGCCATGTGAAGCTTCGATTGCTGCTACCGCCATGAGTTGTCATAACGGTATGGACACAGAACCAATGTTGTCCTACCGTCTGCAGTCAGACACGGCACACTATCAGCATTGACCTTATACTAATCAGCAACAACAGAGCTTCGTCGTTGTTTTGCCGTAATACCGTTGCTATCATCATGTGCGCGCCGCCGAGGCTGACTCTACAATGCAAACGATTGCGTGCGCTTCGCGCCTGATGACCCCCTGCAGAAGACCACATACATTATTCAGGGTACAGGGTACTTGACACTAGCCGGTCGTTTAGCCTAACGGTCATCGAGCTGGTATTCAGCATTTTGACGTCCATTCAAGGCATCTTGTGAATCCTGCGTACAGACCCCAGAGTCATCCGAAGCAGTTCGCTGGTGATTGCCACTATACCCCGTTAAAACTATCAGGACTGAAGTTTTATGCTAGTTAACGGGCAACGATTGCCATTATCAAGGCGACATCGCTGGGGTAGTCGATATCGGTAGAACGGCTGGGGAGCCGGGGAAAACAACATTACTAATGAGCGAGACCCGATTGGCGACCGAATGGCGTCGTGTGCTATACGCCATCCTTCGCGCGGAAACTACTGGTACTAACTGGTGGCGGATATATACATATCTAATGCATAATCCGTTCTTTCCTGCAATTAACTGCTAATGGAGCTTGGATTTTATAATTAACCCGTCGCATCGATCGACACGTAAGACGAGTGAACCGAAGGTGTGCCAGCGGCCGTATACGTCGCGATTGATGTAATCATGGACACTGTTCCCGAGACGACATCCCGCATCGACGGTAGCCTAGACACAAGACCATCAATACGTTGACCGCTCAACGACTCAACTTTTGTTCATCTTAAGACTTCTCCCTTAAGCGCCCCTTGGTGTTTAAGCAAGTGCAGCCGCTGCCGTTTCACGGCCGCTACTGCTTGTGTCATCAAAGGTTTCAACTAAACGAGCCCTGTCTCGTTTTACTAACGTATAATGTGTATATATACAGGCAATACCATTATTTACAACCATTTCATTGCAACGTATGTGCATAGATGTAGTTGTAATGCCGGCTGACTGAGCATCGGTGGCAAATAAACGCTATTTCACTACTTTTCTTTGCTACCCTATGACCTCGCTGCACCTAGTCTAACCGTACGAAGCCAGTCGCGGCAGCGGCATGAGATTTTTCTTAGAACGCTGGCAAGCAATGCGATAGACGACTTATCGCTACGGATTATATTGCAATGACCGTGATAAAGTCAAGCGGACGGTAGATGCGTTTACATCTATACGTATTGCGCGTATGCCTCCTGTATTAGGTGGCTGGATTATATACCTTCGTGGCGCGATTTCGGTGCCGTTGGAAAACGAGGCATTTACGCAATACGTGTAAGCAGTAGCATTGGAACGGTGCTGTAGGCCGAAAGGAGACAACAAAAAACCAGCCGGGAAGCCGAACGATTTGAGCGTGTCTGAGCGCCTCTCGTTGTGTCACAGTGTAAATAAAATAATGATGCCACATGCGGCCCGCTAGTAACGATATCGTTAGGGGAAACCCTTTTTCTTGCTTTTTACGTACTTATTTTTACTATAATATTATTACGAGTCTTCATCGTTCGTACAATAACGGCGCCGTTGTATCGTGCCGCTAGAACAGTTGTTGGGGCTGTTGGATCGAACACTTCATTCACAACTAACATCCAGGGACCTACGTGGATCAAGCACATACATTATACCTCTGGTACGAGTGTAAGCAGCTACGGGCGGGAAAACTATTCGAGTTTTAATGACGATCGTGTTGTTGTGATCGAAGTTACATGTTGGAACAATGAGGACGAGCTTAAAATTGTAACAATTCTATTCTTAATTTCGAACTTCAAACTCGAAAACGATAGTCACGAAGCTTTACCGAACCAACTATGACAGCTTGTTTGAACAACCCTTAGGGGTTACAGGGCAAATAGAAGTTAACGTGACAATTACTGCTATCATCAAATATGAAATCTCGCATACGTAGTCTTATCGTCGTGTTGCGTCTAAATACGATCCGGTTATCAGACGTCTGCTAGCGATCAACGACAACTTTATTTGGCAACTTCGAATCTTTGGCATCAATGAGCATTGACGGCAACATCTATAGACATAATCGAGTAAGCGCGCTACTTTTCAAAACACAGGAAGCAATATGCGAGATAGCATTGAGCCAGCACTAGCACGAAGTCGTCGTTAAGCGTAGACGAGTCGCGAAGCGGACATGTGCGCCGAGTTATACTATTATCGGTGGTGCTGTCTTTTGTTCCTCTCGCCCCCTTCCTCTGGGCCTCTTACGATCGAGACAATGGCGAACTCTCTGAAAAGTGCCGTTTCCAGAAAATGCGATAAATCCGCCATTGAAATTTTTAATAGGCGATGTCTGTGTACGCGTATGTAGTCCTTGTCGATGTCTGATCGCCGCTCACGTTTCTACTAGTATGGCCACAATGGCGACGATGATGATTATCGTTACGTGAATCATCTCCATAATGGCTGCCATCACTCGTTAGATTTATCTTTTTTGACGATAGCGGTTGAACAGTACCCAACAAATATTCAAATCAGATCGCTTTAAAGTAGTATAATTTTCTTTAATAGTTATATTAAGTTCGTGCAGTTATTATAAGGAATATTAGCCAGCTCCTGCTGCGGGCTGGTTTATTACCTTCCTGTGTCTCTCGTCCAGCGATACCGTACCCAACAAACACGTATACAGTCAAGAAGCGCGCGCCAGTGGAACGAGCACTAGAAATTGTATCTAGAGGTTCGCTCAAAAACTCCAAGCGATTCATACAGTAAATTAATTATCGGTTAATAATGGTTTTTACCAGCGCCATTAGGTAAGTAAAAAAACTTCGATCTACGACTGCAACTTCTCAGGCCTTTCGGGTTCCCAGTTAGCGGGTGCCTCGACGCTAACTTTGCTCTTATCAGGCGATTCTATCTAGTTGAATCACTAACATTGGCGCTAGTTCAGCATTCGTCAGCTGGGCAAATCGCGTGGCGCACCTTGACAGTCGCGTTCAATTGATACTGTAGGAGATATACATCCATAAAAATGAGCCGTCAAAGAAAAGTGGAAATTACCTATCACCGCTCCAGTGTATGCCAATTAGGTAGACATCTTGGTCAGGCGGGTAGCCACAATGCCGCAGGGCAATTATCGTAATTGTAAATAGACGCTGCTATATGAAAGCGACCGGGTCCAGCCAAGCCAGCTAACTTCTAATGTACGATCGTCTTAAGCAGCTTTCGACCGAAGAACCAAAGAACTATTCGCTTCTTCGCGCAAGATTTTGCCATCGTCAGTGCCTGTACTTGTACAGAAGCTGTGCTTCGTAAATCTACGTTTCAATCAAATCGCACAACTCTTAGTACTGCTGCAGCTACTGTTACCCTTTTGTCCTTTTGCTATGCCTCGAATTGCATTACCGACGTGCCGCACGCTCCCGCAGCTGCTGTTATTGTTGTGCAACAACAACAACACCAGCAGCAGCAGCAGCAGCAATAACGCCGCTGTCCGTCCACCTATGCAGCTGCTGGGCCATTACACGACAAACCTGGGCCGAAGTGCGACTGCGTTTCCCCGCCGCCGTTCGTTTGTCTTACAACGATGTCGTTCGCAAATAAATAGTCACTGTTATTTTGATTGGCAGAATTTGTAATCACTCAAGCTACTTCGTTGTCTGTGACTATTGTAACGGTTACTAAACTGAATGTTTACACTGTAGATGACGCAGGAATCGTTGGCCGATACGGAACTGTCAACCAATACGCCGTTATTACTGTCTTCATAATTCACGGTTAAATAGACAAAATACCCAACGGACATTTTAGCATCTTATGAGCTTAAACCTTGTTCATAGTAAAGTATCTACGAAGTCCCATCGCTTTGCTACTCAGCATGGTCGTTAAGTGCCGACTAATGCGACGATTTAACCCATGCAATCAAAATGTCGCGCAATCACTTAACAAACAGCAAACGATTTGCTTCGTTACTTGTTCCGGCTTGCCCCATCCTATCCGGAGCTCCTCTCGGCAGGTCCTTACGTCACCTGACTAGCTACCGTTACCCCTGGTACTCGTCGAAGTCTTAGCGTAAGCCGCCGTGGCTGCGACCTTGAGCCAACACAGATGCCGAGAGAGTTAAATTCGATTTGATTTTAAAAAACGAGTCTTCACCATGACCGTCGGTGCTTGAGCAAAGCCCGACATCGCATGGACCCGTATCAGTGAGAACTGTCGCGGGTTTGCTATCGGAGACACTGAATCTCGGCCTGAATGCTTTTGTCCTGCACGACGGCGGGCGCAACAATGAAAACAGCGGCGTATCCGTCATCCGAGTTCATTTAACGTGATCGTAGTTTGCAATGCTGCCGCTGCTGCGGCCGTCGACATCGACGCTTTCGTTGTTTTACGCTTTATCAGTCAACGAGTATTTGTTAGATGCTGCGAAAAAAGCGGGACGAGACCAGCGGGACGAGACCAGCGGAAGCGGGCCACATCGACGGTGCGGAAACAAATTGGTTTAACAATAAGAACCAGCGACGGTGCTGGTAATATTGTGACGATTCTCTAGGTGACTTGTCAAACAGAAAGAAGGAACGTACGCCAGTTGATCTGTGAAATAGGCCAATTGTTGACGAGACAAATTTCTAGTGATGGAGTGGTCCAGGGCACGAATCAACGAATCGAGCGGCCATCGTTTATGCTGGTCACCTGATATATAGTAATAACATACGCAATGTACTGATATTTATGCTAAAAACTAAAATACTGCAGACGTAAATGCGTATTTAGAGTGACCGCGAGACTTGTTTCTCTGTATACGTGTAGGCGTAGTATATGCGCAATTGAAGGAAGTTGTGTTTAATTGATGTCAACAGTAGCCCAAATTCACTATCTTAACTATGATAGCATTTGGGTTACAGGATTGGGACGGAGTGGGCGTCATCTGTTGATTTATGCGATAGATGCACACATGCATAGTGTTTGTCCATTTTTTTTTACCTAATCTAATCTACAACGAATTCATTATCTTGCTATTCGTCGACAACCGGCATTATTGTCCTGCCGCACCGCTTTATCCATAGTTTTGTCCTAATAAATCGAATCGTTCCGATTACTCTATTCCAACCGTTAAGCTACCTCAATTCAAATGAAATGAAAGATGGGATATAATATCCTAGATATAGGATAAAACATTCTAGTCGAATGAGGTAAGTGTCTAAGTTTCCGGAGCAACCAAGCCATCTATTTATATGCTGTTACTCTGCCGACGATTTAGATGTCTTGAGGTAAAATTAGCATCAATGTTTATACAAATGCTTCTAGCCCATTCGAGTACCTGAGCGACGCAATGACCTATTTTTTCATAGGTTTCGAGTCGTCTTCTTAAGAAAACATATTCGACCTTAGGACGTAAAATAAGTAGGACATGAAAGCAATTTATATTGCATAGCAAGAAACAAAGTAACTTAAGTAACCGATGTGTTAAGATGTGATACAATTTAATTGACTATTGTGGCATGGCCGAAACGTGTGTTGGGTTAATAAAATCACCAATTGATGTGTTTTTCTTTTATTGGCTGTGTAGTATGAGAAATCCAAATCATCTATTGCACGAATTCGATTCATTTACTTGGGAGCGTTCCCATTTTTGTTTAGGATCATCAAGAAATAGTCAACCTAAAACATACTAGAGCTCTGCATATTTTTGGCTAGCGGTTTTTTGCTGACGTCTGAACAAATTAATATAGATTAGGTGATTAAAGCTATATGATTATACCGGTACATGCTCGTTTTTGGGCGGCCGGTCGGCGTGGAACGACAAAAAACGGCCTAGAATGAATGTCCAGAGCGAGATTCAGTGTCATCTAGCGCATTCACGAGCGATATTTTTCTACGTACCCATAGGCTAATCGTATGTTACAGTAACATCAATGATCATCATCCAGCAATGATAGTATCTGAGCAAGTAATTTTTGAGTTCAGTTCTATATCTGATGAATACTGAGCGCTAACTAATATTGATACCTATCGTTTTGGTTCGCTCACGGGCGAAGGTCAGCCTCGACGAGCTTCTTCCCTGCGACAGTGTCTGTTGCTTAGTCCAACCACTTAAAGTGGACAACCGCTTAGAAGAATTGGTGCGCTTCCTAAAGTTTGTACAACTTCTGTTATTTAATCAACGATATCTAGCACCGTTCCGCGCCAAGGTGCTCCTGCTTACCAGTGATGATCGTCACCGTGACCGTCACCGTATAATCGATTCCACTTGCGCCTATCTCGACTTTCGTTGCCCAAAAGCCACAGTACAGCTTCCTGCCTGCTGTCCGCGACCAAAACCGCTGCAGATACGGCAGTGTACGTACGTACGTACTAAAGCGAGCGCTGTTTTGTGGCCTATTTTTTCTTTTTCTATTATAGTTTCCTAGTTTATTTATTCGCTGTTGGTTTGTTTGGAAGAAATATTCGAGAAGAGCTTCCTATTAATCGTAGTGATATCTGTTTATCAACGTCGCCACAGACGTAACGACAAGAGCGACGAGACGAATCGAAGGGTCACAAGCAACAAGATACCAGACGATAATGGTCAGGGATGGATCCTTCAGTTTTTACGTTGGTTAGAACAGTGACAAAGCGACGGTTGACTGGTAGCAGGCACAGATCGCTAGCAATGGTCGACCATTAGTTTGCCATTGCGGTTAATCTTGATTTCATCTACAGTCACTGCCGCCAAATATCCTTGGACTTCGCTCAGTACCAATGGCGTCGAGTCGCGTCGACTGAAGGCGCTAGTTCATCGCGTGTTGCCTACCGGTAGCAGAAAATCTGCGCATTGCAGTGAGTAATCTTTTGTGTTCGATGATGGCGGCGGCTGGTCAGCGGTAGACTGCCGGTGGCATCGTCTGTCGCCTTAAAGTGCCGATTTATATACAAACACAGCAGAGATATGCCTGCGTAAATAGTGCATGTGTTTATCGATTGTGTACGTTTCTGCCCCACTGACCCAAAGTGCATATTCACCCGGCAATATATATGCTATAGCGAAGCTCTTATAGTGGCTAGCTCTGTTTTTTTCCGAATTTACTGAACGTAATTGGCGTGGCGAGATAATTGTCGGCTGTTCATTGTTTGGGGGGAACGGTAGCAGCAATAGCTCGGGCGAGACCGGGGCAAACAAGCGTGACAAATAGTAGCATAATCATAGCGGCAATAGTAAAAGCTATGATGAAACAAACATATATCTTTATGATGAATTCAATTAGTGTTGACATATATATGTATATTAGAGAAGTTGTCTAATATTAATTAGTATAAATTTCGCCCCACACTGTCATTTTGCACTCCCCCGACAGGTGTAGTTGTATGGCCAGACTGGCTGTTAGCAACACTAACTTGATCAGGAATACAATTCATAAACGCTCGAATAAACAATATACTGTAACAAAGGCGATATTTAACACGAGCCAATTTATAGGGCTGTCTTGGCATGTATCATATCAACCCGTAGAATATATGTTCGGCGTCTTACTGACCACATCTTCGCGGTGGTTTTCAGCAACCTGCAAAAGAAGACAAATCTAAATTTTGAAAACATGCTACAGAAGTTCAACTGCCTGCCAATCGCAGCTCGTATTTATTCAGGTGTGCCATGAGCAAAGCAGTAAATAGCAGTTTTTGGTGTACCCTTGTACTCCAGATAAGGATACCGCAAATTGATCTTTCTGTCTATTTTTAAAGGCGAGGTATTGGGCTAGAAAGGCTTTACAAATGCCGTTCATACTGTAACAGTATCGAGGGCCCTAAGTGACCATATGGTGGGTCAAGCCTTCGTCTGTTAAATCAACATTCCCATTAGCAAAAAAAAAAAGGATTCGAACCAGCCAGTTCTCCGTTTAAAAAGCAAACCGGTCTATGCGTTTGTGCAACTTAGTCTCTCTCTCTCTCTCTCTCTCTCTCTCTCTCTCTCTCTCTCTCTATGGCTCTTAGTCGCGAAATTCTACGCCATTCACCCTTTGCGAAGTCGAACGACCAAAATAAAATAATAATCATAAGAATAATTATTGTCACCACGGACATTTCTGTAGATTGTATCGAAAGAATCCAGTGTCTATATACGCATCTGTGTATGTTATTATCTCCTGGGCAGAGACAAGCCGGGTTGTCAAGAGTTACGCGGCCATGAAGCGTTACGGTTTAAAGCTACGGTTACTGCGCTTGTGCGTTTAAAAGATCAGAAAGATGTACTATGAGGCATCGTCTAACAACAATAAAACTAGTATGACTAATAGAAGATATTGAGGAGGAAGCAAAATGCCCCAGTGTACTACCGCACCGCCTGGGGTCCAATAGCGGTGAGATACCGCCGTTATGGTGCCGCGGGTCAGCCACTCCTAATATTAATACTTGAGCTCATAGAAGTGTTCACTGAACAGCCATGTCAATCGTAGGCATGCCATTAAAGAAAGGTGACTGTGTCCACTGGCTGACTAGGGTCACCAAAGTAGCCTACTATAAACATTCCTGCCGATTTTGAGAATACGCCTCGAGATCGCTGCATTTCCTGTCAATTGTAAAAGTAACATTGAAAAAAATGCAACCGGAAAATAGCATAAACATAGCTATCTGTGTCGTACCACGTATATTAATGCAGCTCTTTGGAAAAGTATTTAGGGCCCAGGTGAAGATCTGTCCGCATCAAATGGCCGAAAAGGTCGCACCTGACATTATCCGATGAAACACAGTACATAATGTCTGCCGGTCGAAATCAACAGTCGCTAGGTAATGTAACAGGCATTAGCAGAAAGTCGCGGAAACCCAAGCGCGAACTCAAGTTCCCCCGCGCGCGCACCCCCCGTATTGCTAAAACGGTTCTCAGGAGAGTCAGTCTTGCACCAGTTACATAGTTTTCTATCCTCCTTCGATCAACATATGTTTTTGAAAAAAATAAGTATTGGACACGTTTTCTCTAAAGAAAAATGTTTTTGCTCTTGTCCCCCACATTGCGACATATCTTAAAATGCTACTATGGAAATTTACCATTTTGTTGTACAACACGTATTTCGGTCTGTGTTATAATAGTTTTGAGATACATATATAATATATGATTTTTCTTGCATCTTGTATAAGGGAGCTTGTGTTTGTTATTATTGGTGACAACATTAGTAACAGCAGCTCTCGCTAGGTCTTCAGGGGGATACCGAAGGACCGGTTTGCCATCATTGTCTTTTTGGACCGCGCGGCAACGTCAATTTAGTAAGCGCGCGACGCCATAGTAGAACTTTATAGTGGCAACAGCTTTAGCGTTAGTGACTCGTGATGCGTCTTGATAAAAAAATATCATTTCAGCGACCACCTGAGCTATATATATATATATATATATAATATTTCGACACGTAATGGCATCGTCAGACGTTGTAGTTAGACAATAGGAGCTAACTTTTCGTAGGAACAAAAATAATACAATAATAAAAATAGGACAATGATATTATACATTTTTATAGAAGTCACCAAAATGTCAGCACAATCATTATCACCAAAAGCAGCGCTTCAACTTCTTTTTTTGCGTAAATCGATTTTTCTTACATAATCGACTTATACCTTTGCTTTTCTTTAGTAATTTTTAACATCGACGCCGAGACTATTTTAAAGAAGACCACTGTGGCCGTTTAGTGCCTGTATGCGAAATGCAGCCGCCGCCGACCGAAATCGCTCAACATGGGGCGTTGCGTTGACAAAGCCAACAAGAAGATACGCGATACGGACACAGTGTAAGCTATTTCAATCAGCTCTTACGCATGCAGGCTGACAAGTGTGATGTCTTCACTGAATCCATAATTATATAGTAACATAAATTGAAGAATTGAAGATTTCGTCATGAATTCGTGCACAGAAATGAACGTAAGAGTAATGGCAATACTGAGCAAAACTTGTATAGCTTCAACAGTCTTCTGCGTAACAGTTAACAAAACAGAATTAATGTTTTCAATATTAGATCAATTACACCTGTAACTGGAAGGGTCACATACGAATCACTGTCACCTGTAACTTGCGATTTCCTACGAGGAACTCCTTGTTGCATGTGCTTTTGCGTCCTTTATAGGCGAAAAAGGCACCAATAAGCGCTGAAAGCACCAGAACTAATACTAATACCATATAATCAGCCGTCGTGAACGTTCCACGTGCGGTCAACATTTTTAGTCCGGACTGGGTAAACGACGGCAATAGGTCAGAACAAAACGAAGAAACAATGCCCAATTATGGGGAATTCCTAATCATAGAAGCGTTCACAGGACATTATACAGGCACGCTATTGTTTGAACTTTTCGAGTGAACGCGGATTCCCTGTACGAATAGTCAAGACAAACTACTCCCCTTGAGCACAGCCGAGTTCTTTTGTAACTAACATGTTCTTATAGAGATGATCTTTTTGTAGTGGTCACTTCCTTGAATAAAGTTCACCATGTCACGTAAGGTTAACCCAGTGAGACATCTTCCACACTTGGGTTGCACCACTTACACACTAAAACGCTCTCAACAAGCCTCGAATCAAACTCGACGCTTGCTAAGGTTCGAGTGAGGTTTATATTCTTGAGCAAACCGATACATATACCAGTTCTGCAGCTGCTTGTTCAGCGGTTCGAAGTCCGATGAGCTAGCTCTATGTACCATTCGATTCAATTAGGTGACTACCTAATCGCTTATTTTGGTCGGCCACCTGTTAAGATACAGATTTGAAAATCGCTGTCTCTGATCAGTTTATTCAGACATGCTCAAACATCAGACCTGATGAAGCGTGTTCCGGTTCGCCGAATGTTATCCTATAATAATAGTAGCTACCCAGTTAGATTCAACGTGTATTAATTCACGATTACGAGCGTTGCAAATGAGTATGCGCCGATGGATGGAACTGACAATAACGCCTATATCCTGTAAAGCATCGTTGTCGAAACAGGAACCTCACGCAAATCAGAATTAAAACGAAAAGTCTGCTCGGCTTTCTTCTTCCGTTTAAGCTTTTCTAAACGAACCGCCAGCTCATCGGGGTGAAGGTGCTTCCTTAGCGTTTGTCATTCATCCACCTTATCATCCACTTTGGACCACAATCACGAATATACAGGACAGCGCGTTTCGCAATGTACCTGGCGCGCGATCTGTAAATCGGGATCCCCAGCCACCGCAAGCGTAGTTGTACTTCTGCTCTGCGTTGACGTCGAATATTTTTTCCAATGTTTGCCTCTCTACACTTGTTATTGGCCTGAATTGGCGGGTTTGTCAAATGGCGCACCGTACCTATATTTCTGCATGCTACTGGACCAGTGGGTTTGGTCAGGCCCGCCCCTTACTGCACAGCAAAAGTCAAGGCCAATTACTGTCCCGAGGCACACTGTCGTGCGTAACGTGAAAGCCAGTGAAGCGGGAAAAGATCCGAAGGGCACTGAAGACTAAAGACCACAAACCTACGGTCGAAAATCCAAAGCTTTTGCCTTAGCTGTAGCGCCACTTGCCCCTATGCATCGTTAGTGTCACCGCCCGAGCCAGCAGAACTAGGACCAGTGCAAAATCGTTGGCGGGCGCCGGACGTCTGATCATCGGACGGAACCAACCGTCGCACGTGATGGCGGTCCGCTAGGCGGCGGCACTGCTGACTGCCAGTTGCCGGAGGCTTCAACGGCTCCAGCAGCTTCTAAAGCGGATTCGCGCTGAACGGCGAAGTGGCAGCAGCCACCTTTGCAGCTAACACCTCCACTCTATATGCAGCTACACAGCGGCAGTTATGTGGCTCGCCATGGATTTAGCACGGCGCATGTGCGAGAACGACGATTCGCTTGTCGCCGAGAGCTTATGTCGAACGTCAATATGGCACTCGTCGTGACGCGCACCGCTGCCGTACGACCAGGATCAACAACGGTAGCAGCAGCAGCCGTAGCGACAGCCGCTGGTAAAGACGGATCTTACAGAGGTAGCGGTACTGATAGTAAAGAAAGAAAGAGACGTTTGAGAAAGTATACCGGTGTTTATATTGTCGCGAAGGCTGCGATGAAAGGAAAATTTACTAACGAGAGAAGAAGTCCGTTGTCGACCTTGAAGTCCGTCGAAGCGGCAAAGGGGTACGGAAGATCAGCGACTTATTTATTGAGGTATTTCTCTATGAGCAAGAGAGTTACTCGTATGGAGTGGTACTAGCGATGTAACGTGAACGTTAATAGGGTTGTGAAACACTTTCCGGGGGTAAAAGACGTCATAAAAAAAATGTCAGCATCTTTGAATGATACCTGGACAGTTTGCTGGAGCTCGTCGAGTTGATTGGTGGTGTATTTCAGCATTATTGTGCAACGAATTATTAGAGAGTCTCCGGAAAGGTTAATAGTGCCCTCAACAAAATCTTCAAATGTAAAAATGACGCATTGTTCCTTCATCGTCCTTAAGGTATCAAGAAGCCAAATTTTAGTAAACCGTTTCGAATAGGAGAAACAGCGTAACGAGGCGTCAAAATAAGCGAATAGAAAAGTCGCCATTCTTTTGCCGTAGAAAAAGTTATATTCTGTTATGAAGTTAACTATGTCCCTCAATTTCAAATGTTCATCTCCTGATCGAGACAGCATTCCATTTCGACGAGGTAAGGAAGTGTTGTGGTGGAGCCTGAACTCACAATATCTGGCCTTTTGCAACAGAAAACTTAATTAAATCGCCTAACCTATTTCGCACGCTTCATTAAACAAACATTTCCTGGCCGAATCTTGCTGAAATAAACGAGCTTTCCAGCGTAAATAAATAAACAGAGGCACATATGAATAGAAGACTGAAACGAGTGATCACGGATGCATCGGTTTCGGAAAATTCTTGCCTGCTGAAGCCCGTACGAATTTTCCTCCGATTTTTTGGCATAAATAAGAAACCTAAAGTAGATTTTGAAAAAAATCCGGCCTACGGACAGGCGGTGTCAATAATAATAATAACCAAAGAAAAGCGTTCCGATAGGAAATCATAGTCAGTTTACAAGATGACGTCGTCATCACATGACGGTGAGTGTTTCCGTACGAGAGCGTTCGAATCCGATCTGGTTCGAATAGAGATCAGCCTCTTAGAATGGACAATACACTATCACTCCTATATTTAGTCAGCCACCGTATGACTGATTAAGTTAGCCCCTCAATACGACCCTAACTGCTAACATGGATCGTTTTCTCCCTGGATCTATTCTCGTATTTTAAGAGACGCGTGCACTTTGCGGCACGTCTAACATAAATGCGTTCCGAGTGTTTGCTCCATGGGCGTATGAATGAACCAATTTCACATATAGACCAGAAATACTAGCCACGTTATCCTGCACGATTAGTTCGACCGCTTTTTATCAACCATATCATTCATCTACAGGAAACAAAACAAAGTGAACAGGGTGAAATAAAGTATAAATAGATTTCAATATACACAAACAACTTTTTCGAAAACTTCGCAGTTAAATTAAGAATTACCCTTAAAAACACATTCACGCTCGAACTCGTTGTACAAATATTATTATACTTACTAAGCTTACAGTTTGGAAAACCATTGGAAACAGTCCAGGACATTTACGTTGTCCGTACATGTGACCCAGAGTAGGCTTACAAGATACTTAGCGTAGTTAATAAGTTCTATTTAGGATTTGAATTAGCCTTTGTAAAAAGCTTCTGAGTAACCCAGATTTTTCTCAGATTGTTCCAAACCGCTTAACCTGAACTTACCGAAAAATATATATACACGTACTGTCGTTTGAAACTGACCTATTATATTATTAACGTCCTGCGTGCGTTATCTAATACATGTAATAATCACTACATAAAGGCAACACCCATTGGCTGAAGCTAGATATTTGTATTTTACACGTTTTGACCATTATAGTAGACACCATTTGTCAGGCTTTTCAGAAACTTTTCTAAAATTCGTTTTGTACTAGATACGTACTATTATGTGGAACTTCATGTACAATCCTTACATAGCGCTTAATAAATACAGTTTCCTTTGCTATTTTAAATGAACTGAGCCAAGCCTTTATTTGTATAGGGTGGCGTCACCGGTAAGTCGGCCACAATGCGTCCTTGCTGAAAAGAAAGGAAAGCAGGAATCAGTCGATGAAGATCTAACTCAGTCAATAATTTAAACGTTTTTGATTCTGAAGCCAGGCTCGCCGGGTCAAACCGATTTCGTATGAACCTTATATACGGCGGTATCAGCAACGAATTATCCAATATATAGTCGAATGATAGAACATATTATAAAATCGGGTCGATTATATGTACTTTTTTCTATTTGTTAACAAGCCTCTCTGAACTGACGTTCGCCCGGAAGTTGTTTTAGACAGCGAGAATCAAGATCTGATCAAAAGGGTCTTACTTTTCAACATCAAGCGACTCGTTTTTATATAGAAAATATTTATATTAGTATTACTGACAAGGTGAAATTGGACCAATTAATAAGTTGCCCTTTTTCCGCAGTTCGGCTGGCTGTACGTTGCAGTTGTTCGACAAAGCCCACATTTTTTAGACAATAGGTTTTTTGCACGGAGAAGTCTTTAGTCCACTTCACATACCATCTTTGCCGACTCCTTTAGTGACTTCGCTAAGTTTCTTGTTTATGTCGGCAACGCTTGCAGCTCAAGTAGGTGCCGACTCCAAATGTGGGCTTAAGCCCTCTAACTGGCGTATGAATCCTTGGACATTATCGCACACTAGTCATATACTTTAATCAAGTTATCGATTTGCTTTATTTCGGAGACGATTTAGTCCATAATTTTTTTTGGCATCTAGAAGATACTCACATACAGATCAAACTGAGTAAAATTCACTTAAGGCATCTCCCAAAAATTCTAAGCAGATTCTGCCAAGCAAATATGTTATACTGTTACAGTCTGAGCGGCCTATTGCAGGTGAGTGGAAACAAACTCAGCCCGTTATATGATATCAAAAGCATAAGAATCCTTTATTCCTGCGCATTTACCGGCTGCGAACGGCGAATCCTTTGCTTATCATAGCCTGACACTATTTGTCTTCGCTTTAAGGCAACATCATCCGCCATAGCTCGCCGATCCATAGTCGCCGGGACGGGTCTCGTAGCTTGCAGGGTTGCCGTAATAGAATGACTGCGCTTGAAGGGGCTGCTGAGTGTGCTGATGCTGGGGGACAGAGAGCTGATGCTGGCCATGTGGAGGTGGGGGGTGTCCGATCGAGTGCGAATGATGATGAAAAAGAGGGTCGGGATATGAAGGCGACAGGAAGTAATCGCTCACATATTCATCCGGTTCCTCCTCTGAAAGCATAGGAAAATTCATGCTAGCATAGCCGCTATTAAAGATTTGCTAACGGAATTGGTAGGATAGGCCACGGAATTGGTGGCCTCGACAACTGACATATCGTTCTAACCGGTTGTGATAGTCGTAGGTTTACTACGGTCAGAATAGGGGCCGCTAACTATTTCGATAAGAGCCGCGGGGAAATGACGTACAGCTGTGCAAAGATCGCTGATGATCCAGCTATCACATGAAAATCCTGCAAGGAACCCAAGTCGGCATATAAGCGCTATCAATAATAACTTACTGTAAACGATATCTGTGGGAAGACGTGAATACTGAGAGGATGGCCCATGTACCAATGGGCTCATCAGGGGCGTGGAGAACTGATGATGGAAAATGGATGCTGGATTGTTCACATCTGTACCGCCACTTCGTATTGGAGTTCTTAATTGAAAGGGTAAAGTGCGAAAATTAAAAAAAAAAAAAAAGTTGTTTAGTGATACACTCCAAAGTTTCCTTAGTTTAAAGCATTACAAATCTATATATTGCCATTATAGGCTTAAAAATAGGATAGTTATTAACCACGACATTTGTCGTTTTCGGTCGAAGGGCTTTCATATACGTATATATAATCTTAGATCATTTCATACAAGATGGCAGGGGCAGAGCAAGTTTAGTGGATACGCAGACACCATAGAATAAATGTATACCTGATCCATCCAAGAATTTGTCCGCCAGGTCCCCTGATGGGCGTTGACGTGTAACTGGCGTGCGGCACGTTGACATGCTGAAGGCTATGGCTGTTTAAAGTGCTGCTTGCGGGGAATTCGGCTGTGTTGACTGACGGCGCCGAGGAAGTGGACGGTTTACTGTCGTCTTCTGGAGTGACGGCTGACACCTGTTGGCCTGCTTCTTGGCTACGTCCAGCATGATCTAAGGCAGTAAATATATATGCCGTTATTATTGTTATTCTGGAAACAATTTGTGTGGCACGCGGTTGGAACTAGTTTTTTTTATAATGCGACCAAGACGAAGAATATACGCATGGAAGTTGCGTGGGCCAGAGGCCAAGCTCGCTTGCCTCATGACTTTCGAAATAGCCTTTGAAAGAAATTCGAGAGCGCCGGAAGCACTCCAGTAGCAAAATAAATCGAAGTGGTAAGCTCTGAAGACTTCATCACGACAGTGTGTATGCATCAACAGTCGAACTCACGTGTTTCGAAGTGCTGACCGAGATGCAGTTTATCACTGTGCAATTCTCCGCAGATCATACATTTGAAAGGTGCTCCCCAAGTTTCACTCTTCATTGAAGTACTTTGTTGTTCTGCTTGATTTTCCTGACTAATTTTTACTGACTTCCCTCGAGTTTCAGCAGCCTTCCTGTGAAATAGTAATGAAACGTCAAGGCATAAAAGGATGAAAATGCAGGTCACCTATACTCTAACCGTTGAGCGAAGAGTCCGAATCTGCATTTTCTACCACTTGCAGACTCGTTATATTTGTCATTTTAAATTGTTCGCATGGGTGTGTCGGGCATTGGAGCTGTAATATTATTCCCATTGATCCGTAAGTAAGTCCGCAGTCGACGACCGTGCGCAAACATCTACAACTGCATCCCACATGGTAACATTCTAAAATGGTTAAACAATATGCCAGACAATTGCGACTAATATAATAAATGGTAGACATTAAATCATTTGCCCCTGGTGTCGTCGTAGTAATGAGCCCATATAGTCCACACATTAGGGTTAACAGTTGGTCAATATGCGCAAGTGTCGGCCTGTGTCGCCGTCTTTTGGCGTGGACAGTACCTAAAAAACAGGCTGTTCTTGGTTTCTATTTGCAACAGAGCTAGAATTCTGCATCGTTAAGTTTTCGTTACAAACACGTAGTGCTTATTTGCGGCAGCTAATCAACGCAAAGAGTTTTCGGAGTGGTGCACAGTGTACAATAAATAGATCGATTAGCGATTGTTTATTAGCGGGGCCTAATCGGCACGGCCAGCGTAGCCTATGTTATTGTACGATAATATCGAACACGATGGACGAACTGCAGTTACTAACCTCAGCTCTATTGATCTGAGGAGATACGCACGCATGATGCACGAAATAGACAATCGGTGATGTCAGGTTTGCCAAAATTAGCGACGCTGGTAGCGGTAACGCAAATCAGCGATCCTTAGTTCAACGCTAAGTTTGAAGCGCTTAATTATTGACAAATCTGAATCGCGTTATTTACAATGACACGTACTGGCACTTACTACTGAATAGCGTTAGATAAGGAACGCTTCCGGATAGGGTAAGTTCACAACCAATAGAATTTTGGTGCAGCACAAGGAATACCTTTTCTAATCACGTATCGTGATGAGACGGTCGAAAAGTAACTCTCTAGTGGCGAGAGTTATTCGGGCTATATGTTTTTTGTGTTGACTGGATCATTTTGTTTGACCTAGTTGCCTCGATCGATGCTTGGTGCATCGATGGCCCGATATGGCCTAATACGGCGAAATGGACTAAAGAGTACTAATCTATTTCATAATGTAACATGAATCTAATATCCCTGAGGCTCAGGATGGAGGTCATCGCACTCGACAGTATTTGGGTTTCGAAGATAACGCATGGCCCAAAGCCATTCAATGGAATATAATGGACAGTATTTGGAGAGCAGGTATTATACGATGTCCGATTACCTAGAGTCGTCCACAGGGGAAGCTTATACGGGTGAAAAATCGATTGGTCTAGTAAAATGTTTACGCTCTGTTACAATTTTGATATAGATAGATGAACTCTATTTTCAAGGGAATTGATAACTGTAAATGTGGGGGGGCATACTAAATGTTAGCGTTCCTGATGAGTAAGCAACGTGCTTACGCTACAATGTGATTTGTTGTAGGAGTGCATGTTAGACCTGCGCGCGAAGCTTCCTTTGGTCACCAAATTATGTATCTTGCGCTGGTGAATCGATAGGCCCTTGTACGTAGTTGACAAGAAGGGACACTGGCCGCATTGTAGGTGCCTAACAGTTGGGAGGGTCCAGCTGGAGGACACTAGTTTGGACGGCGGCGCCCCGACACAAACACTGGAATCGCTACAGATGTTAGCATAGATTAGGTAAACAGAGTAGTACATCACGAGAAACACATATTTATTAACAATCGAAATATTAGGATGAATAAATCTTGAATCGTGGGCGCAGATGTAGTCTGTGTAGTTGGCCAGGTTCCGCTCCGTGTTTATCGCACAGCTAAAGACATATCCATATACAATCGAAATTTCAAACTACCCCCAGTAGAGCCGCACGTTAGAACTCGAACAACGTCCTCTGTTTCTTGTCGCGAACAGTCACCTACGGCTATGAAAGCGGAGGAGCAACGTTCCTACAGCACGACGAGAGAGACTCTCTCAACGTAGTTTGCACACGTGTCACTACGAAGGATACATTCTACACTGCTTGACTCTATCTATAATTCGTAATCATCGTACTTTTAGATAGAAACTAATAGTATAGCTGTGAGACGGCTTCGCTCAACCTGAAGTGAGAGAGTCCTGCTGAATGGTTCGGCGTCATGGCGGTGATGCGCTGTACATATGACTCGTATCAGGTAGTAAAGATGATGCGCGTGTTACACGTATTGAGCACTAACTACACTATATAGTAGAAGATATCAGAACCTACAAAAGCGCTAAATCCTTGTTGAACTGTGTACGGTAACGTGAAACACTAAGCAGACTAGTGTTTTGCCAAAAATTAGCTAGAAAATAATTTCATAACGCCTCTACACTGCGTGTATTTAGTTTGTAAATTGAATTTCGCGACATATCACATTTGACTAAAGAAACAATTGGTCAAGGCTTGAAGAACTGGGGGGGCGAACGAAAAAAGCTTTTGGACATATGCTATAAATGGATGGGGTATTGTATTATGTTACAATTGGAGATTCGCCGCTGCATTAAATGCGTATCATTTTGAAGCTTCGGGCCGCGGTATCGAGCGTACGTCCCGGCAACGGGGAACACATTTACTACATGCTACGAACGAGCATAGACAGAGGTTTCTATCAAAAAAAGCAGATAATGGGAAATGAACTTCTAATCGAGCTAGCTAGCTAGCTAGCTAGCTAGCTGTCGTACTGGCCGGCTCAGGCCTAAGCAGCAACACGGCCTTAAAAACGAAATCGGTACTTGTGTTGAGGCGAAGCGTGTTTGTTGTCTATGACGTTGGTACTGTCGCAGAATCATATGCTGTTGAGCAATCGAATTACGTTTACGTATTCCAAAGTACATTCACCATAGCAGTCTTCCTACTGTGTCACTTCTCTCGGCTTTTACAAAATACACCTTAGGACAACACGTTTTCGAAACTCAATCGTGACCATGCTGGCTTCGAACGTACCGCATGTTCCCTTGTGGCATCCCAATCACTAGGTAACTGTATGTATTATATACGGATAGACGGCAGTTAAGCGTGCTGAATCTTCTTCGGTTCGCCGACGGGTAGGCGATAGCTTACATTCAGATGCTTCCACAGCTGTAACTAGTGTTAATTCTACTAACACCGAATACAATTGAATTTATTCAAGTAAGTAAGTAAGTAAGTAAGTACGTAAGTAGAAATCAAGTGGTCGTAAGTAAGTCGATATACAGTAGTGCAGTAAATGAGATGAGCGTAGGCAAATCGAGCTTCTACTGAGCTTTCTGCGTTACAGCCCAGAGCAGTACGATTAAATGGCGCATCATCAACAACAAAACAGTTTCTCAAAACAAGATCTCACCAGTTACTAATCGATCGAGTACGGGACCGTACAGAGGAGACGAAGAGAAGTAGTCAGACGTTTCGTTACTAGATCCGATCGAACGAATGTGTAATGGGAAACTGATGTAATTGATACACTATAAAAAGACACAGTGGCATAGACCCCCACAGAGCCGCAGAACGGTGAAACGCAATCGCACACCGGTCTATGAACACTCCTGGCCGGCGTGCGTCTCGATTGAGCGCATTCGTCAAATCGAGAGAGAGAGCGAGAGAGCGAGAGAGAGCGAGAGAGCGAGCGAGAGAGAGAGAGAGAGAGAGAGAGAGAGACGAATAGATCATCACCGAATGAAAGCGATATGCACGAGTAATCAGTCACGACTCGAGCAATTGTTATTGTTTAGTAGGAAACATGAAAAAATAATACGAAAAACAGCTGTTCGAGTGTTAGAAAACGAAACAACGTGTCCCTTTGTTCGAACACGCAACAGCATCGTCAGGAACATCCACTAACCGAGTCAAAAACAATCGTGTTATGTATTCGCTGCTGAATGCTCTGAGAAATCGATGTAGAAATTGTCTAAAAAAAACACAATCAGGCCTAAATGATTGCTTCATCTTCCTGTTCATGTAACGGCACTAGCGCACTTCCTGTGCAGAAACTTCAAATCAAATAGTGCTCATAGGACATACTGAATTCGGGCAATACCGCTTCATGTAGATAGTTTAGTCTGCACATTCCCGAAATCAACTTATGGTAAAACTGGTTGACGCGAAGAAGCCCGAAATGAAGAGATACTTAATCGGGACAATTCTCTTTGTCTTTGAAAATAACGCTCATGAAGTACATTGTCCGTTCGCTGAAGAGATAATCGTGTACAGCCACCATAAGCTATTTCATCATGTATCGTAACAATCAGTCGAGGGCCCTACACAAGTCTTAGCTTGGTTTCCATATCTTCGAACCATAATTATCGCCTTCTTTTGTCGAAATCCGAAAAACGGGCGTTTGGCTGTTCCAGAATAACCACCATGTCGAATATAATGAATGTAACAAAAGTAGCAAGCTTTCTGCCAACAAGAATATGTGTCCACTTAGACCACCGACGCGAATTGGCAAGGACCTGAGAGAATATCGCTTATGTGCAAGTCTCCCGGCTGAAAGGGTCAAGACCAACGGTCACTCAACTTATGTTCGTACACTATTTAAGTTTTTCCATACAATCTAGAAAATATACGTCGATAGTGATCACGCAGCTACAGCCATCCTAGCCTACAATGGCTCACACTCAGTCTATGTGAAACACGCCTAGCCGAGTAGGTCATATACCCGTTTCGTAAATCTCGTTAGGCAGTGGTCTACAAAAACATCAATGGTAACGATGACGCTACCGCGTTTGATTAAATGAGGCCATGAACACGACATAGGCAAAAAGGACCAGGGGCAACAACGGGTCTGTTGCCAGTACTAGATTGAAGCTCAGCACGTTGTCGTGCTACAACCTGAGCAGACTTTCCGACGGTCCTGCAACAAGACACGGACATTTTCTTGGTTCAGACTGATATTCGTTTTTATAATAATAAAGAAAATACTACTGTAGAAACAAAAAAAAAAAAAAAAGCCATACTAATGAACGTCGTGTCTCGGTAAAACATTGTATTCGGGATGAATGAATATATCACATATTAATTAGCAGCTGTCAGACGTTTATGTCAGAGATTTCACGCTATAGGGTATAGCGTTGTTAACATAGCCTGTCATAGTAGCTCAGAGAGTAGTAGATAAACTAGCGAACATGAATTTGTAGACAGCTTCTTGCACGAAAACTGCGCCATCTGGTGCGAAATACGCCATCATTGTTTTCTATTTTTTGCTTTACAAACGACACATTTAAATGCCTGTTGACCATCAGAGCTAACAAATAATAATAATTCGTAATAGTGTCAACTAATTATCTATTAACTATAGTTTCGAATTGAAATTACATACATTCTGTCCATATGAAGAGCAATAATTCGCCTTAATAATTAAGAAGAACTTAAGGTTAGTCGTTGTACCATAATTGAATGAACTTCTAGCGAGGTAACTCTTTCTTTACGACGGCCTAAAAGTCGAAAATTACCTCGACTTCCAGTAGCCTGATTCTATCACAAACGTAACCAATGCCACTGCTTATTCGGCATTTTGCTAGTAGAACGAAGACTTATACCAAAGAGCTGACGTGACGAATTTACTGATCAGCGGTCATTTATCTTTCGAATCGCGTCTCTAATCAGGTCACAGCACGAGAAACATACGCGTGGATTGTGTTTCACGAATGCTGATCTATTACACTGCTAAATGGTTTTCGTTTTCGTGGGTTACATCTTAACAAAAAAAAAAGAAAGCTATTTAATTAAATCCCTATATGGCACAGAGCGATGGTTTGTGTAGTTCCGAAGAATGTTCTTTGCGGCGAGGCCTTCGCGACAGCGCAATGTCAGATCTGCGTAGCATACATAGAAGGTGCGTAGCGTAACAGAGGACAAGAAGTTGTTTGATTTTAGGAGGTGGTTGACGCGTAATACAGCCGTGTCTGTACACATTCCAAGCTCTGAATTTGTGACTGAGTTATCTCATAACTTAACATAACATAAAGAGATAGCTAGGTTAGCGGTCATTGTAGGGAAAGTCCCCACAGCGCGCGGTTTACTTTACGGATTATACGAATCCACCTGATTCTAGCCATATTCGCAGTGAGGGCGTGATTACACCGACAAGGTTTAGCGTCGCCTGTTTCATTTTCTTGTATGAGATTCGTGTCAAAATATCGTATTGCAGCAAGCATCACAAGAAAGGGAAACTAGTATCATAAATTCAGATGATTCCTTCACCGACAAAAAGAGGTCAGTCGAGTACATATATATATATATATATATATATACATAAAATATACTAGTCCCACCGACTACTTACCTATAGCGCAGATTAGCCTTCTACTACTGCAACTTTGCTAAAATGATTTGGTTCTACACCTAAGCCGTGTGCTGCATTTATATAATCGAAGCCAATTTCGACAAGTCTTTTTTTAAAGTGTAGCATTAAAGTTGCAAGAAAACGCTTCATTATGTCGATACTAATGAAGATAGCGTGGGTTGTCTCGACAACTGTATGTTGTTCTGGGTTGAAGACTGGACCGTGGCCCATTTCTGATGTAGGTTTAAAGCCCTTTTTAGGGTTCCCAGTGGCGGATGTATACGGTACCAACATTGTTCCTAATGCCACTTCCCTGTGGGGTTGCGCCTCTAATGAGACCCTAGTTCTCTACACTGTCTGGACCGATCCGAAATCTAAATTAAGCCTCAAATCGATCAGATTGCCAGCGCCTCGACCTTCAATGAGGGTTAGATGCTGCCCGAACCCAGGAGCCGAAGAACATTTGATGTAAGTTTATCCTTGTGGGACTCACAGTAACAGAAGTAGTTCATTTGGGTAACAAGCGTTCTGACTTGTCTGTTCCCCACTATTAAAATTGTTAAGTGTCAGTATTGTAATTGTACCTTAGTAAATGGATTCATACTGGTTGAAGACCTAGCTGGAAATGCATAATATAATGCCAGCTTATGCTACTGTTCTTCACTAAAAATATCTGGTAATTTTTTTTAACAGTCCAGGTGAAGTTTGTCCGTTGGGACGGGATGAAACAGAAGACACTTTGGTCCTGCCTCAAAATCTTTCATGGGCCCCGGCATCCGCACCATGCGCGCTGACTGAGTTTCCTATTCCGAAATGCTGTTCCAAGGATTCTCAAGCACACTGCCAGTTCCTTCACGATCGAACTCCAGAAGGTGAGTCAAGTAAACTGCCGTTCTCCTCAGATCATCAAAAGTGAAGATCATCATGGTTATAGGCTGATGAAATGATGATGAAAAATCATTTTGCTAACTGAATTTTTTTCAACCTCTATATATTGCTTAGAGCCTACGTTTATAGTAAAACAAACGAAATAAAGAAGCAATAGTTCAGAAAAAAAAAGTTGTACCACAATTTTTAACGCC
Source organism: Varroa destructor (assembly GCF_002443255.2). Taxonomy (NCBI): domain Eukaryota; kingdom Metazoa; phylum Arthropoda; class Arachnida; order Mesostigmata; family Varroidae; genus Varroa; species Varroa destructor. Next base: position 14,164,572 of record NW_019211459.1, on the reverse strand, counting down.
ATTTTTTTTATTGACGCCATCAAAACTGCACACTCGTCTACTGTCCTATGCTGTTGCTCTGTATACAGGTAAAATTTGCCTATTTGGTCGACCCGTTTGTTGCCAGCGTGCTTCTGCCGATGTTTCCCTTAAGATTACGACTAAAGGCGTCTGCTTGAATACAATGCTTGTAAACACAGGTAACTCGTTTATGTCGACCTATATCAACTACAGATATCTCTATTGCTCTAATACAGGCATATTCGTAAATGGATTGTCCGTATTATTTATTGACTTTTTCTTAGATCATATCAGAAAAAAGTAAAGGCACCGTACATATCAAGTATGCTGTAGTCAAGTGCTAGAATATGATATGCAATTTCGACTTAAAAAGATGAGAAAACATTTTTAAGTCTTGTTGTTTTTTTTTTGTTAAGCTGTTAGAAACGAATCGAACGGACTATGAAATCGAGTAACTTTTGAACCACATGCCGCTAGCAGATTAAATCTAGTTGATAAGTACTTCAGTACAAAAACATAAATAAAACTCCACAAGAAATCCATTAAAAGCATCTTTTAGCTTTAGAAATCAACGCTTATTAAGTTTTTATCCCTTCGAAGTAACAACAGCGCTATGGAAATTTATCGCGTATTGGTGAAGGCAGCTGACAATAGCAAAAACGCAGTACAAAACGTTTGAAGAACCGAGATTGAAAACGAGTGTAGAGGTGATTAGGTGTCGGGGCCCGAAGAAAGAACGCTGTAATAATCGAAAGCAGAGCTTAACGATTGAAGGTTCGGTCGGTCAGAACTGGCATTTAATCTGCAACGTGCTACAAAATTACGACCCAAATACTGAAACTGAATGAGTTAGAAATGTGTGTGGCGTGTTCCACGTATGACTTGCAAAACGTTAAGCAACGAAAAACTTACTGGGAGCACACGGTCCCTACAGACGAGGCAGTATTCAATCTCTGGTGGCAGACCAAGAAGGATTAAACAAAAGAGCGGTGTCATCCTGGCGAGAAATCGGGTTTGGTTATAGTACCGGGTAGGTTTGAATGTACGGTGACAGTAGCACTTGTGTGAATGCAGTCCGCCATCTCCAGTTTCTCGTAAGACTCACGAGCTATCGGTTCGGCAATCGAAGACACACGGTCCGTTTATTTGTTGACAATGCCCGACCTCGTCGCCATGCGTCAGTTACTTCCTAGATTGAGCAACAAAGTATACAACGACGGCATCAATTCGCCTATTCCCCCGACCTGTGTGATTATCAGATTTTTCATTTCGTAAAAAAGGAACTGGTGGGCAAGCATATCCATCTATCGATTTGCTTCAATAAGCCATGAATATAGAAATGACATGTGGGAATGCAAAAAAGAAGAGTATGCCTGTTGAGAACCTGTCTGAGCACTAGAACGCTATGTAAATAAAAAAGACTACCTCTAACACATATTGAAAAACTATTCAAGCTCAGCTACTTCAAAAATTATTTAATTTCAAAGTCCGCCGAAGTCGCTTGTAACAGCTTAATAATTGCGGTTATTTTCCATATTATTTAAAAATATTATTCTCGATTTATTACTCGGTAGATGTGGGACTTGTAGAAAAAAGTGAACATGTTGTGTAGAGGTGTTCTGCTCGCGAAAGTCGGGTAAGTTTTTTCTGATGCCCTAGCAGGAACCAAATGTCCTTAGATAATGACTGCCTAATCCGACCTCGAGCCTAAATCAGCACAGATCACTGAGTACTCTCATTTAACAGAAAACACTCATGCGTTGTTGTCTGCATAATCACACCGCTGAATCTTAATGCTAAAACTCCTTAGCTCAGTTACTTTTACGAATGACCTTTCGGAAATTTTTATGGCGCTATCTATTCCCTTATCTGTAAATTGCACCCCAGGGTCAGCAGGCATTATATCCGATGATGGGCAGGTTCTGCTCACAGGACGTTTCGAGAGATTTCGAAAATGGATTAAGGATGTCAGCAACAGCAAGAAACTGGTTCTGCCAAAAAACCCTGTCGATCTACCTCCACAAAATCAAACCTATGTTTGACCATTATGTAGCGATAGAAGAGAGTTGTTACCGACCAGCTGGTATCGTGCGGAAATAGCCACTTCTAACAACATTTAACCAAAGTATAATATTGCTTCTTCATTTTACTTAGAGCTATTAACATTATAAATTAATGTCTACTGAATATAAGGTCACCAAAAACACAAATAAATGTGGTACCTACGATATTAATAAAACAAAGTGCGTTTTACAAATAAAAATATTGGAACAAAATAGACTCGATTTTTCGTTTACCGCTGGCATAGCTTATTAATTATGAATTTTAAATGAAATCGGGTTTATTGCTTGCGTCCTACAAGTTGACAGTATAGCATGATCACTGCAAGTTTATTTGGTCATAAAACACATCTGCCTCTAAATATACTGTTTGTTCTATTCTCTCATTAGGCCAAGTAAAGCGAAGGCGTATTATGTAAACCAGTTGGGGGAATTGATACGAATAAACAATTGGTGCACTATATATGTTATGATTCCTACGTGACCGAGTTTTTATTTTTGTATAATTTTGTATAGTTTGTAACTAAGTCAACAATGATTAGGTATTTAAGCAACACAAAGGTTAATGGACCAAACGCTTATGGGCTACTAAATTTGTATACGGACCTTAATGAAAATGGGGCAAAATCTGCCTCCGCAATAACTAAATGTAATGAAGTTCGTATGAACTGCTCGTTTTAACTTTAACTTTGAAGAGCTGTAGGTGTGCCGCATACCAGAGTCGCATTATACAAACGCATGTAGCACCAAGCCATTACTTTTTACATTAAAGCACTTATTGACAGCAAAATGGAATCCTTTAGCAATATAGGGTAGATTAAATAACTGCTATAGAATGATATCAAAACAACCAGCCTCCAACTTAGCTAGAGGAGAATCATTGATCCATTTATTATCTAAATGCTTTCATACCGTATTTAATACGTATTCACAGTCAAATATGGTTTATGTTTGGAAAATGGGCTTTCCCTAACTCTATAATATAAAGTTATATAAATCAGTAACTAAACGTAATGCTAAAAGGTGTACTATCGTCCTTCGTAATTCGGATTTTTCTTCAACAAAATAAATATACTGTCAAATCGAATCAAAGGCGGGTTATTGATTTTTGTGCCGATTTCGCTTGAACTTTTTCTTTGTTTGCATGCCTAATATAATCATTCTATGTTCGTTTTTAATAACCAATAAGAGATTCGTATGATGTAGTCAACTGAAACGTTTGCTGTTGAACGTACACCCATTGCATTTCTCAAACTCGAGTCCGTTTCGAACATGGCGGATTATCTCAGCCTATTGAATTTCGATAAAAAAAAAAAGCAGTGAAACAAATGAGCGATAACATTGATTTTCGCAGAATTAAATACTGCAATTAACGCGTGATAATCTTGATCCTCTGTACGTTTGCATGTTGGACAAATATTGCATTTGAAATGAAGTACATCAAAGGCTCGTTCTCTATCTAAAATTCGACCAACTACTTTGAGTTACAGCTCCGTGAGTTTGAATATTTATGCCATTAACCCATTATTTTTTTTTTTTTTTTAGCGAAGAAGCTGTCAATCTAAAGGAAACCTAATGCAAACAAAACGTGTATGGAGACCGTATTCACGTTTGCATGTAAGTGACATAGAAACTATGCGTTTCACTGACGCTGACAGCATTCCTAAAATGTACGGTCTTGAATTTTTTGTACAATTCAAATTAACAACGGAAAAAAATTTACATAATAGGAAATCCGCAATAATCTTTTTCTGCATTTTGGCCCGCAAGTGAAGCAGCCCAGACTTTAGGAACTGGCCGCGCATAACAACTTTGTCGGCGTCCGTTAGCGCCCCCTGGCGACCCAACTGAAGGTCTTCTCGCCTGTCTATCTGTGCAAAAGCATACGAATCGAACGACTGAGAGTTTGAGAAGGATGTGGGCTATTCACGCTATACCGATAGTAGCCTAGTATACCAACACCGAATTTTGTTGTAGTGTAAATAAGTCATTTAGCGGAACTTCTTTCTTTACCATCACCCAGTGTCCAGCGGTATCTTCGTATAGTATCGTACGAGTTTGTTTATCACTGTTTTGTTCTGAAAATTGTTCACCGTTCGGATTAATTATTCATTCAAACCGATAAACCTTATTCAGAGGAATCATTGCAGGTCAACAGTGTGGTTTCAGCTAATGAAGTCTTTCTTTGTCATTGTTGAAAAACGGTACAATTCTCAGATCAGTATGGGCAACATCTGTAATTGTGGACCGCGCGAAAATCCGGTCGTATTCTTCGATATCGTGGCGGACGATGAGCCTCTTGGTCGAATCACAATGGAGGTATGTTGTTTTTCGTTGAAGTTGCTCATGTTAGACGAATGGCTAATTGAAATTTAATAGAATTAGTCAGATGAAACGCGCTCTACCCCGTGACCTGCTTCACGTAGGTACGGTACGGATGCGGCGTGTGTGTGACTGGAATACTACTTTACGTGTGTATCAATCAGATATAGTGTACGTCGATGCGAAGGATTTAGTGCATGCCACGTCCGCTCGCCGTCTGACTTTGCGTGCATGTAAACGTTGAGAACGCAACTGTTTTGCTTGCGGCAAGTGATGGTAGTCGCAGCCGGGTCAGTCAGGTGCCGGCAACGGGGTCACATGGTTAATGTAGGTGGATGGGGAACATCTCGGCCAAGAATGCTTAGAGATATCATTCAGTTAGGTTTATGCTGCAGCTGCCTCTGTTGTCGTAACTCACGCGGAATAGTAACTCATGATGCGACGATTATCAGAGTCGGCTTTGGCCATTTTCAGTGATATGGTTTAATAATTACATAATAGTTCGGAACAATAAGGACTACAAGTTTGTTTTTACGGTTCGCGCCGTCATACTAAGCAATGCTTATTAGGAAAAAAAACAGCACAATAGCGGATTGAGTGCAGGATCGCCTAATGTAGTGAGAAGTGGCAGAACTTTAAGTAGTTGGGGTAGAACGAGTAATGACTGAATATACGCTGAACTGAGCTTTCACGAGCGTGAAAAACGGAACGGATGGGGTTTTTTTAATGGTCAGAGTAATGATTAGCGCAATAAAGGTAATCGTGCCGAATTGCTTACTATTTATATATCCTAGGGTGAGGTATATCGGGGACTAGTGTAACTAAGAAGCTGTTTGATCTGTTTCAATATTTCATTTTCTAAATATGAAGGCAGACGCCGAGGTTGGTATTTAAAAAGGAAACCCTACTCAATTGATCTGATATGTACTTACCTAATGAACAACAACAAAATAATAGAACTACATTATTTGAGATTGTACCGCTGCAAGTGGCTCTGGGTGTTCATTTGATGAATAGAGTAAAACTGATATCCACTGCAGTAATTTCTCTAACGTCTCTCAACAGACATTATATCGTATATGATTAAAGATACTTTTAAGAGATTTTACTAAGTTTTTTTTTTTTTGTAAAAACATAGGCAAGTGCCGCACTGTCTTTAAACTTTAAGCCAGGGCACCCTTTTGAGATATCGAGTTTTTTTTTTTAAATTATAACTCTCTAACGAAAACGTCAGGTTTATTTTTAAGCAATAGGAGAGAACGAGAACAGGGAGACCACCTATTTTTCGATCATGTTTTCCATATCCAAAATGTTTCTCAAGTATGAAGAATTACTCTCGAATTAAGCTATCTTACAATATGCAATATTTAAGACAGATGGGCTCGTTTTCATCTCTTTGTGTATTTTTTAATGAGTGTTAAAATACAGTACATCCCAAAGTATTTATCTCTATGCATAGAGAACTAGCTCAGAGACAGGTTACAACAACAACAACAACTAACTTACAATGTGAAACAAGGAGCGAACCTAATAGGAACTTCGTGGTCTTTTTATAACGAGGAACGTTATAAAAACGGCCACGAAGGTTGTTCATCCTTCGAAGAGAACAATTGAATTCACACTTGATCGCCAGTCTCCCGTGCTTGTCCATTCTACATATGCTGAAATAGGATGTCGGGAAATTACTTTCTACTTGGTTGTCCTTTACCTCAATCTTTTTTATAACATTTTTAAAACCCTTGAATATTGTGTTTACCACTTAAGTCTTCAGATTCATTTTCCACATGACGCCGCTTTCGGCTAAGGCTGTTTCTCATAGGGCAGATTATTTATTTAGAGTTTAACGGGGAAAATATTACTTTCGGTTGATATTGTTGTGATGCTCCCTTTACCTTCCGCGTCACTACAGCTCCGCGCGGACGTGGTACCTCGGACCGCTGAGAACTTCCGAGCCTTGTGTACGGGTGAGAAGGGTTTCGGATACAAAGGCTGCTTATTTCACCGAGTTATTCCAGGTGAGAACGATAGCTACGGATACTTTAAATATTTCTGCGGAAATCTATAATACTTCTCATTCATTTGATTTTGTGCTTAGCGCCAGCCGTGCCAAGCAGTACTTAACAACAAAAGGTCCTAGTTATTGATTCAGTAATAAAATGTAAACTTTTACGCCTTAGAAACGGCGGTCAACTGTGCCAGTCAGGGGTCACTTGTGAATTATAAATATTCCCACCAAAGCTATATTAACACCATATTTACAGATTGGTTAGTAGTACCCTGTAAAGTATCTAACCCACATTCAGTCAAATGTACGTATAACAATATTGACCTATGGCACAGCAAAAAATATGAGTGACGCCACCGTCCTCCTGTATTTAAAAAAAATCTTACACTATTGTCAGAATCGATGAGGCACAGTTTTATCGCATTTCTAATGTGTTTAATAAATTCTATGATTATTTACTAGTAAAAAAAATGCATATACCCAACTTATTGAACATCCTGAATTGTGTCACGTGGAAATTTGACAGTATTTCAACAGTGCATAGATGTGAAAATTGGACAAAATTATTATTCTATATGCTGGAACATGACCATATTTTTGTTAAAGCCATCAACATTTATGTACATCATATTAATTTCTGTTTTTTTAGCCTTCATGTGTCAAGGTGGTGACTTCACAAACAACAATGGAACTGGCGGAAAATCAATTTATGGTGATCGATTTAAGGATGAAAATTTTCAGTTGACCCACGAAGGACCAGGAACTTTATCAATGGCAAACTGTGGACCTAACACGAACGGGTCGCAATTTTTCATCTGTACTGCAAAAACGCCTTGGTGAGACTGTTGCCTCAATTTATTACTGTATCTGAGCATTTACGCTTTAGATTATTTATGTTCCACAAAATTTCGTAATGAAGTTGTCCTTTGACGGTCAGGCCTGTATACCACTAAAAAGGCTGTCGCTAAGCCCTACGTAGCAAATATTCGTTGATTCGAGACCTGCCACAGGGAATCCTATTACAGGGTTCCTTGGAGATGAAACTGAGGAGCTTCGAAAATAATATATGGAGAAAATGGAACCGCCTTATGGTATCTCAGATGGTGATGGTTAGTGTTTGTGTGAGGTGTTATTGGAAATAGCATCCGGATTAGCTGTACTGTTTGCAACTGCTTTCAGGCTTGACAACAAGCACGTCGTGTTTGGATGCGTTATTGACGGGCTCGAGGTTGTCGAGAAAATGGAACGTCTTGGTAGTCACAGCGGAAGTACGTCAAAAGCAGTCCGAATCGAAAACTGTGGTCAGCTATAGAAATATAATGCGTGTGCAGAAGATTTTAGAGGACCTAGCTCCATTATCTTCAGGATGTGTCACATGTGACTTCTTTCAGTGCAAGAGATACCCCTTACTTGACAAATCCTATTTCAATGCTATCTATCTCAGAAAAGAATTCATTTGTAGAATGCCCAATAATAAACTCTGAACCATTCTTTTACATAAAATGTGACCAGAGATGATAGGCGATGTGAAACCCCTTGTGAAACGTGGTACTTTATTCGTAAGGTTTGTCCTACGTTAGGTACGTTAATGTACGCGGTTTATAAGTAATGAAACGATCCTGATCATGTTTTTTGTATCTCATAATTTTGGTAAGTGTTGTCTCGAGTGTTTCCCGTTTTCTTTTAAGAGGTCCAAGCTAAATTCTAAGGACATTTGGAAGCATTTTCCATCAAAACTTCTTTTGTTGTTACTTTTATGTGTATCAATTCAATCGAACTTATATGATCGTGCACATCATTATTGTTCTTCAATAACATTCAAACATACACTCTTATACGTTAAGTTAGGATTTCGTATCGTTGATCTTGAACGACAAAAAGATGAGCGGTTAACTCAAGGGAAAAGTGAAGTTCGAAATTTACAATAGGGAATCGAGTTCTGTATCTTTTTCAAAACAAGTGACGTGCTTCTTAATCTATCTGCGGACGAGACATTGTAATATAATGCTCATAAACAATATGCATATCCTGCTGCTGCTGCTGCTGCTTCTCATATACATGTATATAAATCTTAATAGTTATGATGTTTATCATGAACGTCCATTGATTTTCATGTAGTTAACGAAAGCCGATGATTTCTTTATTAGTTCGGTAATAATTTATTGAGGATCAAATAAATGAATCAGTCAGAAAAAGGTTTCACGGACTTAGAAAATAGCCTAAATATTTCCTATGTACCAAATAAAAATCAGTTCTCTTCATTGTGAAGGTTCTTCTCGTAGGTCCTATAACTACGTACTCATTTAGAGCCCTCACAAGGCAAATTATCTTCTTTCCAGCTGGTTTTAGACCAAGTACTGAACTGAAGATTCAGTTCTTGCCGTGCATGGCTCCTTCATGTTAAGTACAGTCGTACCGAAGAAAATTCTTCTTACTGCACACGCTGCTTGAATATCTGCTGTGCCGTGACCGGGCTATGATAAGTGTTTATCGCTTCTAATTAAAGTGTTTAGGTATAAGATATGTATAGGTATCGGTTACATGTATATATATATAACACGGATACGTTTCGTAATAGTGTTTATTACCTCGGGCCGTAGTAAGTGACGAAATGCTCACATCTAATAAATTATCACCTGGGAAAATGGGTGAATATTAAGTACCTTTATTAGCATATGACTCCTTAGACATTGTAGTATTTGACAAATTTTTTTTTCTAACAATGTACGAGGGCGTATGTGTGAGCTTTCAGCCAAGTATGGTACCTGTTAATGTCGCTAATTAAAAATCAGACTTGCAATACAATTGCACGTTTGTATAGCAATAATAGTAATAATCCACCAATTAGTTTTAGAACTCGCACTGTTTTTTGGCAGTTTTGACAGTGACTATCACGTGACATCAATCAGTACAAACAGACTTCTTGTACCCTGTGAGTGGAAGCGATTTATTTGTGGAACGCCTACCATCTGCCTTGGGTCTGGCCACCACAAATAACGCGCTTCGAAGCTGCTCAATACAGTATTTCATATTCACAAGAATCACTATAATCATGAGGAATTGCGCCGAAATCGATAGAACTTCATAGACAAGAACAAATGAAAGCCAATTCATTCATTTCGAAGTTCGTCAAACATAATCATAGGTACCTAGATATTAGATTTCGAATATAAACGTAGAATTATTTCGAATGTATATAACGTAAAGCCAAAGTATTTCGATCTTTTCACGGGTCTTTACCTAACTCTATTCCTGTACCTATGGTATCCTGCAGAATACGATATAGCTATTTTCCGTGTAATTGCTACTGAAAGATGATAGAATAAGAGAGTAAATATAATAAGATTGTATGTTCGTTGTCGCACACTACGTGTACACTCAATACTAAATAAATTCGATACTAGAGGGCGCCGGGCTTGTTTTCACGTGTTCAGATGGGGACAACCTGTTGCGGGTGTTTATACGCGCACTGTATGAGAGAAACTAAATGACTAGATAATGGATGGATGCATTGATATGTAAGTTATTACAAATAGGTGATCCTAGGGCTTGAAAGTAGCTTGCTTAGCTGAAAATGTTGTTCCTTTCATTGCACAATTTGTCTAGGAGCACTTTAGCTACTTCGAATAGCGATAGCAAGATCAGATATCGCTGCAATGACTTACATATGAAGGGAACCATTAATCTTACTCTCGCAAGCCATAAATTTAGAGGAGGATAGCAAGGTAGCTCTAACTAAGAGCTACCTTTCTGACCTTTAAGCTTAGCGGTTTTAAGTTGATCACTTTTTTTTTTTAGCAGCGCAAAAATAAGTAACCGATAATCGATACAGCATGGTAGCACTCATTATGACACGCTACTGCAGTGATGCTTTTGTAAAGTAAAGAAAGAAAAACAAAAGGCATGCGTGTCGACGTTCCTACCTCAAAAATGGCTGGTGCTGAAACTTTCGATTTTTGAGAGTGTTACGCTCTATAATAGTTTCGGTCCTGTGGAATCATTCTGATTTGCTTCGCTTGTCTAGGCAGATTGCAAAAAAAAATCCGAGTTGTTGGAACGGATTGTCAAGACAGTTTTAATAGATAAAGATTTTACTAAACCTCCTCATGCGCTCCTCTTACTGCAGTAGATTCTTGAAAATAGCGGAAACGAGTCGGCTCTAGCGTATTAAGTAATTGATAATCTTCTGGGTGACTTCAAGCGGAGAAACGATACATCCATCGAAGTGTCGCCCACATTCGGCATCGTTTCTTCGGCCATATCTTGCTGCCTGCTGATACTTTGAGACCATTGGTGCATCTTCATCTTCGCCAGCAAGATATGGACTGAAAACAACAGGAAACAATGAAAAAAGTCGGTAGTTATAACGATGCTTTCAATCAATTTAGTAGCGACGTTATGTGTAGGCAAGTTTCATAATTAAGTTCTAGTTGGACATACGGAGGATGACATCGTACTTTCATCGTAGTCATGTCTGTGATTAAGAATGTGCTAGACCTTCTTTTGCATCGAGGTGCGCTTTTCCTTCTTCTGCTCTTGCACCCCCAGAAGTAATTTCTTCATGGCTTCAGCTTGCCATTCGACAACTCTGACTGCGGTGCTTTGGTAAAAAAAATCTGTTGCATTTCACATCTGTTACAGTCAAGGTAATTCAGGTTTGTTGGTAGCTTGTCGTTGAATTTTCGAGGGGCAAAATAAAGATTGTTGCATTAGTTTGAATCGGGAACACAGACAATACTCACGGAAAAATCAGCTGCAACGTTAGCCCCAGTAGACCATATCTATCAGGCTGATTGTGTGCCTCACACACCGAACGCTTCATGCACTCCTGAGGATCTAGGCTAGGTATCGAGGGTATACGGTCGATAGAACTGTAATTTTGCACCAACATGCAGTTTAGTAGAGGAGTCCACATGATACTGACCACTTTCAAACGCCTCGTATTCACAGTTAATTCTAATTGTATTTATAAATAGAATGTTCTGTCTACTTCTGCTTCTACCGATAAGAGCTACTTCAGGGGCTTGAGGTTTACAATAGTCGAAAACTTAGTCCGTATTAGGAAGTAGTCTCCCATATTAGAAATTATATTATTGGATGGAATTCTTAATTTGTAGTCAAAATTTATTACGCACCTTGTTTTTAGTGTGATATTTTACATATTGACAATCAATTTAGGAAAATACACGAGCCTATCCAGGTTACTTTTAATGTAATGCCTTTGAGTGCATGAATCTTACCGATCGACTGCTTTCATAACGTATTCGGTGACACCGGCGATGCCGCGACCCGTTGCCGCAAAACGAGAAACTGCGCGATGCAACTTTTCTTGGGATATGCGCCGCTGTTGATTTATTGAAACTTGATTTTCATTTGTCGAGTAACTGTAGGCCAATTGTGCTGGGGAAGGCGCTGCGGCCACAGGCCGAAATAAGCAAACTACAGCAACAAGCGCTAACCATGATAACTGCGGTCGTAACATCTGGAATGTCGATAAGGAAAAACGTTCAAGCACAAGGTGAATCAGCTCACTATAATTGAGCGACATAAGATAGCTTGTAATCGTAATCAATCTAAGTTTGAATTTCATCAACTTTGTCAGATCCATGCAATCGTCAGGGTGTCGTTCATACTAAATGAAGAGAGATTACCTCTGAACGTGCCGTTGAAATTCAACGATCACCAAGTTCCCGAGAGAGCATACGGCTATTGATCAATTAGCGGCTATTTCTCACTACCAATGCAATAAGTATTGTTTATTTATGAAATGGCAATTATAAGCTTACGCTTCTGGAGCCGCTTTCTGAAACGGCGAGAATCACTTCGGGCCAAGAGGATAGCACAGACAGCCCTTGCGGTCAACACGGAGGGACCGTTGACCGATCGGCGATTTCAACGTGGCCGGATCGACCCAGAAAAAAAAGTTATTATGCTGCAACATGCCGCAGCTACATGCCTGTAGAGGACCTGAGGATTCACCAGTGGCCTCTTCAATCTCTAGTAACACCGGCGCAGCGTCCGACACCCCGTAACTTGTTATCTTACAGATGTGACCAGCCGAGTAATCGCAGATGATGTAAATACTTCGTAATCATATAGTTTTTTTTTGCACAGCGAAAAAGCTACTTTGATCCTTGCCAACGGATAGCCTTAAATATGGTCCCAATTAACCAAGATGGATGGGGTGTTATTGATATTTGCTTTAAGTTAAAAAAACTCGTATGCCTCCGAACGATATGTCCTTTCGGACAGAAACCAAACCACAATGGAATGAATACTCCCAGATACGGTCCCGCTACAATTATTAGCCAGATTTTCACACGACTGATATTCTAAATTCAAGAGTGAACTTCGAATTGGGGATTTCAACTGCAATTTAAGCTGCTATCAAACCAACACAGGGCTTTCCCATAGAAATGCTACCAAGCGATAGGCCAGATTTTCGACGAATGGCTTCGTGGGCGGACCTTGAAGGTGCGGATTCTTGAAATTCCGTTTCATGACCCGGCGTCAGAGAGCCACGGATAAACTAGAACCCCGAATCGAACGGTGTGTGACATCTAAACGGTATGGTGGTCCTAAAAATAATGGTTCTGCTTTTCTGAGTTTATTTAGAGCCTATTTAGAAAAAAAATAGCAAAAAAAACGACAACAATATGCATACACATATACTATTAGGCATTCCCATGGGGTGACCATACCAAGATGGTCATCGACTTCAATACAACCGATTACTTATTGCCTTTGAAAAAGAAATAAATAATTGAACTTACACTGCGAAAGAAGTGGTTACAAATGATCTACATTAAAACTGTTAGAAATAAAGTTAGCTTGAAATGATAGTCGCGCTAATGATAGCTACATGCTTCCTGTCCTGAAGAAAGTATTGTAAATGCTCATATCACACACAGCACTAAGCATTTCGATCTGTGCAAAATGCACATAAAACCTGCTTCTGTGAAACTGTAGTTGGTCAGTCGGTTCCTAGTTAACCCAGAACTTCCTTTGGGCGCAAAAATCAGCCACTGATAAAAGTGTTCAAAATGAAAACGTTTTTTGTAGATTTAAGCTCAACCACTTGAAAGCCCCGCAAGCGCATTGTCAGTTACTTTGGTGGTTGATTTCTAAATTAACATCGTTGCCGTTACTCCGATAGCCAATTACAATTGAATCCTTAGTCGTATTGCAACCTGCTTTGACGAAAGCCACTCTCTGTTTATATTCAAACGTAATGTGTGTTTACCTTTAAACAACTGAAATGTTTTTCTCCAAGGAACTATGCCAGTACGCGCACGTCGTATTTTGCGCCTTCAGGCTAGGGCACTAACAGGATTCTTCACAAAATCACAGTGAAATCAACACCGCAGGTCATTGGCCGATCGCTGGTCGGAAGCGCCAACTCTATTTTTTTGTAATGTTTTTTTTCTTTGACGTTGATGCACTACAACGAATACGAAGTGCACCCTCAAATACTTAGACCGCTATGGGTCTTCCAACGATGTATTTTTTGTTTTCCTAAAGCACCTCGCTAGTTTCAGGCAGACACCACTGGCGGCCGTTGACGGCAATGCACCTTTCGCTCTTGACCACTTCGACAGCGCGTGGTCTCACTGACACAGTCTTCCTTACTTTTCGCCTTCGATGAATCCAAGTCAGTCGGCACTGGAATCCAACCAGGAGGGTGTCGTCGTAGCCGCAGCGCCAGTCAATGGTTCTCCCTTGAACGCTAATGACCTCCTCGGTCGCTATGTTCGGCGCCGTTGTCCCTGATGTTACGTTACAGCTATCACTGTGCTAACTAGTGAATTTGTCGTAGGGGATGTGGGCGCCACCGAGGAATCGCACCGATTCCCGTTCAGCCGGTATCGACTAAGCGGACTCTACGGCGAATAGTCAACCAGAAATGAGCTGAAGTATTCGGCAAACATCGTGAACAGTTCGGCCGGCAGTTGCCGAACCGTAGCGCCCGCACAGGCGGCAGCGGCAGCAGCCGCCGACATCAGTGGGCCAGCTTGACTCTTCGACAGTTCGTTGGTCTGATCGCCTTTCTCCGCTGCTATCTCTTCTTCCAATGTCTCCAACGCTTCAGCGTCTCTTTACAGTGAACGCGTTGTCGACTGTATCATGCGGTATTAGCTAGGGTTGAGGAAATGTATACTTGTATATAGGTAACGATGTCTGACGTTGCTTATGATCGGTCAAACCGGTGCCGTTCACCCACTTGTTGCTGCCGACCATTAGTTGTTCTCGTCGCGGAGCTCCTGTATGTGTGCGTTTGATGCGGACTCGACTTGACCCGCCGCCCTAACTTCGTCTTATCCTGTTCTCCCTATGCGTCGATCACATTTATTTTCGATGTATCTCTCTCTCAGACTTTATAGTTTTTATTTCTTATTGCACCACCCCCCTCCATAGTTAGATAGTAAAGGAGGGGGGGGCGGGGGCTCCTTTACTATCTAACTAACTAGGGGTTGGTCTCTGTCCTACAAATAGCTACTCGCGAAGTATTTTGTAGCGAAGATCCACCAACAGACCGAAGCACAGAAGCCTAGATAACTCCCCCCTGAGAATCTCCTCCGTTTCTGTGTCATAGGGCAGCGCCAAATATCTCTGCGCGGCTGGTATCTCAAAGCTGTCGATCGAAAACGGAGAATTGTTTGGTGAAGCTGATGCAGCGGCCGCATCGTAGTCTCTTGATCCGTTATTCGACTGCGCGAGCAAATGACGGCTGTTCGGGATCTTCGGGCCAGGGCAATGATTTGACCGCGTTCGGTTCTATCCAGCGCGTTCAAACGAGGGATATTTCGCGAGTGCGAATAGCTGAACGTTTCGGTGTGAGTGCATAAGTATGTGCGTTGTTAAAGAGGGAAAGCCGAGTAAACAGGAGAAAAGGGGGAGGGGGATCTGACCGAAGAGAGGGGATCGGCCGACAGTAACTATTGGCCGAGCGACCGACTAACTCACTCTGAGCTCTTCAGGTCTGCAGATTTTCAGAAGAGGGCGAGGGGACATAGACTGGAGGCGACCTGCGGTGAACAGAGCGAAAAAGAAAATCATGCAGAACCACAAGGAGATAAAGATCGGCTACGAGAAAAAGATTTCAACCAAACCACCCATGCAATTGTAGCCACCGATTCGATAGGTCGACGTGTGTCTGCTGATCTTTCGGTAGCCATAGTGAGAGCTGCACTAGACTAAATCTCGGTAGTGACAAAGTCATCTAACAAATGCAGCCCTACAGGTTCTTCAGCTAAGAGTTGATTTTAATGCCACCTATCCAATAGAGAACTTCAAACGGGCGGTACGGCCATGCGGTGATAGGATGCTGCTTAAATATAGAAGATCACGAAATCTCTAAATAAGCATATTCGAAGGTAATTTGTTAAAAGTACAAAAAGACAGCTTCAATAAAACGTGTTCGCTTTTAAACCATGTATGTTTGTTTGTCCCGAAAGTCAGTCAGGTTCCCCCTCGCTTTTACTTCTGCTCCACCAAAATGGCCAGCACAATCATCAGGGGACATTTGTTCATAGGTGAAAGATGAAATTTAACGATAGTTGGCCATTACTTTTGAAAGATTCCTCCGCATTTGTTAATGACTGGACTCCTACTTGTGATTTCCTGGCAGAAACACCTTTCAAACCACTCTAATTTAGAGAACCTTACACGCGTATTTTCCAACCTCCACACAGAGGTGCGTTACTGAATAAAACAGTGTAACAGCGTGACTCATAACTTTCTTTATTTAATCACAGATGCCGATGGCGGCGTGACAGCGTGGTCGGTTCCTTGCTAGGTCTACGGTATTCGCAGTCACTGCCGTAATTGCCTGTGACTCCTGTCGTCGATGAATCTATTCGATACGTTTATTTTTACCTATTATTAGTAAATTACAAGCACGCCAATATTAGTTAGTAACAACAATGTTTGAAAGAAAACAGTTATAAATGATTACTGTTTTTCAGTAACATACGGAAAATTACAAATTTCCTTTGCCATAATTAGTGCGTGTGCTTCGAAATGGCTTTGTTCAAGTACCTGCTAAGTTATCGTTGTTACTGCTTTACCAGCCCTTAGAACGACGACCTTCCTTATAGTAGAGATCTTTATTTCATAGTACATATTTTGTACTGTGAAAAAATGAAGGTCTAGATATCTGCGGTAGTAAGTTAGAGCAGCTTGACGATGAGCTGCCAAGCTGTAGTTCTTTGCTGGAACTAGTAACGAGTGGAACTTTTCGTAGAAAACGCTCAGCTGATTTACCATGCATGTGGGTGTTCAATGTACTCTTCCCAGGCTCCCTTGTTAGGTTTCGCACATCTGTATATTGAACATTGAAATTAGGATTTTTATGATCTATGCGTCGACTTGAAGGTTTATTTCAAACAGTATTGTGTATTTGATAATCGCATTCTATCGTTTGTAATGTCGTTCTGACGCGCGGTTTACTCGTCTAAGTCGAATACTGTTAAAGTGGCCATTTAACCATCTCGATTCTCAAGCCGATTTCAATGAACTTGAAACAGTGCAAGGGATTACCATGTTGACCCAGCGCATTGTTAACGCTAATATGGTGCCCAGATTAAATGGGCATTGTTGTGTGTTCGTTAGGTGTAATGCTCGAAGTAACGTTTTGCTGGCCTAAAGAGTGTTATCTAATGTGATGCGTCCGAAACTAGTTACTAGGCTTCCGTCTAGCTAACTGTCACTCATATTATACAATGTAAATTGTACAGCGGCTTATTAAACAGATTATAAATAATAGAAAAAGAGTAAATTATTGTTAACAAAATGTATAAATCAGTTCTTCTTGGTGCTGGCATTAACAGTTCAGGGCTGAGAACATTAGCAGTTCCGAGACGAACTCGCGCACTTTTGCATACAACGCTCGAAATTTACCTGCGCTTACTGTCTTTTACGTCGGCTTTTAGTTTGTTTATTAATAGTAGGCCAATTTATTGTCTATCTTTCGTATTTTCATTAGAAATTTTCCTAAAAGCACCAATCAATACGAAAAGATATGACACTGGTGTTGACTGAAACATGCACTTGAGCATGCATAAATTTGCTAATTGGTTTACTAAAATTTTATCAATACCTATGCCCTCCACGAAATGTATGTTATTCCGTTTTTCCTCGAGCCCTCTATTTTTTGGCATACTCTGTTCAGAATGGAACGTCTTATGTAATTAACGCCAGGTAACGATACTACTGAGTGTATTGAACGGCAATTTTATTTAATTTTTTTTTAAAAAAAATTTAAAAAAGCTGAAATTCTACTATCGTAGAGAATGATTCTAATTTTGGTACCTTACACCACAGGGTACTTTAAATAACTTTCTCAATACTTCCTCGTGGCAACTACATCCTAGCACTATTTACTTTATATTAATAAACCAAGATAGAAGATCCAATTTTAAAGCATAAAAATGATTAGCTACAAAATGGTGCTCCCGATGTTATCTCTACGTTACCTTTTTTTTTTTTATGAAATATGTTTTATTGGCATCGAGTTCCGTTTGTGCACCACTGAGTTTACCGGGCAAATTTTTTTTCTGTTCCAAGAAAAAATGAAGACGACAACTTTCTCTTCTTATTTGGTCACGAACCTGCCCATACTCACGAAAAAGCGAACCTACTGCCCCTTGGTAGGTGCAATTTTTTTAGGGCAGTGCCTTAAATTCTGAGTATTGCCGGAGCGGTACCATTGGCGCCATCTTTGCAAAGTAGATTAAAAAAAAAAAGCTGCGAAATAGAAAAAGGTGGCCCATACTCAAGCAAAAAAAATCGGTACGCTAAATGCGTGTGACATTATTTTCAAAATTGACACGTAACGACACTGTCCACAGAGCTTCTACCTACAGAGTAACAAAAACTAAGGTCACATATTTAAACCTGTGAAACTGAACTTGAATAATCGAAGTTATGATGATCATGAGCAAATACATTTCTTGCTATTTTTATTGAAGTTGCGGCACTATGATTGTGCTATCCATGAAGACCATTTACCGATACAGTATCCATATATATATATATATATATTGTTACTAATAATTACAATAGTTATAGCACAGCATGATCGAATACACAGCACATAAGCCACATTAATTAAAACTACGTTTTTTTTTTTATTATTTAATGGTTTTTACATTATTAAATATATGGCTATTTCTCCATCGCATGCTATCCGGTCGCTTGGGCGTTGTTTTATGTACAAACATTTCAAATAATTGCTGATGTTATTATAGCCTCGCTATACAAGTCAGCCGTGAAGAATTGATTGAAATATGAAATTTTTCTCAGCTTTTCGGTGCGTAGCCTTATGCTCATATCAGTAGTAACCAGTAAATGTAAATACGCCGCTAACGATACAGTTTTTCCCACAATAGAGTACATACTTAGACCGAGTGAACCGTCTCGTCTCAACCTCAGGCCATGTTGATAATGAGCTCATAGAAAAGTATCCTGTTTGAGCCTTATCTGCGGTATGAATCGCGTGAAACATCGCGGCATAAACCGCGTATTATCGTAGTTTATAATTGCAAGATCGTGATGGTATTCAGTAGCGTAAAAAACGTACTTTCGTTTGACAAATGGAAAAAAAGCCCCACTGAAAAAAGAATCTGCGAAGACAGATTACTCACAAATACCCCAAGAAAATTTTTTGTTCAACCAGTTGCCTATGTATTTTTGGGTTGAGTTTTTTTATCCTCTCAGAACTAATGTGTCATTATGATCAGCTTTTTTTCGAATCACCCGCCTTTACGTAACGGATACGCTAAATACAACAGCTATAATACAATAGAAGATGTCACATTGCAATTGGTCGAAGTAGAGCATCTAAAGACCCTTAACGAGCTACCTTAACTGTGACAAATTGGCCATAGGAAGCGTGCAGTTAATGAGGCTTGTTTTTCGTGAAGCCGCGCATGCATGAACGTGAGCATTTCGTTGCCAGTGCTCCCTCACTTATATTTTAGGGATAGGCAATCTTCCTCGAACATTGTTCGTAGAGCTAGAAAATCAACAATCTTCTTACATGATTCCTTATCAAATAGTAACAAATCAGCGCTGAAAATGCCACGGCCTCCATACGTCATCATCGTCTTCGCTGACAATTCCAGAGTCGCCACCCATCAAGACAAAATTATAGCGGGGAGCCGAAGCTCCCCCAAACGCGTTTTTTGAATAATTGACTGGTTGGTTCTGATGCTCTTGTAGTTGACGAAGCGACGATGTGTGCTGGAAATCGAGTTCATTTGCAGACGAAACGCTACCGTGGGGTGTTGTCCCGAAGACGCTTTCGTCGGAAGAACTCGATGCGCCACTGCTTACCGAGGCCAGGTATTTCTTCCGCGGGTTTGGAAAAACAGTTGTACTGCTTCCACTTCCAGGCCCGCCACCTCCGTAACTTCCTCCTCCAGTGCTGTTAATGCTGCTGCTGCTACTTGTCCGAGTCGAAGCTTGCATAATTTTCTTGGAAAAGTCCAGAGGAGCGTCGTATTGATCACCGTCATCCAATCCAGCTGTCGCTGGTGAGTGGTCGTCATCCATTGGTTCATCTCCAAAAGAGCCTCCCGTTGAGTCAGCGCACGACATTGAAGCCGATGGATTTCGATGGTCTTTTTTACTCACGAGGTTTAAGCCAACACTCATGTGATTATTGTTGTTGGTACTGCTGCTCGTCACGTTGTTGACATTGTTGTTTAGGTCATTTGAAGGGGGTGGTACCATTCCGGGAAAGGCGACCATGTGCGAGGGCGAAAGGTTTAACGGGGCTGCCACCGAGGGAAACGAGGGTGCCACTGGTGGAAGTGGCGGCGAAGACCTATGCGAAGGAGGCGATAATGGAGGATAGGGTGAATACGATAACGGTGATGAAGATCGCTCGCCAGCAGGTAGAGCAGGCGGCAGTTGTCCTTGCTGATCGGGTTGGCTTGCCGGCGAAAGTGTTAAAGGATAGCCAAGCGGAGGGCTCACCGATGGACCGTTGCTCGTGTCCAATGTGTTTATGCAGGATGATAGATGGCCTACAATGCGAAAATGAGAATAAAATACGGACTTATAATATCATTTTGTCTACTAAGCCTTGTTAGCTGAATGCATGTAGCTGGCAATAGAAGTTGTGAGAAGGGTGGCTCTGTTTTTAAATTATTGGCATATAGAAAACGTCTCATAGCTATACCTGATATTTATTGTTCGCCGACACAGGTGTTCATTATTTTCCTTTATACCTATGTGTGTCAGAGTTTACAGTAGAGTTTTGGATCGGTAACGGGAGTGATTTGCATCGGACGAATTGGTGCCACCGCTTCAAAGCGACCAAGGTGGCCGTTAAGAATCGCGTCTGACCGTAAGCGAGCCACCTGTTTTGGTCTAGGATTGAAACTTGGCACGAAAGTAGTACGTCGCTCTGCGACCGTTGGAACCGGGTGCTGCCGCACCTGTGGGACGTAAATCTACCAACCCATTGACTACCACCATTTGCGGACTAATTTGAATGCACGTGTACTTGAATGCATAGCCAGTAATGTACGGTAGAGAAACAACAAAAATGATCGACATATACTCATAGTAACCTGTTCGGGTTAAAGCTGGCGCAGCAGATCGTGTCCGGACCGCCGACACGATCGTTGCCTGACTGCCGTTTGCGCTAAAGCTAGCGTAGCATTATACCCCTTATAAAAAATACCAGAAGCCGTAATTTATACCTTATGTTTCTGTAAAGCGTAGAATATAACAACAGTGAACCTACCAATGAGCTTCTGCTTGACGTCCGGCTGAAGCACTTGAACATTGTTGACGAAGCGGGATACTTCGTTCGCGCACTCAGTATAGCCATCGCGATATTTCGTAGTGCCCTCTATCGGGAGAGTGGGTGGTTGGCGTACCTGTCGCTGAACACTCTTTAGGTGGCAAACTGCCATTTCGAGGATATCCGCTTTTTCCAACTTATTATGCCGTGCAGGCTAAAGGACAAAGGATAAAAAAGAATTTATGAACTCATTATAAAAGACGTTCCTGCGCTGAGCTAAAAAAAACTTAGTCAGATTTTTTTTATTGTTGTGAAGCATGAAGTCCTTCTTTCTCGGCTAATTATCAGTAACCTAGATTAGTAAATATATTCACAATATCACGACTTGCTTCACCTTAGAAAGCGCTACACATAATTGCCAAAACAATGAAATCCTATCGTTTGCGCGACGAGCTACGTACTACATCTAGTAGTATGGTAGAACAATGACCATAGTCTAGTTTTCTTTAACCCGGGTAGAGAACCCTGATTCTCACACTGGCGGACATGCAACATAGATAACATGCTTAATTGTTCTGCGTACCATACTTATTCACGTGTACATCAATATCTGATAACAAATTTGTATCGATACGTTCGACCTGCTGTGTGCAATACGTATTACAGATGTAATTTTTTATTAAAAAAAAAAAAAAGCGTGCGAGCCTATCATCTGCCAAGGCGTAATTAAATCACAAACATCGATGTTTCATTATGATGATCGGTTATGTTATTATACAGTGGTAAGCGATGAGGGCACCATAATATGACTGATAACAATTTTAGGACGAAAAAAGAACCGACAGAGTAGTGGAACCGCGATTGTCCTACTTCGAAGTCGTTCCATGCTCAGTAATCGTATAACTTGCCATGCTGCTTGCTTCAATAACTAGCGACGTTCATTGTTTCGAAGTAGACCGACCCACCCACCCCGTCGGGCCTGACTTTCTAAGGATCTGCATTGGCCCTTCCATCGACATTATGATCTGTCGAATGCGGTGGCAACAGCGATAACGACAACGGCTAGTTTACTCACCACTGCCTCCTCTGATTTTACAGCTTTTCGATTCGCTAAACAACACCGATGTTTCGATGGTAATTCATTAGAAGACGCGCGTTCTGACTTTCTAGCGGCTTCCTTCGTCGCCGAAACACAGTAGCGGGTAGATCGATTGTGATTCCACTGCTGTGATACAATTGGATTTTGATTGTCAATCCTGCTCCTATTATTGCTGCTGATCGTGGCGTCGGCTAGCACAAATGACAATGAAATTAGGCTATTTTGACGTCGCTATTGGCCAAGACCTGGACAGCCACCACGCGGTCGGTCACGATTCGACCGTAGCCGTAACGATCTATTCGAAGTAGTTAGACAAAGGCCGTAAATAATATGACAAAAGACATCTCTACCTGATGTTCCCCTGTGACGCCAGATGCCGCGGCCGTTTTTCGCAGCTTGTCGCTCATTAGAGTTGACAATAATTATCAAATATAAATTGCCTTTGTTGATTTCGGCTTTTTCATCTGGCCTTTTCTAGAAGACTGTCCACGTCAGTCGGCTTCCAAGCAATAAAAATAATAACAACAACACGATGTACGTATACGACAAGAACGAGCGCAGGATCTGAAATGGCAGGGTAATAGCGCTTCGACGATGACTACAACGATTGACGAGATGGAGAACTTGGCTGGGACTAAGGGGATTCTGTTCTTCGTCGTGCGGCGCACATTAGCTGTTGTCTGAACAGACGTAACAACTACCACCAGCCTCCCCGATAGATAAGTACAGATCCTCATTGAATGGCACAGTATAACTGCATCAAACGATTGTGATGGGAGAAATCCAGTGATTTTTACGCGTGTGACGCGACGGTAATGATAGAAATTATTATTTCGCCCAGTGAGCATGATATAGCTGTTGATGATAGTAACGTGCTCATTGCATGTCACGATGACGAAGAAGTTTTTCGATCTCAGCTAAGTCTGAAGATTTGTTCCGAGATGTTTTACTCTGAGGTCCTGCTCTTGTTATTAGTGTCGTTTCTTATTAGCCTGCGTACTGCGGTGGACGCACAGGCACAAACAAAACCGTCGTCGATGCGGCTTGTTAATGCTAGCACACTCGGTATATTTGAACCTCGTTATTAGGCAGGGGCTTTTTGCTTGTGGGAGATAGTTCGCAGCGACGACGGAAGAGAACGCGTCACGCCACTGTATGCCGTCGCCACAGACGCGAGGCACCGTTTCACAAACGCTTAGCGATGAAGCCCCCTACCAATCGACGATGGCAGCTCACGATTTGTAACGGCTTATGTAGCACTGTCCAGTCGTAAACGGCAGCTTGTGCGTATATTGAAAGACATCGACAAAAGCCGAATCAAACAATGAGACATGTGATATAAAATACGCAAATGTTGCATACAAAATATGATAACGTTGAGAGACTATATACAGTTGAAGGAAGGTTGAAATTTACTAAGTGAAAGGTAGAAGCTTACCAATGGGTCGACAGGCAGAAGGCGTACGCATAATTCTGTATCACTATAGTTATTTGCACTGATGACAAACTGGTAGTTAGTAACGTTACATCGTCTTGATTAGACATCTCATTGTAATGTATCTTTTTCTTGCTCCATAAGTTCCTCATGGATACATATAAACATACGGCGGATCAGCAGACCGTGTGCTTGATGGCTCGCTGAACGAAGGCGCCGTCTTCACTAAATAAACAATTGTTCCCTTTGAATTTCTGGATGAAGCCAAATTGCTTACTCATCAGCAGAAAGAGACAGAGCCTTTACATATTCACAACATTTATGCCATGCTATAGCCCATTATGGAGATGCAGCCTACATGGACGCATCTTAAATAAAAGTATTTGGAGTCTTACGTCTCATACTGCGAAACATATTAACCTCGTTTTAAGCCTAGATAACCTTACATGTGCTCAGTTTTACGCATGTGTCAAGCCTAACGGATAAACATTTTACCCACGACATGAGTATTACCTGATATTTAAACTTTAAACGGGTATCACTTCATTGGCAGTACGATGCTTTTCGACAGCGGCTTAGATGGCTAAAGTGCTCGAATGCCATCATCTGTTATTGCATATTAGTGCTAGCCGGTGTAGCAGGTATACTGATGCTAAAAATCCACGAGTCCGCAAATTTACGTACGCCGGCGGCGGCGGCGGCGGCGGTGCGAATCATTGTGCGTGAACTAACGACCGGATCAGCTTTTTTGAGCAATACACTGTCCGAGTTAACAAGCCCGTGTGCACAGCACGGCAACTGCTGTGCATCTGAACATCATTGCCGTCTCCTTCCATTACGATACAGTCACGAACTGCCCGAGGGCTTCTGACCGCAAGCTACTTGCAACTAAATATCTACGGCTCCAGGGAAAATGGCTTGGGACGAGTGGCGTCTCTGATCTCTTCAGATGGGCGATTCGATGTAATGCCTCGAGCAAATAGACTTCGTCAATCACACCAATTACATATACATGCATGTCATATTGGGTATAGCCACAGATGTGTCAGCATAAAATACCATTATCTGCAAAATTAGCCACTCTGGGTCACATCCCCTTTGAAGGCCTTATGTGCACGCGCGCTGTGCCGACGCTGCGGCCGAATATTACATTAAAATATATGAAAGGTAATGTTTGGTGCCATAGAAATTTGTAGGCAAACATGAAAATATGCACAGTGGTATACCGGAGTATAAAGTACAGGCAATCGTCGAATGGAATTGTCTAGTCCAATTATCAAGTATCGCCTTGGCAGGACTTGCATTACTTTTTGAATGTGAAATAAGCGTACACGTTAGTTAAATAAAGCCATTATATGATGGGCACTTACGTCTTTGTTGAGCGCTTCTAGAATAAGGTCCTTTAGTTCTTGTAGACATTGATTTATCCTAGCTCGGCGCCGCTTCTCCATTAATGGTTTGGTCGCCTGCAAATAAAGAACATAAAATCGCTTATTACATATCGTGAGTCTCCACTAAATCTACCTCTATTAAATAGTTAGTGCCACCGACTTTAGTATGAGCAACAATACTTAGATAATTAACGGACGGCGGTACCTTCGTTTACGTTTTCCTGTTACAAATTATGGAAGAAGCCAATTACGATATAATTACAATCAGCTTGATTCGTATTTATTTTATTCCAGGTATGCTGATACGTTGACAAACCAACGGTAGCTGGCCACAACGATAACCTACGTATCCCAAAGTGACGCCTGTTTCTAAGACGAGAAAGATTACGATACAGAGGTTTCTGTATTAGATTCGTACGCGATAATATTGGTATCTTTCATCGAACACTCAGCAACAGTCTACGGTATAAATCGAGTTTTGGGGGGGAATGTGCTTGGCTATCAAAACGATCCACACAAAGCGTTAGGTACAATATTAGGGTTATTTCGTTCAAAGTGCTCCAATCAATCTACCGCCCTGATCTTTTAGTGTAATTGCACGTACGAAATCCATGTCCAATAGTGGATCCTGTCCTCATACAGGATGCCGGCATTCAGTGGCGTCTTTTGATATTAAGGTTTTTAAGGAATTCGATTGGCGGCAGCAACAGTAGTATCGACAGCGGCCTCAGCTTTCTTGGCTTGTGGTAGGTTGATTAATAGTACGGCTCGGAACTCCATGGAGTACATTCAAGTTGGCGTGAAAGCTATAGTCTAGTCTGGCAACAAGCGCTCGCGTTCAAAATAGCAAATTTCACAGAACACTCGATACCGACGAGAGAGACCGAAGGTGACAACTCGTCCACTCCACTGATTATGCTCTGGTACTTCTAAGTACCCACTGGATACTCAACGAAATACCGTTCGGACAGACATCAAATGGATAACAAATCAGTATCGCAACTCGACTATTCTATGTATGACAAGACTACTTCCCATCCGTGGCCAAAAATGTGGCACTTATCAATAATACAAGGATACCGATCCCATGTACTGGCAAGTTAAGTACTATAATTGAAATAAATAAAGCAAATGGCACCCCTAGATAAATAAGCAAATCACTAAATGTTATCGTATTCGATTGCGCACGGGGTCACAGTTCTTTTCTATGATGGGTTTCTGTGTGCACAGTTGCTGCTGAGAGCGATTGAAAACGACAAAGATTTCAGGCTAACACTCGTTGCAGGATCTGATAGATCTGAACTCAGCTCGCTACAGGTAGAGGAATAACTAGTGGCAAGTCAGGGAAGCTTTAAATTTGGAAA
The DNA here is from genome assembly GCF_002443255.2 of Varroa destructor. Taxonomy (NCBI): domain Eukaryota; kingdom Metazoa; phylum Arthropoda; class Arachnida; order Mesostigmata; family Varroidae; genus Varroa; species Varroa destructor. The sequence continues at coordinate 14,138,141 of NW_019211459.1, read as the reverse complement.
TAGATAGAATACCATCAAATCAGCCAACCAGTTTTCAATAACGACATAAAATGATAATTAATTGCCCCCATAATGGACCATTATCTAAACTGTAGCTGAAAGCAGATGACGAATTATTCATGCAGCGCTTTTGCTGTTATTTACAGTCATTCAATGAATGGGGTTTTATGTGTGTTACGAACATGACTCACTGCGACCCAAGCTAAAGTTTTCAGCTGTAATATTGAGTTATCGAAGCAGTGCCGTAGCTAGCCATCGATCGTATATGTGTGTACATAAACAACAAAACGAAACGTAAAAAGGGCAAAAAAAATTCTGGTAATGTCGCTGCGGTCGTGCCACACAGGGCAAAGGAAGAATCTTCACCGCGAGAATAACATCGTTCCTACAAAAATTAGCAAGAACGATAAGCAACACGAAACACATTGTGGACAACAAATAACATCTGCATACGCTTCAGTCCTCAACACATAGGATCGCCTCAAACACATCGCATCTTTAGTGTTCATCTCTTTAGTTGATTCCTAGAAACGTGGGACCTGCTGCTATGTTTCTTTCCGTACACAAATAAATCCTGTGCATTTATGCGAATTTTCTTTCTCTGACATCGTCGGTGATATGAAGACAATCGCGCGTAGCGCTTGTGCCGTTAGCGCCGCTGTGGTTCTGTGTTTTTGATACTCCTAATAATAATGATAATAACAAGGACGCTCAAGGCTTGTTCTCTTAACTGCGTCCCTTGGCGTTGTCGTAGACCAAGCAGCCAATGAAGAGTGAAGATAGATTGAGGTGCGAAGTCATATGGTGTGAAGAACAGAGAACCGTGAAAATCGAGGTATGTTCGCGCGTGAACTGAAGTATGCAGTAAGACGAAGGCGCGAGGCTCTGGGAAGAATGCACCTATCGTGGAAAAATGATAAGGTGAAGCCTGGGGATATTTGGTGCGCGTGGCTGTGCGATGTGATCGGATGGGTGTTTGTTTGAGACTCACTTTCTGTGTATGTGTTTCTACGTAAGCACGACATTAGTTGGACGTCGTACGCGCCGCGCAATATCGATAACGGCAGCATGCAGAAGAACACCTAATACACGGCTTCAAACAGACCACTCCTCATGTTTACACTTTGATGTAAACACACGAAAAGAAAGCCATCATGACATTAGGCAGACGGCCCAGGGGCGAGAAAATTAGCTCAAAAAGAAAATTGAACAAACTTCAACACCCCTGTTTTTAACGCCCCCTACCCCCGACTCTCAGCTAGATCTTCGGAGCTGTTGGCGAAAATATTAGATAGTGTTTATTGCTCTATGCACATACGTGTATATACACTAACAGATCAAAAACGACTTAGGCTGTATGGTGTCTGTGGACACCAGTCGAAGCTGACGCGAAATATACCCCTGCAATCAGTATGCTCTGTGTTGTTTGAAGCTTTTAACAGTTTCGTCGTCGCTGCTAACTTACGTGCAGCCGGCGTGTAGACTAGCCAGCATAAGTTGCCTTTGGTGAGTTCTGCTGAGCCGAGTGAATGCTCATTTGTGCATAGTCAGGAGTAGTTTAAGTATACGACTCGACCCTGAACTTATCTGTCATATAACTTCTGGTTCACCTCGTGCTAGTTGATCCTGTTATTAAAGGTATATCGTATACGATGAAGATTGTATTCGCGGTTTGAAACATAACAAATCTATTTGTAGACTTAACCTCTAGGTAAACAATATACAAGATAATTTGGCTATGGCTTCATAACAAAAAAATTAAATAAAAAATCGATTACGCATAAATGTTTGGGCATGATAACAAAGGCAATTTAAGTTTTGCTTCAATTAAGTTAAATCTTAACAAAGTCATCTAACTTATTTTATGCATTTCTCAAGATTTGCAATTTCAACTTCTATACATGTATGATATAAATTAAACTCTTCTGGAACGAATCATTTCTATCGCCTCTTGTATAATAGAGCATGAAACTTCAGACACTTCGACCAAATGATTAAGCAGCGTCCACCTCGGATTCGAACTTAGGCCACTTTATGTGTTCCTTACATCAGTAGATACTATAAAACGATTAGAAGGACGACGAAGAAGGCTTAAGAGGTCCGCCAGTTCAAATGCAGGTTAAACCAGACGTAGTAGAACTAGTTTCTGAAATATCAGTATTGCTCACATGCAGATTTCAGACCTTGCAGGAAATATCTCTGCACTGTCCTACAGCTTTAGGCTAAAGTTGGATTAATTTTTACACTGTTTTCAAAACAATGGCTTAGCCCTTATTAAGAGCGTGAACTCGCTTCCATTACAAGCCAGCAATGGTGTCTTGGAATAATCTTACTTCATTCAACTGCATATGTAATGGCTATTAGCCAAATGCATTTAAAATGCCAACCATTGTCCTCGTTTGTTTCGGACCGCCCATTAAAGTATAGACGTTATCTTTGTGGATTGGGAACAACGAGAAGCCAGGATCTCCTTTAATTATCATTACGGCACGCAACGTTCTATTGTTTCAAGCAATATGTCATAATTGGATTGGTAACTACTTGTGAAAAGGCCTGGCCTAACTTGAGTGCACCTTACAGGCAAGCATCAACAATCAACAACTCTAACTAGCTTAAATGTATTTTAATATCTATAATTGTTAGTACTAAGGTGGCTGCTGCCTTTTCTTTTGACGTGGTCTCACCTTACGCAACTCCTGGGCTGGAGTGAGCGGTTTCCCGCTATCGCCTGATCCCGGACGCACATCCTGCGAATGCATTGCTGCTCGAGGCTGATCTTTGCGCTTCGACTCTTCTCGAAGAATCCTTCCGTTAGATGCCCCAGTCGACGATGAGATCACTGCGTCAAGTTCATCTGATGACACTGAACCACAGCTCAGATCCATGACTATCTAAATACACCGAGGGGCAACGTCCCTTCCGCACTCGAACTTATAATGCCCGCTTCCCGTCTAGTACGTTAACTTGAACTTGTGTGGCATATTAGCAATTTCCTAACGCTGTCGTATAGGGTGCCTGTTCCGCCTCTGCAGGTGTCCTTCTCCAAATACTACATTATATCTTCCTTTCCGCGTGGCGCTCTATCACTGTAGTGGTTCTTCTTCTAGTGCTTCGACTTAGAGAAGCCGAGGAAGATTGCCGTCCTCCGGTCTCGTCGTCAGTGAACGGCAAGAGACACTACGCTTCGTCCTATTCGGCCTTCTACGCTAATCTGCTAACGGGTGCTTGTCGCCTGTCGACCCAACCTTATGATTGAGACAAGTAACCTGCCCGCCTGCCGATTACCCTCTCCACATTGGGGTGGGGTGGAGAGGAGGCGGAGGTAGATTCAAGGCCCATCTAGCTGCCTCAATCAAGGATGCGGCCGGGGGTAGTCATGGCCTGGGGACCACAATAAGCCAAGCCTACTGGCGAGACAGAAAGGTCTAGCAAGGGGCGACTATGCTTAGTAATATCGTAGTAGGCAGGTTCGCTGTCGAGTTACCGGCTTTGGATCTCCAATCGGCACAGGTTCTTTTTCGTCTGAACAGAAAAGGCTGATGATGAGATGATTTCCTAGCTCAATAGAGGCCTTACTGATTCTGTTGTGTTTCCTCGCTCGGGTAAACGAAAACCAAAACCGACAATGTCAGCACGATGGCTAGCAAAGATCAATGCTCTTGTCTCGCCGTTTACCGACCGAGTTCGTTATACTGGCTATCCTCTGTACTTCGTCTTTTTCTGCTGTTAGAGATCAGTTATGAGGTAGACATAACGTTAGTAGAGTCAGTGTTTCTTTCATTTGGTCTGTTACGAGCAAAAAGTGTCTACTGCTATTTTTCTTGCGATCTTTTGGCTGATTATTGTGCACTTGCATAGATTCACATGTAGGTCGATGTGTGTATGTGTGAGGAAAGTAAATGGGAAGAAGGTTGCTTCAGAGACCAAAATCGAGAGCGGCATGGGCCGGGACCTTCAGAGATGACTCGTTTCCCTTCTGGTGCTGTTTATACCGCTTCTCTTACCGCCGCCACTGCTGATCAAACGGTCGAAGGGGCGAAAGCGCTTGGAGTTATTGGCCGTCACCTAGCACTCTTCACTCTCGATGTTAGGATAGGTGGGAATGGCAAATCCGTCGAGACCAGAGAGGCACCTGACTATTCTCTCCGGGACCCTACCCAGATCGTTCTTAACTTTTGGGACCTCACAGCGCTGTCTATGTTGCAGCAAAGGAAAACTACTGAGTAGGGTTAGTCTTTTCGAACTCGCTGTGCTTATCTGTTCGATGATTTGTTGATGTGCCGCGCTATGGCCACGGTATCAACGCTTCATCGAACCAAGCTTAGTGACTGTTAGGCATTGGGTGTGTACACAGCCCGCAGCAGAAGCAATATTTAGGCGTGCGATCACCGCTCGTTCATAGCCAGTTACTCCAGGGTCATTTAAGAAAGGGGGCAATGTAGCAAAACGGAGATTCGAAAACGGCCGGCCGTAAAGTTGGAACACTGGAACCGGACAGCAAAAGCCGTGGACGACTCTCCTTAATACGTAATTCCGACCCCAGCGATTGCATCTATCAGTCAAATCATCAGGCTGGTTAGCTGTTGTCGTTCTCGGTGTTGTTTAAATTCATGGTCACAGAACGAGACTCTGCTATATGTCGACTACGATCTATTTATGGCAGAAATTGGCCAAAGCGATCTTTTCAAAGACAACGGTAACAGTAAACTCAACACAAACCGATATACGTATACGTAATTGCGTAAGGGAGCCACAGTAGAAGCAACAATCGGTACCCAGAAAAAATTGGTCGGACGCAGACGAGCATCTTTATAGTATTGTCGCTTTTCCAACAGACGAATGAAACCATTTATTGTGATCTGATTATACGAAACAACAAACACTAGAAGTATCTACATCTGCAACATATGGCTTAATTATGTAAAACTTCGCAACAAAATAGTGTATATATATACACCTACAAAAAAGGCTGATCTTGTAGATGGTTACAGACTGATTATCGTGTTTCGTATCCTTGCCGCAATTGGCGATATTGACGACTATTTCAGAACTAAAAGAAACCGATTTGGGCGGTATTGCGCGTCGGCGAAGAGAAAATCGACAGAGCGTAATCCGTAGAATACGCCTGAACAAAAGGACACTTGTACGCACCTATCATATGTAAACACATTCAGATAAACCAGGCTACTTGTCACCCCTTTTTATCCAACAATCATTAGTAACGGTTATAATTTCAGGATCGTTGACTCCGTGATCGTGAATGGGACATGGTCGCCGTCTGGCAAAAATCTAATGCTATGCTATAAATGATAGAGTCAAAGATTTGCTACAGGTTTTTTGAGGTCGTAGTTGACTTCGCCTGGAGTTGCAATGGAGGTAGCTTTCTGGAGTGCGCCTACAACAACAGATAACACGGGGCACGTTACCCAGTGAGCCGAAATCGTTGACTGTGGGTCCGGGGAGAAAATTCGGAGAAGCTTAGCGAATGTCCAAGCTATATTAGATCCTAAATGTGTTGATCAACAAAAAATCTTTTATCTGTTGACAGCGCTGCGAAGTAATACGACGTCGTCGAAGGCAGCAGTTCCGCTCGCAAAATCAACACACAACTCGCTTTATCTAAACGTGAGATAACGTATTGGGCAAGCGTTAGTACGCCCTGAGTGCACAGCAAACAAAGCAAACGCGTTCATGCCGTCGGATAGACCTTACGTTGATGAGATTGTGTTTAATCTGAGCGTAACCGGCTATGGTCAATAAGCTTGCAGGTAGAAAGGAGTCATGACAAACATTCACGCGATAGGCCTACCTAACACGACACTGGTAAGGTATAATTGTCAAGTAAACAACAGGTTCCTGGCTTGTTGACCTTACTGCGTTGTCGAATCCGACAACATTCATCCACCGAATATCCTTGGCGTTAGCGGTAACTTTGGAGCTACAGACGCAGAAGCTAGAGGTCAAGCCAGAAATCGCCGTTGTCGAATTTCAATTGAGAGCTGTCTAGCTACCGCCTGCGCCATATTTCTTTTGGGCATCATGCAAACATTGCATAAAATGAATAGTGAGCAGGTAGGAGAATCTAGGAATAACGAGGAAGAACAGCTGCGATTAACATGGCCGTTAAAGACACATCGCGAAGAACGGGAAGTCTGAACAGTGGCAGCTGAGCATAAAATGGAGGATTGATTATTTGAGCATCGGCAGACGAAAACTTGCCGCAGAAGATCAGTGACACTAAAGGCTGGCTGGAGGGCGGGGGGTTGACGCCACAGGGCGGCAAATAGTACGCTACTAGACAAAGTGAGCAACATATGTATATACAAACAGATACCTCCATTAGCTCAGTTAGCTCTACGCCAATAGCAGTTTTATCTGAATTGCCCCGCTTTCATCCCGCGTACGCCAGACAGACGACGTCTGGTAAGTAATATGGCGTTCGAAAATAGTGGAAGCGGCTGCCAAACCTTCTACATTCCGATGTAAATTAATGTTATTTACCTCATTACTAATGTATTATAGACCTTTGTATCATTGCTGCTGCTGCTGCTGCTGCTGCTATAGTTTCGTGTTTTGTGCGATGCCATTCCACCACCTGTTCTAATATCACTGTTGCCTGATTAGCGATGGAATACATTTACTCGTTCTCGTAATCATTCTAGTTTGACGAAAAGGACTTCGATTGTCCTCATCGGCCTGCGTCGTGAGCAATATTACGTTCAAAGCGTTGTTGTCGTACGGGTGCTACATTGCTTGGTGACTGCTGCAGTGATGGTTCGTGGATGTAATTTAGCGACATTATGATCTGTTAACGTATGGCTTGTTTGCCGCGTATATGTGTCGTCATATGTTATTAATGTGTGAATGGGTACATGAGCGTGCGTTTGTGCCGAATATTGTTGATGGCATGTCCGCTGCTCTTGATGCGCTGATAATAGCGATGCGGTCGCTGCTGCTCGTACTGCCGCGTTCTATCGTTGATTTTCTGGCGACCGGCCGTGTGCTGGATATATCAGTCGTCCATCTGCCTGCTCTTCGTCGATGCAATTCTCCGACGTTGTCGCTTGACGCGCTCCTTTCCCGCGCTGTTGTCTGGTGTAGTGGCACCACTGGTCCGCCCGTAGCTACGGGTTTGTCGATCGCATACTCGTTGGGTTGGTTGGCCGGTGAATCTTTTGCCGCCGCTGATGTCTGTGAATCCAGGCCCTCGCCGGTTCCCACGCCGTCAGCCAACGCCAGACGTGGCAGCCGTACGATTACGACGACGGAGCATCGCCCGCGCCTGCCAGAAGTGAGCAACGGCTACAGGAATAGCAGCAGCGGTGAGTCTGTCGTTAATCGTGCTTGCAGTTTGTCGGTCGCTGTTCGCTGCCAGTCGTCGCATGCGGCAACGGCTGTAGCGAAACTAGTAGCTGTGTGTTGTAGTTTGGCAGCAGTAGCTAACCGCGAAACACACCCGCGACAGCCGCAGCCGCCGCGACCCAGCCGCCGACCCAAGCGTGGGACTGCGCGAGCGAGCACCGGCCATTTAGTCAGCAAACACACATACAGAGGCCTGGCAAATCTCTACGGCGGCGAGCCACAGTCGGCAAAACCACTCAGCAGCAATAGCCGCTAGGGGACAGATACAGACATTACAAAAAAGGTTGCCGAAGATGTACAGGGACGCATGGATTCGACGCCGACCTGTGCCTCTACCTATGACATACGGTCATATTTGCACGCACGCACACACAAACGATCTGCATGCCAATAGACGATCGCGCACGTTTACCCCGGCAGACTCGAGTGACGGCGTCCGTTGGACGGAACGGCCAGCTACGACGGATCAAGCGGCTCGACTATCGAGATAGACGAAGCAAAACGGGTAGAGGAAAGGAGAATCGACTCCGGTATACGCAGTAAACACGCAGTAGGGCAGAGGCAACCGTCCTTACGTGGCACCTACCATCGCAGAGCGCTCTCTCAGCGTATCGGTAGCTGCTGCCGTTGCTACAGCCGCGGCAGTTGTCCAGGGACCGCCGACAGCGCCGTTGTTGCGCGCCCTATGTCATTGTGGAAATGGCCACACGTCGGTCGCACTTCTGTGACGTACTCCCAGGCGGCGCTACGAACAAACGCTTAACGCTCGTTGCCACCGCATTAGTGGCGTATTCGTTTGTTGCGCTGGCTGTCCGCATTGACAGTAGTGGCCCGACCCAGAAATAGCACAGATCCGACAAATACTATACATATGTATGGAGTAGATACAATACACTATTATTATTATATTTATGCGCTTCTAGAAAGGAGGTAAATGCTAATGGAACCATCATGCACTACTACGCAATCCTAGTGCGAAGGGGGATAGGTGGCGGAAACAGAACGAACGAACAAACGTAGCGACGGCCGCCCGTTCGTCAACGAGGCCAAATGCGACGGCGCGATCATCGCCGAAGTGGCCATAGTTGAGGAGAATTTCACGAAAGCAGCGGCTGCCGTCTCTCCGTGCGCTTGTTACGACAGGCTACTGCCACGGCTCACGCCGCAGTGATTGGCAGTGAGTCGTCGCAGCTCAATGCAGCGATGCTTACCAGCAGCTGCAGCAGCGCACTCGCCGCGGCAAGGAATCCGACGCGAGGCGGGACTCAGTCTGCCGTTTGCAAGCGACCGCGATCATCACCGGGGCCGCCACGCCGCCCACCAAATTCTGCACGCGCAGTAGCTATAAGCACAGGCCACAGACGCCGCGGCTACGCGATGTGCTTAACGTCTCAACACGGATGCTGAGCCGACGCAGGACAAAGTCACGCATGTTCCCATCTGGATGGTCGTATCTGTTGTGATCGAGGGTGGCGATGGCGCTGAACGTATGCGCGTTGCCGTCACGCGCGGAACGACAGTCGGTTACAGTATTTGATTGTATATTTTGTCAGTGGCCACTCTGTGACTGGGCACACAGTGATAACTATAGAAGAGCGATAGTATTGAATGTATGTATTATATTTATAGGTGTGGCGTAATGGGCTCCTCAATGTTCAGTAACGATAGGTGCTTGTGAGAGCGGATCGATAATCGAGAAGGATACTGCAGATACTAGGCTGGTGAATGAGCCTCTTCTGACTTTCTGTTCGCCAATAGCTAAGTGTTACGCACCGTTGAAAGCTTTGATTCTCAACCGTCACAATTTTGCTCGCGTAGTCAACTGGTGCGCTCACTTAAGGTTTCAATTATAGCTATGCAGAATGGCAAATAACAGTGTTGTTGATACTTTCTAGTTGTAATTTACGGAGGTCAAGTAGCCCCCGAAACAACTTGGAATATATGTGGCGTATACGATGAAGATTTTGTATACCTGAGAGTAGTACTCAACGGTGGCTTGCAAAAGCCAAACATGGCGTCATTGGTTTAAACAATATATTTCGCTTTTTTTGCTAGAATATCGCTCTTTATAGAGCGAACCTAGGTAAAGTGTATCTACGGGGTAACCGGATCCTGATAGTGTCGTATTTGAATTAATTGACTGGTAAATGTTATATGCTAGATTTGAAACTTTAATCTACTTTGGAGGACAGAGACGATGACATGAGTTACCGGTAGATAAACACAGAGCGACGCCTGTTTGTGGATCACTGGTCAACTGTGTGTCGACTGAGAAGTAGGATAATGTCGGCTGCGCACGTAGATAGCGATCTTGAATTGCCTAATTGGCAAAATCAATACTGCCACTGCACAGGGGCGAAACCTTTTAGTGCCACAATTCATTCTACCAAACGGTGAACTTCTCCTTAAAACAGGGGCCTATAAAGGAGGTAGCGTCGTTGAACTATTCAATCCCTCTCTCATTTCCGATCCTACATTATCAATAGCTGCTCAATGAGCGTAATCCATTTGCTACAAGCGAAATCCTTTATCATCCTGATTTCTAAAGTTCGTCCGAACAACAGCTAAACCTGTCAGTTCTCAGTCACATAACAAAAAAGCGCCGGATTAAAGCAGAAAATCTAAACGAGTTGAAAAAATTTTCTTTTCACCAATCCCGACTACCGGAAAGAAACCATTACAATTTCACGCTCGTCACCTGCATTAACATCCTACTCATATTCAGGCCATCCGGACAAGCGTCGCATCTGATTGAGCACCCTATAGGTCACTTCGGCAGTAGCGGTGAGTCTCCACTCCCAGTCCCCTGGTAACCTAAAAACGACCTAAAACAGTACCGGAAGCAAACAGGCACCCTTAGGCTTATAGTTTTATCTATGTAGAACGGAACGACTGACCAAAACATGAGCCAGATCTCCTTCTCCGCCTATATAGCAGCTCTACGACACCGCGCACCGCACTGCCGAGAGGCACACAGATACGCAGGCACTTTTATTTGCAACAATAACGAAAAAAGCTGAGCGATCCCTGCCAGCCGGCAAAGCTCATAGAAGCTACAAGACCGTGGCACATTATTGCCACAGGCTGCTTTTGCTCGTGCTAATCGCGTGGTTAGTGACCGCTGTCAGATACGTTGGAAAGCCGTACAGCGAAATGAGACCGAAAATCATGCAGATACAGAAAGAGTAGAGAACAGATAGAACGATGGACAGCTGGCGCGAGAGAATGATACAAATCGAGAGGAATCTATCTGTTCGGAGAGAATAATACAGCGGAACATGACGAAACAAAACCGTTCGGTGGGTGTTGGTGGGCTGATCTGGTGTTACAATCGAGCAGAGCGGATTCGCGCAGCAATAGGTCATGTTCAGACAAACCGATCCGATAAATAACTTAAGGGCGCTCTCATGTAGGGCACAATAGGAAAACGTGACTTTTTTTTAGGTGAGTAGAACAAATGCTTGTTTGAACGCATTATACCTGTATGGTAGTGATACAGGAAGAGAAAAACGAGACTGCGTATGGAAAAGACGGATATTGGTTGGTTAATTAATAAAGGCCATTGACAAGTAAGCTTGCTTTCTTGTCCTGATTATCTTATTGCTTTCGAATACTAACGTGACCACTAGTGAACATCAACATATTAACATAACTAACGTAAGATCTGGTGTTTTCGATTGGAATTAAAATGTAAACGTGCCAAAACGCTTCTACGCTCCCTTGCAACCGGGATGCGAAGTGAAACGGCCATTATGATAGGCAGTATGATAGTTAAAATCAGGACAAAGCTTAGTATCAAGCTAAATGTACGAAATGACCCTTTCCAGCAAACGTGACATTGCCTGGTTGTTCCTGTTTAAGTGAAAACGAACCGAAGAATGTGAAGTATATAAAGGGACTATTGTACATATACATTCGTTATCTAGCGAATATGATCGTTACATATATGGACGCTTCTTAATTGTTCTATATAGAAATTCACAACAAAGCGTACTTCAGTATTTTAAACTTTGCTTCACCTGCATGCAATAGATACGTGTAGATTTTTTGAACACTTCATCTTTATTTTAACGTCTTAAAAGTTCCTTTTGTGCTCAGACCCATTGTAGCTATGCTTTCTGCTGCCGCTGGACCAACACCAATGGCAATTAGATGTATCATGGTCTCGAGAGCGAACAACCTGTCGTTGTCGTCTGTTCGATGACCTTCCTCCGTTGATCTTCAGTCTAGCGGCTTCGGGAGCTGTGCAAGAACGAAGTGGCGACGCGGCGCGACAAACCTTCATCTCACTGTTCAACTTGTTCATATAAAGTCACGCATATCCTGACGGACATATCAAACTGCGTTTACTTCATTTCAGCGTCCTTCAGGGTCGCCACAATCAGTTTCTGCAGTGGTCTGAAGTTCGATCTCTTCAATTTCGTCTCCCACTGCCCTTGTAGAATTAAAAATGAGACTAACAACTCATGACGCTTGTCTGAGCTAAGGTTTTTTCAAAGGGTTATTGGACGATTTAGTGCTGTGACTAACCTTTCTCGCTGGCAAACGATCATTGGGGCGAGATCTTGATGTGGCGTGGCATGTCGCGGCGGGAATAAACTCGTTGTCGCAAAAACTTAACCCCCCTCCCAAGTTCCAACCTAGCCACTCTCCCCAAATCTGAAAGAACCAGCATCAAGATAATGCCTGCTCACGATGTCAATCGTTGGTTGGTCGTTCATAACGATGACCACATTGATGACGATGATGATGGCGTTGAACAGGAATGTTTTCTCTGAAGGTCGTCACAGGTCGTTACGGAGAAGCGACCTCAAGGAAAATAGGTTAGGGCACTTTCTCACGGCCGCTCACTTTGAGCCTCACTCTTGCTGCCCGAGCGATGGCCACAACGACAACAAGACACCTTGATCACTAGGCCGGAGTCGCAGGCTGAGGTTGTTCCCTATTCCTGCGCTTTCTTCTTGGACAACAGCATTTTCGAATCTTCCCAAGACCCTCAGAAAAAGACATAGACCAAAGGATAAAGAGAGAAAAGCGAGAACGCACGTGAAAGAGCAGGTTTGAGTCTTAGACTTAAAAGCACGAGTCACAATGCAGGTGAATACAACTGAACTTTCTTGCGACACCATCAACAACAGCCATAACGCCGGCCGCATGGCCTCAGGTCAGCGATAAACCTATTGTGGGCAGTTCGCAAAGGTTGGGACCCACGAGTTAGTACTTGCGCACGATTCTTTCTAGTTTGTGTGTATAACGAGTCTTGAATCAAGCGGTGGTTTTCGAAACTACGAAAGGCTAGCGATGTGTCTCTATCCAAAAAAAAAAAAAAATCGTCAAAAATCGACAAAAAAGACTAAAAAATCGGTACTGAAGAAGAGGTATGTATCGATTTTGTCGTTCGAAACATGAACGAACCGCATGGAAAGGCCAGAAACAACCCGGTACGTTGCAAATAGAACACTTTATTGATGCGTCCTGGTGACGTCTCTTTGTTGTTCATGAATAATTGATATGAGTATGATGTACGCTAGCGGTCTGTGTTAAATGGGTGCGAGCCATTAACCGGAATTGGGATTATGCAGGACGCGTAGTGCTTTACGGAAATGGCAATTTCTCTGTAATACATCAGATGTTCAGTTTAAATGTATGTACGGTAGCAATTGACACCATCCAAAAGCCTACTATTTACGACTGCATAAAACTACAATAGCTATAGCTTAATTACGCCCCAGCATAACTGGGGCCAGAGGTCTATCGGCTGAGTATAAGTAAAGAACAACTAAAAAGGTAACCTCCATAACCGAATGTTAGCCATTAAAAACCTGCCGTATACAATACACGATTTGAGATTACGAGCGTAACTTCAGACCTCTTAAGAGACCCAAGGGACACTACACTGGTAACTACCGTGAATTTGCATACTGTTATAGGTTTACATAAAACAAAACGGATTCGATAGCTACGCGACCTAGCGTGGAATATAAAATAATTAGGTGATCCCTGTTCTATTTTTTTGTACCTTGCAGCGAAATATCTTTGTCTCCAACGCCGATGCAGGCTATTATTAATCGTTGAATGGGCCTCGCTTTCGCATTCTAGCTTTCTGCAACAGTAAGTTGCGATTTGGTATTGTACTTCCTCTAAAATAAGCGCATACATGAGAAATCTTGCGGCAAAAGTTCCGTAATATATATATATATATATATATATAGATGGCACAGATACAGACGCTGGCAATCTCGAGCGTCGGTGTTGTGACAAAAAGGCACTGAACAGTATTTCGCGAGAGTCATTGAACAGTTTCTCCAATAGAGAATCAGATATATACTGAAATGAGGGGCAAAGCATCTAAACGAAACAGGCATAGCCCTTTGAGCGGAGGATGCAGGAGCGCCTAGACTTGAGTAACACTTTTTTTTGGGGGTATCACAAATGCTCTATGCTTAACCATCGCCGTTCGTCGAATTGCGCCAACACATTAACCTCCTATATGCATGTTCCTATGCATTCTACGTTGATGAATAGGCATATGCAAAAAAAGAACTGGGTTTTCAGCCTAATCTCTATTTACTAGCAATACAAGGTAACCATACTGGCTATGATCAGTTGGAACACACCATAGATTAGAATTCTCCTCGCCTTATCTAAGCTAGTATTAGAATGTAAGTGGGTGCAAGAGAAGTAGGCGCAAAATGCAGAGGTGTGTATTGGGCACGCCGTATACAATACTTGCTTGTTCGCTAAGCCTCGTGGCTCCCGGTGCCGATGCGTTCCTTTACAACACTAAATAGCATTGATTATCCCTATTGGAAACAATGGATGGTTATGCTGGTAAACATGCGCGTTTCCGTTAGCACTTCGTAATTTTACTAATAATTGTATTTATTATATTGAAATAGGAGAAATTTGCATTGAGTCTCTACATGCCAATTGTAGGAGTACAATCCCAACGCGTCGCTTTAATAACAATCATGACGACCATCTCACTTTATTATTACACACTGTTTTAGCTGGATCACACGTAAGCTACGTAATCTTCCTAGGATTATCGAAGATTCTGGACAAGCAATCATTATAAAAGCGAGATTAAATGGCGTCTTGCCTTAGATACAAATCCTTAGTATGAGTCTAAGTAGAACTTGTTTTTAGTAAAACGTAGTTTATATAGTTCTATTGTCGAGTCTGCGCGTCTACCTTAGATTGAGAACCTGCACAGGCACAGTGGAACGAAAACCCAGCTGGTTATGTTCTAACGTTTCGCTGTTTCAGACACTACATAAAGCCCACTGGGATCAGTCATCACCTTGATAGTGAGACAAAGGACAAAAAAGGCTTTTTTGGACACAGGTTAGTTCACGCGTACAGCCCATCTATTCAGTAGCTTCAAGCTGTACGGATGATGACAGGAGCTCTCTCCTCGACTCATGCTTTGATGGACTCAGCGACCATAAGTGACACTTCACGAACCTACCAGTTCGACGTAGGATTTGCTTCGTAGACCTAGCGAAATAATTCATTAACCTCCTTTGTGTTCATAGACGACATTTATTGAAGATTGTCTTTGCAGCTACATGACCTCTACAGCAGACATCATCTCGTTACAAGACTTCTTTTTGCTAGATAATTTGTGTAGTTCGTTAACCTCCTTTAGTTGAAAACACCCGTTTGAACAGCTATGCGGTTGCACCTAGCATTTTGTATATAGGTAAACGTCCCAGTAAAGTCGCCGTTTCCTGTCGTTTACGATATGGTCCAAGAAACGATAGCTATCCTATCTATCGCCTGATAAACCCTGCACGCGGGCCTCTACAACAGTTACGTGACGTATGTGTTTCGGTCACCCCACGCGACTGAGAGGCAAGGGTTTGGGTACAGATCAGCTTTGTTTGGAACATTAGATGGAAAAGAGCCTATTTTGTTGAATCTCCGACCGGGTAGGCAACCGACAAGTGGTGCCTCTTCTTGCAGGAAAATTGGCCTCGGATTTTGCCTTCGCCAGACTGCGTTGGGATTAGGAGGTGGGCTGATTTGTAAAGGGCTTCCAAGTTCACTAATGAGCAGCGCAACGACAGCAATTAGGGAGCGGTTATACCAACACTGTAATAGGTTAAAGCGTCGATTAAGTTTGATTTGATATATACTTACATTTGCAAGTACGACTCTAAACGTGTGTCAAGACTGATCCAGAACGAGCTGGCCGCCACATATAGGTATCCATAGAAAGAAAGGGTGGCTTTTCTGTGGGTGGGATTCTGTTGAATTTTAAGACGACTGATTACACTATAGGAGAAAAGCTTCCCTCTCAAACGTACACAATGATTTTCGTCAGTATGAGTATGGCATAAAATATGGTGTTTTACGCCTAAATAACATGAACGGCAACAACGATGACGACAGCAACAACGGCAGCGACAACAACATCATTATCAGAATCAGACCAAGACACGTGCAGCACAGCTGGAGCTGGGGTACGAAGTGATGATCTATATTACGTCTACTATAGCAATCATATATTGCCGCCGGTGCCTATTAGGATAAGGTCACCTCGGTCACACCATGCAATGTTTATTCACCGCGGTAACAGTTTCTTCGATTTAAATGGCTTGGTTTCGAGTAGCGCGATTTCTTACGCCGTTCCAAGCATCGAAATCAACTCAGATCGATTTATTGAAAACATCAGACAGCCAATCGAGGAAATTGTCGCCGTTCCTGCTTAAGACGCATACAGTGACCAGCCATTACCTCGATCCCGTTCTTGAGTCTTCACATGACATGACCCTTGGCGCAAGCATGTACAGTGTGGCATGCTTACGAGGCCACATACGTCTATTACATACCAGCCTGCTTCGGCTTGCGTCGAGCATGTGCGTTTGTCGTTTTCTATCGTGCATAGTCTGTGTGGGCATTCATCGTTCATTGCGCTTTTTCCACTATCACCACAGATTTACTGTTCGTTCTCTATATAACAAGACATCTGTTGTTAGTGCTAGTATGACTGTTTTTACTGGCGGTGCAGAGTTCTCCTTTGATCGTCGATATTTGCGCCGTTTTTGTTGTTCTAGTGGCATGCATAACCCACATACGGCGCCATCAGGGTTGCGGTCAGTCTGAGGTGTAGGAGGGAGACGAGAAACGAGATCGGATAGCCGGGGATCGCAAATCGTGCATCGAAGTTACCCTGGAACGATATCGCACAGATTACCACCTAAGACCGCGTTGCTACTGCTTCGTCTGCTACACCTGTTGCTGTCATATGTATTCCCACGAACAGATTTCTACACCCAAACATAGCATATAGGCAAAGTCACGATAGAAAGAAGATCATCTAATAGTAACAACGATGGCTGTATGCGGAACGCATCTGAGTACACAGCAGACATTCATCGGTTACCAGTTGACTTGCAGACAGAGGTTCTGTGATACGATCCTGATACAGATGAACGCTCCTTCAGAAACATTCCTTTTTTCATCCGAATGCCAGATATGCATATAGTGAGACAGATGCCGGTGTACGGGAGCATATCGATGCGTGTCAGCCATGGGAGCTTTTTTAGAGTGAGTTGTGGTTGAATTCGGCAACAGCTGAACGAGGGGCAAACGAACACAAATGCCCTTCAAACAATCCTACCGAGACGGGGCAAAAGAAGCTTCGGGCGAATAGGCTGTGCACGTGCCAGCTAATGTTTACAGTCCGTTGCCCTAAGGCTTAGCGAACCAAGCTACACAAACAGCGATTCACGAGAACTCGTTCGTTCTTCAGATTTTGTGTGTGTGTGTGTATGTTTATAATACATTCAGTTAACGAGGAGCAGCAAGAGAGTGATTAAGATGGAAAATATATGATTGACTGAGAGAAGTTAGTTCGTCTGTGACGTGTTGATTTCTAGTAGCAACGACATCTCATAAGAACGGACATGAAGTAAATGAAAAAGGTTTTCTATTAGTTTGCAATAAATGGCGAATTAAGGCGCGATGATATTAAGATAAAATAGTGTGCGTTGCATTCTGCACAATGACTGTTTTGTGAATGTTTTTTTTTTTTTCTATTAGGAACTGTCTGCAAGCAACAAGAATATCTATCTCGATCGATGTTTTTATTTGGCCTTAAGCTAATCATCCCGTAAACCACACAACGGTCAATATACGTCAAAATCGACCCTAAGAACATCAAAACTGCCCTTGCCAACTCTGTCGGATCCACTTCACGGGTGAATTTAATTAAGAACTAAGAAAAATAAAAAATTACAAAAAAATAAAATGTAAAAAAACATGCGTCATGTGAACTGTGTGAAAAAGGCTCAGAATCTTTAAAAAAAAATTTGAAAAATGTAGAAAGTAGGGCACAGAAATGATTGAAAATGTCTGGTAGTCATTCAAATATTTTATAGAGCTATTAACACATATGGTAAGACATTCAATCGAGAACCGAATGAGTACATGGAGCCTAGACGATGTTGATATTACAAGTTTACGTAGCACTGAAAGCAAAAAAAATCACGATTTTTAACAACAAAGAATTGATCTTGGTCTTTTAGGATCAAGGCATTTCAATAGGGTCAACAATTGTGCATTAGTAGATGTAAATATTTCTTCACAAAAAAACTAGGCCCAGCTGCATGGCAAATTGTTGCCTTACATTTTTTAGAAATCATCTGAAACAATCTGGTAAAAGTATACACATATTCTTTTAAGGTTCTACTAATTTTCTGGCTTTGGCCAGGGTTATTCAACTCATCAGTAATCACCGAAATAAGTTAAGGGTACTCAACAACAAAAAACATGTCCGAATAGGAATCTGGACCTTACCGTGGATAACTGTCTTTCTCTTTTAACTATCCCCAAAGGCACAGGCATTCAGCGCCTTAAAACTAGCGACGCACAATACAGGTTCCGCATTGATGGCGTTTGTTTCTCTCACTCTCTCTCGCTAACACCCACAAGTGCCAGAACCGTTGGGACCGTTAGTAGGTCGTATTTATCGGTAGCAATGAGTCCTCACACACGAGTCCACATCTGTAGGCATGGAAACGTGTTTGAGCTGTTGTCGGTTTTGGGTCGAACGTGCTTCAAGTGTGGGCGGCTGTCGACTGCTTGCTCCGGAAGTTAGTAACCGCCAACATCGAATCGTCGCTTCAAGCCATGGACGTGGCTGTGGCTCGCTGCGACAGTCGTTGGTTTGTTGCGCAGACCTCGAGCGTTGCGCGCGGAAATGAGCTTAGGCTTCTCTAGTATTGCTAGCCACGGCTCCCTCGCGCTTGGTCACCGTGCCATTGCCATTCTGACTGCTGCTAGTCTTGTTCCTGTCGAGCCTTTGAGATCGGCGCCTTTGCGTTCGACCGGAAGTTCTGATGATCTGAAGCTTTCGCTGTAGGCGCAGGCAACCGTTACGCTTTCGGACAGCAGCAGAAGATAAAGGCTAGCGAAATGATTGCCTCAGGAGGGTTCAAGACGATCGTCTGTGCCAGTGCAGGTCACCGGCCGGAAATACTTGCGGATAAGGTTCACCCACCAATTGCCGGTCTTCATCGAGTTTTGAAAAAGAAAAAAAGGATTGAGGACCTCGACAGTTTTAAAAGCATAAAGACAATTAGAATTATGCTATTTTATTGGTAATGTTTTAGTTTAATTTATATATTATTTACTTTTCAACAGAAGGCATGCTCCGTAAAAACAGTACGTAACACTACAGATACGTAATGAATAACTGTGAAATACAATTATACTTTACTATGAAGTATTAACACATTGTACGATACATACAGAAGACGCTTAAACCGTTCGATACATTAAAACGTCAATCTTTGATGATAATGAGTATGCAATGCGGCGCCTGCCGTCCCATATTTATGTACACTCGACATATTTCCTGTGTCGTGGCTCTTAAGATGTGCGGTTAGCTTCTCTAGACGAGCGTAAGTACACGTTATTTGTGAGAACGTCGCAAAGCAGATGTAGCCAGCGACGCGTTTGAGTGGTCCTAAATCGGAGTTAAAATAGAGACAGGGACAAGGGTCCTTGGAAAGTTGCAAACGGTCAATAGGGTTTCGCTCCTCCTATGTAGTATATATCTCTAGTTTATGGAAATCGAATAGCGATGCCTCTGGTCCACTGTGTCTACAGAGATAAACTTGACGAGAATAATATTTTTATCTTCGCATTATTTAGAAGCACAGCTGGCGTTACATGATAGCCGTTCGCATACCTGCCAAAAATAGATGGTTATGCACGAGCATACATACGTTTCTCATGATCTACCTCTTTTAAATACTTTTCACTAAATAAAGCGTAGAATAAATCATATGAAACAGCCGTACACTACATCAGAATGATAAAGCTTGAACATGCCAGTGACTGGTGATAGACGTACGTGCATCGTGCATGCTGCATACATGAACGACGAGAGTTACTTCTGGAGAAACAACTGCGAAGCTAAGCAGGTGTAAAAGGATGCAAACATACCCTACCATTGTAAAACTGAACGTTTCATTACACATATGGCACCTCTATGAAGCGGATTAACCTACATAATAACTATCTCCACGTGGATACTACATAGCAGTTTAGCAAAAAAAAAAAAAAAAAAAAAAAAGTGACTAGTTGAAATAATCACTAACATTGTTTTACTGCACGCCTCTCCGTCCAGTTGAGTCATCGTGCTCTTTTGTTAACTAGTCGTACATACGAAAACAGCATGGGGGAGAGACGACACACTGGGACCGATTTTCAACTGAGGGCAATAGCATCAAAATGAAGAAAAGCAATGTAACGAAATATAGTTGTTCCCAGTGCTGATCATCTCGGTAAGATCAATTGATGATTAAAATAAATAGTCCCCCTTGTCAAATTGTATGAGAAGATCACATGTACAAACACACAAGCACGTTTCGTATGTTTACGTGCGTAATTTTTCAATATATCTGTATACTAAATTAAATGAGACAAATATCCTAACCGGTTAAACAAAATCTCGTCAGTCTGAGAAGAGCACACTAATCGCTAGCCAAAGGCACTAGAAAGATACAAGATTTCAGCCGACATAAGTCTGCGAAAAACAACAACAGGCAAAAAAAAAATAATAACAATAGACGGCAATCGTGAAGCAGAACACTCTACGTACGCATTTCGCTTTTAGATTACCCTAACACGCCTTTACAATTATGTTTCGCAACTTTCCATTTTATTTTATAATTACTCCCATGTCGGACAATAAAAAGCATTGTCTAATATCGCAACGAGGTGAGCGACATTTTCACCCCGTCACCCTGCGTACACCGTATCAGAGTACAATTAGGTCCCACCCGTTTTTGCCGCGAAGTCAAAGCACTCGCTACCACAGCCCTCGCTATAACAATGAACAATGTATCACTGGATCAGTCGCCGAGTCACACGGAAGGTGCGTTCGTTTCGGCGTGCGACCAACGATCCGATAGACAAACGGCTATTTTCTTTCCAGCTACATGCGACCAGTGCGCATATGGCGTTGGGTATCTCCACCTTCCTACCTTAGCGGGTGAAGGTTAAATTAGTCAGCCGTAGCCATTGCGCAGCTCCTCCACAACTCCGACGACGGGGTCGCAAGCGCTCGCTGCTTGGCCGACTGAGGCAGCGCGGTTGACGTCGTTGCTGAACAGTTTAATTGAAAGCTCGCCGCGTTCAGCAGTGGCTCTCGCCAGTCTATGAGTCGATTGCACGTTCACATATCGCTTATACAGACAGTAACTAACAATGACAGCAACATGAAGGCCCGGATGTGCTTGCCGCATAGAGGCGGCCGCATTGCCAGCGGCAGTAGCAGAACTGACAGCAACAGGACAAGCTTCTGCAGAAGCTCTGCTGCTCTTGGCGGGGGTGCCAGGGGAGCGGCTAGCGTAGGATCCGTGTGGCCATGGCCCGGGTCCTTCTCTCAAAGCGAAAGACGACTCCGCGTAGTCATAGTTATTGCTAGCTGTACTTGCTTCAGCGCGGCTGGGTGTGTTTCCGGTCCATGCACGCTGCAGGCATGCGGTGGCCAGACCGAAGCAGGCCACGGCATTAGGTCCCCTGCTCTCACTACCAGAATACAGGTAGACTCTTCGTTCGTCGTCTTTCTCTCTCTTTCGTTAGGTCGCTAACTTTGTTCTTTCGTCATTCTGGGTCGAGTCTCGCCTGGGACTCAAACCCAGATCCTGGCCAGACCCGCTCCCACGGTCGGTCCCACGGTCGATTGCGGTGGTGGCTCGGGACTGGCGCGTGAATGGCCGTTAAGCTTTTTCTCTCTCCCGCTTTCTGCCACCTAGACTGTGCCTTACGAGATGGATCTACCGGCCAACGTATGGAAAGCCATCACAACCAACTTAGGTCCGTTGGACTGTCTCGGTCTGAGCTGGCCGTGAGTCCTAGCGCGCCATCGCCGTTCACCAGGCTCGTGAGCACCGGATGCGCTGCCACACTTTCCCATGAACTTTCGTTCGGTCGTCGCCGCCGCCATCACTGCGGCGCGAGTCTAGGAGTTTAAGCTCCGATAGGCTGTGGCACAATATGAAGCCTCTCCGCGAAGACTCCGTTTCCGACAATGCGAGTCCACGGCCCTATTCTCATGGTGAGCCCTGACGACGGTGCTGATGATGGTGAGATCGGGTATTGGGTTCAGGGTCTTGGTTCTGGTTCAGGTTCGACAGGAAGCAGTAGTCACGGTGCGGCTCATAACAGTAGCTATACACGTGTAGAGTGGAGGCAGCCAGGCGGCAGACGGTTAAATAAACGATCATCTCGAAGCGGTGGGCTTGCGACGACACGTTCCTAGCACAATTGAGAATTATATTGTATATATATATATATATATATAACCAAAGCTTACAAAAATAGAGAGCTACTAAACAACATTTTGAGTTCGATGCCGCAAAAAATATATCAATCATAGGTTTTAACATATTGATATATATTAAAGCGGCGAATTACTATTTGCTCGACTTGGTAATCTCAGTCCTTTTGATTAAACAGCACGGTTTAAGGGATTTAAGCGACTGTACGACGTATTTCAGCGTCCCGTATATGTGGTAAATTGATTCGTTGTCGAAGGAGTGTAAGACATATAGAGGCTGTATAGGCGTAATGAGGACTATTCGTTCAAGCTTTCAGGTTCTTCCTGTATTTCATCTCTTCGACGTCATCATGAACATTCGTTTACGTCGATTGATACACACTCCTCCCTTCACCAAGCCGACAACTTCCAGAGGTCGCTTGTCGGGTTCTCGTCTGCTAGTGGATCCTGTACTGTCTGGAGAAGAATAGATAATAGATATAGACCATGGTACTGCGAGAAACGAGATCAGCTGTTGTCATAGCAACCGTGAAAGTAAAGGATGATCTTGATAATCCGTTTATGGTCAACATACCTTGTGTCACGTTTTTGGGTAGTACGTAGGCTTCAGTTCAATATCTGCGTTCGATTACAGTGGAGTATTGTATATCGTAATGTTTATCAAGTTGATTTTTTTTATGCTTTTAATCCACGTCAGCCATCTTATCTAAAACGCTACTATTACGCTAACCCGGCGATTATTAGATACCGCAAAGATTCACTTACGACAAAATAGAAAGTACGATTTTAAGCAATACCTACCCATTTACCGAATACATTTATCGTTATGGGTGTGTCAACTAATGTCTCGTCAATGAATCCAAACTCTTACTTAGTGTTGAGCGGAGCCCGTAGATAGCAGCGTCAACGCTGTTTCAGTCAATGGGCTAGTTTAACACTACCAAGAAGCGAAATATAGACAACTTGAAGTTAGGGGTTGTTCCGTAGTTCTTCTTTAATAAGATGACCGTTATTTTAAAAATGTTCTATTGCACTTTTTGTGCTACATATCTTATCGTTTACTTCTATTGAACACAAATTACTACAGGCGTACTTAGCCTAATGCGTAGTACCATCTATCGAAATTTGCTAAATTAAAAAAACGCGATGCCAATTTTCCTCACATAACCGTTTTTTTCCATACAACACAGAGACCTGTACATGACGCACTGCAATGCGCAGAAGGTTAACGCGATCAGTGCCAGTCAATACTGTCTCAGTGCACTGTTGTTTTTCTATTTTTCACCCTTAAGGTCGCCTACTTTCTGCTTTCCTGTTTTCCCTTCGTGCTTCTTCGGCGTGTATCTTCTTTATGGGTTATCGGGGGGTGCGCAGGTCGTGTTGCTTGCTTGTTGGCTGGCTGTCTGCCTCTTGTTCTTGTCAGCTTCGCTGCTCTTCCCCATCTCCCTAGCTGTTTATCTCGCAGAATAGGTTGAGATCACGATAGCCAGCATCATGTATGCATGGGTCCGGGACTAGCTATAGATGGCAATTGCTCTACGGGTGTGCGCGTCTCGGTGCATATCCGGTGCGTCGGCACAGGTGACCCAGCATCGAATGCCTTGATGCTGCTCATAGTGATGATGTTGATTCCACATTCGCGGTCTTCTGTCGCTGCTGTTGTTGTTTGGCTGCCGATGGATACGGAACTAATCGACTGCACTGGTGCAAAAGATAGGCCGAGTGATGGAGGTGCCGTCGGCGGGCGGGTTTGGTTCGGCATTATTCGAGATCAGTAAAATCAGAAGCGGCAGCAGAAGCAATAGTCATTGCGGACCGTGGGAAGCGAGCCCGGAGCGTGGACACTCGTGCTCGAACGGTGCTTGATGACCAGAAGCAACGGAGCACTGCCGTTGACGCGCTGGATTCAAACAGAAGAAGCGATCTGGCAAAAGGACCGCGAACGATGGCATGCATCCATTCATTCATTTAGTTGTAGAGTAGTTCGACTGCTGCCGAGACGTTCCCGCTATTCCAGGCTCATCAATGCTGGGAACCGTGGTCATATGTGTGGACCACGTACTAACCAGGCCTCTCGATCCGCAGTACATTAAACGAGGTTCATATTTTTGAGGGGTAGGCTGCCGAAGCACCCTTATTCGGCATAGTCAGCGCCGGAGTACCAGAATAACCACTGCAGCGGTAGTGGCAGCCGCGCTTCTACAGGTCTCTATGGAGCGAGGACGAAACGCGTTCACTTGGTTCAAGCCGGTCGCGGCAGGAGCAGCAGCGGCGGCAATGGCAGGAGCTTCTCAGCTGTCGGTTGTTTGGCCATGGCTGGTTCGTGGCACACACTCACCCTCTCTCTCCCGCTTCCCCTTTATATTTTTCACTCTCTCGCTATATCACTGTGCGGCACATTCCGCAGGAGCAGGTGATGCGATTGTAAGCGGCTCAAGAACTCGGCGAGCGACAACGATCACTACGACATATGCGTAGTACTAGTGCGAATAGCGACCAGGGTCGAACAAGCGGCCAGGCCCGTTCCCACGGCCTGCGACGCTATCCGGCTGCCGCCTGGCGCTAGCCTAACGCTTAAAGATCTTACGCGAAAGAGCGCTTACGACGACGACGACGACGACGACGACGACGACGACGACGACGACGACGACGACGACGGCGACGACGGCGACGACGACGACGACGACGACGACGACGACGATGACGACGACGACGACGACGACGACGACGACGACGACGGCGACGACGACGACGACGACGACGACGACGGCGCTGATTGTGCGCAGTTCTAATAGAATAGTACTACAAGATATCCCATACACCCGTACTTCGAGCGCGGCATGAGATACCACGACAGATCCACCAGATACAGTGAAATAGCGAGAGCGAGAGCGAGAGCGAGAGAGAGAGAGAGAGAGAGAGAGAGAGAGAGAAGGAACTCACAAACGAAAAGATAGACCGACAGCAGAAGCTTGTGGTTTTAGCATTGCCTTTAGTGTATGGGAAGAAAGGTCCGCTGTGGCAATATACTTTGTTCAGTATTGTAGTCGATGGGACAGCGGTGCCCTCTAACGGCAGGCCTATGCACTATTAGAGTGAAGGGTAAATTGGTCTAGTCCGCTTATATAGAGGACGACACTGCTAGGAAATACCAATTCCCATATTTGGCGCTCAATTTGCATTGAGCCATTTGGATAAACTATTGATACCGAGAACGCGCAGGTATAGTTAGGTAGCATAGTAATCCTTGTGATTTCATCGAATTAAATCGTTCAACGGAATGATGCGTATAGCGAATAGTGTAATCTCTGTAAGGTCAATAAAATCAAACTTAAGTGAAGCTTAATTGGGGTGCCGATTAAGGGTATTTTCTAAGTGTCTATTTAAGGAATGACTACATCGTCAGCACTTGTTTATCTACTGAGGTCATGACTAAGTTACGTAATTATGTCACACTTCAGATCGCAATTAGTGTATTATTGTTTAAGTAATTCCGGAAAGAGTAGTTAGTTAGTTAGTTAGTTAGTAAGTAAAGAGCCACATAATAGTTTGGACGCTAGCGTGGTGCTAACAGATGAATGTACAATCCAAAATTAACTTGATTCGCTCGGTAGCAAGACTAGAACTTTGGAAATGCAGAAAAAAAAGAACCTCGCCCTTCGCTATTCATACGTTCGGAAAAGTTAGTATGAATCTAGTTGATCCGTTGTAGGGATTCCCAGTTCTAAGGTCAAAACCCTTAGGGCCTAGGAGAAAAAGAGTTTGATTCTATTAATTAAGTGTAATTATATTATTGGTTTCGAAATAAACTAATAACTATTAGAACTCAAATGATAATTAAAGCTCCGCTTTATCTCAAATAACCGAAAAAAAAATGTGAGCATTCGACTAAAAAATGCTACATAACTTATGTTCATATGATGACCACCGAGTACATGCTCATTCAGGCCTATGATATCAGTAGTCCTAGGACCTGTTCTATATCGATCAACCACTTCAACGGATGTATCAAACTTTAAATGGTTACCGGGATCAAATCTTATCGAATACTATCGCGACCTACAATTTAGTCCACGAAAAAAACGATCGGCTATCTAGTGAGTTATATGGACTCCGCTTGATCTTTACAGCTTAGGGGCAAAGCAGATTCAATTCCTATTCTGTCTTGCGGGTAATCCCTTCCTAGCAAAATGAACAGATAACGCGAACGTTGGCGCTGGCGAAGTATCAGGCAGCCCGCTTGGGTGGTGTAACGGGTCTGATCATATGGTCTCTTCTTCAAAGAAACTATATGACTGTACCTGTCGTCCTTTGATTAATGCGAAGAAATTACCCCTTATAGACATGATTTGGACTGTAATTCTTATGTTCACATATATTGTCTCAATGGGTGGATAGCTAACGAATTTAATGACGCCTAACCTCACGTAACGTACGAAGTCATTTATTACTCAGCCGAGCTGAAATCTATTCACAGACACCACCCGCCTAGTTCGAAAAAGGCGCCACTCAGCCCCAGTGACGGTTCCCGCCATTCTTAGCCATCAAATTGTTGTAAATAATAATCCGCGATTTGTGAAATGGCCCCCCTCGAAGAAGTCATCGGCTACCATTAACAGAATAACGCTACCACACGGCTGCTGGCTCTGAAGATATCTATGGTACATCGTGTTGGGCTTTCACTGCCCTATCGTTGAGTTAATGGCCTTTAGCTGTGATGGAATCGTTATACCCGGTTGGTCATGAGAGCCGGGGTATGACTGCCAGGCATACCAGTAGGATCATCGCTGTTCGACTCAAGTAACAAGTCATATTAGAATTAAAGGCCAAGCTTTTAACGCGCAGATTAAAAGTGATGACAAATTTTTTTAGCCCTAATTGTAACAAAATGCTTGGCCTACTACTCAGTTTAGCCAATATACCGTGCAGAACAGGCATAACAAATACAGTGGCATTTCTTTAGAGTTAGCGACATTCAAGTTTGGTTCATATCCAATAGAACGTACAATGACAGCAGGTGAGACTTCTGATTCAGAAATACACTCTGAGCTAACCAGCGTTTCAAACACACTCTCATGTCTGCATCATTATATCTTCTCAGCGATAAATATCGTCTAAGCAAACGGTGTTTTCCACTTCCCGGAGTTGTTCAACACCGTTCGAGTAACCTGCAAGACGGGTCTACTGACTGCCTAGAATTACCTAACCGATCAGGTTTCCACTTGATACTCATCTGCGCGGCTGTACATCTTCTTCGATCTCTTTTTGCGAGCCCTTAGTAACACTAAACGACGACGAATCAGCATAATCGGCCAGCGAATAGAGGCTCTCGCCTCGGGGACCTGCCGCGCCCATGTAAACACCGCGAAGCCCGTCGGCGCCTGGCGTACGCGCCGATACACGACAAGCATCCGTACGCGTAGCGCAAAGGGTATGATCGAGTCCATTCTATGACGCGACAACGGCGCTGACAACCCCGTAAGTCATCTGTAAAATTTATTAGATGTCACCCCGCCCAGCAACTCTGTCATGTCAAATGGCGGGTGCCACCATCAGCGGCAAAAACGCCGACGTTTGCTTATCCGTTCTACGTATATGTAATGGATCTGACGTGTGCCAGCAGACATACAAAATATGTCTAGCCACACTTCCTTACGGATAATAATATCAATATCCAAGCGTCAAGATTTATTTTCACAATAACAGTACCTACGCAATTTGCCGTCGTGCAATCGCACGCTTAATCCGTTCTTGTACAGCGGCGTCTGTTTAGCATATCTATGTACGTTGCCCGCTGCGTTCCCGTCGATTGCTCGGTACGCTACTTCTTCGCGAGGGCATATAGCCAGTAGTCGGGAGAATTGCTTTGATCTTCGGGATCTAATCGCATGTGTAGTAGCCATAGGTGTAGATCGTTTTTTGTTCTAGTGGTTACGATTTGGCGGCCGATCGACGGAAACACGGTTCTGACGCGTGAACAGCTCGCGCAGATTGGGCACGGATCACCGTCGGATGTCCCCTAAACGCGTTAAAGTGGTCATTGTATTTCGTTGAATTATCAAGTGGTCGCAGCGTCAAGCGAATGTAGAAAGATTTCGGTATTACGTACGGCGGATACAGATACTTTAGTCAGCTGGCAGCAAGCACCAGCAATGAAAGTTCGGGTCACTAACGTCGAACAGGTTGGATCCGCACTCGTCCACAGGTATGCACGGGCCGAGCACGTTTCTGGCGTGCCATAACGTACATGTAACATAGGATCATCTCAAAGTTCTGTTTGCTTGTCCACCTTTGGACCTTTAAGCTTTTCTCCGCCATAAAAATCTGCGTATATTTTCTCGGCTTTTTCTCACCTTACCAAGTACTATAGACACAGATAGACCTTCGCGAATAAACAGATATATGAAACAAACTGTCTACTGAAAGTGAGCAGGCCGATGAACTTTGTCATGAAAGTTTTTTTTTCTATACTGTCGTTTTGCGAGGGGTTTCTGCCCGATAATCCGTCTAAGCCCACTTGTTTATTTGCCTGCTCAACACGTAAATGACGCTCTAGTGTCAGTATCAACAACGCAGCTTCAGGTTTAGTGTAGCACAATCTGGGTGACTCCTTGTTTGGATCTATATGCGTACTAATTCGACTAACTGTAGTGGAATAAATATATAATTTGGCAGCATTGAATAATCCGATAGGTGCGCATGTCCTAACAATTCTGAAGGTCCTAGAATAGGAAAGAACCCTTGATTTAACAATGTAGGCTTAGATATCATATGATAAATTCGACGAGAATCATTTTGACGCACTCTTTGTGGCCAGGAGTTAAATCTCCCAATAAATATACAGGACATTGATTAAAGCCTTGTATTTATAGGAAAGCATGTTCCTAGTAAAATGAATGAGTTGTTTGCAGGGTGCGTGTACCGCGCGGTGCGCATGTCACACCAGGGTCCAGCCACACTTTCGCCTATTCTTCTACCTAAAGAAAGTTCCCACTTAATCTTATTTAGCTCATGGCAGTCTTGTTTGTCTAAGCAGAAAATGTCCAACTACCACATTAATTCAATGCGTTCTTTTAGATACTAGTTCTATTTAATGAAAATACGAAAGTATACCTTGTATATAAGAGAGGGGAGAGCGATGAGAGAGAGAGAGAGGTGGGGGGAGAGATGGAGGGAGGAGAGGGGGTGCGAGTGACAATATCCATAATGAGTGGAACGATAGCCGTAGGCGCAAAGTCAGCGACCAAGGACGTGGAGCCCGATCGGCAGTCGAAAACGGGTAACACAGGGAGGCACGAGACGATTTACTCTGTTGCTGATTCGTCGATCAACGACATTTTCTAGATGATTATGAACAATCGGTGGCACGAGCCTTATCCAAGCTACTTGGCTTGTACACCGCACATTGTAAACAGTCAAAGTTGGCACGTACGTGTGTACACTTGCATGTATTTATTTAAAGGAAATATGCGCCTTAGGGGTAGGCTTATCTGCGTCATTGCCGATTTTTTGCGAGTATTCGACAATTTCGAGACGATCGAACTGTCCCTACGCGAATGACAAAATACAATAAGTGGGAACAAGGCGAGGGATAGTCAGGTAGTAAAGAAGACTGTCGCTTACAGGCATCGACTGGTTAATCCATCCACCGGGTCTCCGTGTTTAGCTAGGATTTAACTTCGGCTTATGGATGACTGGGCGCTACTGCCCAACTAGAGTTTGAATAAATAGAGAAATTACAGCGAAATGGTCACGATAGCTTAACAAAAAACAATCTCATTTCAAAGTAATGCATTTGAAATTAAAAAATCCAAATCAATGGGCGGACTGTTTTGAAGAATGGAAAAATGATGACACAAGAATTAAGAGATTAAAAAAAAAGTGGGTATAAATTTGATCTCTTTTGTGTAAAAAATAATATCTACCGTTATAACGTTATATTCAAAGAAACACGTTCACTTAAACACAACAGTACGTGCCAATCTGTACAGCTGCTACCAAGAGCCATATGTGTCTGTTAACGCAAAACATATGGCCTAACCAATATGCCAAGTCAATACAAACCCGTTATGTTTAAATTTTATCGCCTATTCGTCTTATTCATGTCTAGAATTCACTTAAATCATCGTTGTATTATTCGAAAGGAAGGTACTATTAACAACCAGTTGTTCTGAGATCACGCTCGACTACGTAAGCTTCTGTAAGGGTACTTTGGCGCGTCGTAGATGTATACTTCCTTTATCATCATTTTACCATCTAATAGCTACTAACGGCTCACAAATTACCTCAAAAATTCTATCTATTTTTATATGGCTGTCTTCGACACGCACGTGTTGCCTAATGCCTATCTTACCGAACGCCGCGAGTTCGTGACCTGGTCCGGCCGACGGCCCACGGTCTCTCGCGACAATTGCCCCTGCTGACGTCCGCTTGAATCGAAACAGCAGAAAATAAAGTAATGTGAGCGAACGAGCAAGCATGCCCGGTCCCGCAGGCACGCGAAGTACTGAACTTCGCCCCTTCTCTCCCTTCGGTCCAAGCGCCCCTCCACTTTGGGTCATCATCGCCGCTGGTTTTCTCGGATCGATGAAGGACTCATTGGCCGGCTAAGACCGAACCAGCTTGATTCGGTCTCAATTTCGCCACGTGTGCTGACACGTGCGCGACGCTAATATCTCTCCCCCCAAGCCCACTGCGCCTCTGTTCACTGTCTATACTGGCTTCGCCATTTGCATCGTTCTCTCCCTACAAGCAAGAATAATAGCAATCATAAGGCGAGTTAGCATGTGCGTGCTGGTCGTCGCCTGCCCAACATGAGACGATTACACCGACCCCGACCAGGCCGCCGGCAACCCGAATAGGATCAGCGAAATGGGAAGAACGCGTCTTTTTTTAAAGCTACTGCGTTGGCAGACTGGAGCAGCAAGCTCAGCAGCAAAACAGAAGAAGTCTGCGGTGACGATCTTGAGAGACCCGCCCAAGCGTACTTATTTCGCTGCCCAAATCTGTGCGCGTTCCGTGAGACTGTGCGCCTTTTTTGCTCTTTATCTCATTCTTTCTCCCCGTATGCTGTGATCGTCACTGCTAGGACAGGCTAGATTGTGACGCTGAGCGACGCATGGGAGGTGATTGCGAGCAAGCGAAGCCCCCTACGGCAACGGGCGGCGGAAAGGGCAGGCTTTTTGCCGACCTGCGTTGTCCGCGTTCGCCCTCCAAGCTCCTAATGTTTGTAGGTATAGCTCAGCGTTAGGGTAGATTTGACAGCTCCAACGCCTAGAGTCCCGTTGGCGGTGCCGATCTGACTGCTCGGAAAGGCGGACAAAATGCGAAAGGCCGAGAAAAGAAAGAACGATTATGAAGTAGAATGAGTACCTGCTATGGTAAAGGACGTAGTTGAATGCGTGACCGAGATAGCTAGCCCAACTAGCCCATAGTAACTTGTATCAGATCGCCCGCCCTAACCCGGCCATCCGCTAGTAGAAGCCAGATACGGGCGACAATTGTGCCTCGTTCACGTGTTTCCTGAAAGGCTTCTTATTCGGGGAGGGAATTCAAAGGGAGCTAGAGGATAAAAAAGAGACGACACCCCAAATAAGCGCGAAGTAGTGGCTAAGGAAAGCCACTCAAAAAGGGGCATTTCAACAACAACAACAACAAGTGATTTCAACTGATTTGAGAGGTGGCTTTGGCCGCGGTAGTAGTAAAAAACGAACAGTTCTATCTCAAATTGACGTATCTGGGTGGGATGGGCAAAGCTATCGTCACTCGAGATGACTGTCTCGTCGATGGATTCAGACTGAGCCGTTCTTTTCGACGTGCGAGTTCGTAGTATATTGCTCTAGAATTATAACATCTGGTAACGCGTTGGCGCTTGTAGCGACGTGGGCGCTCCCGAAAAGATAACAAATCAATAACAGTTTATCGAGACCAGGATACAGCGAATCGGAGATTTGGTTGTACACCTCAAAAACCAGCTAGATGTAATTATTTACTGCAACTATTTCCTTTTATTTTGTTTAACCTCCTATTTAAACCTATTAAATGACAGCATGAGCAAGTTGTGCACAGCCCTAAAAAACCCCACGTGTATGCCTAGGATTATCTGAAATGTACTCTCAAAATTTCGACTACTAAACCATATTTTATTTATTAAACCATGTTTATTATATTTAAACAAAACAGTATAAATCCTTAAAAAAAAAATGCTTTTTTACAGGCTAAGATGACTAGGTGCTTTCTAAGGTGTCTCGTGAAATAGAACTTTTCGCATTGATCTGCCTATAAACGATACAGACGGCTAACACTAATGAAGGACATGCTGGCCGGTCCTTACGTATGCGATACGCGCATTCAATATATTAGAAAAAGTTGACTTTTGATCAAAAATAGATTAGCCTCTCACTGTACGCGGTATTATATAATATTAGTTCTGAGCTACAGTGCAGCCTTTCAGTGACCCGACTGTGATCGTCTGGATCCAGCAACAACGAACCTCTTGCGAGTCGAGAATATCTCGTTGACTGTGTAATAACAACGGCGAAAGTCTGGCGATGTTTAAGCAAGAAAACTTCTTAATGATCCATTATATTCCGAAGACTTGAAACTCTTAGGCGGTTAAGTTGCCGGCAGATTTGCAGGGTAACTTAAGAGTTGCTGGCTTTTATTAGGGGAATCTGGTTTTAAATCGACAATGTAAAGTCCTGTACCTCATGATGGTGATTGGATAGATTGCGGGAAGATATGGTGGATATCAGCGTAGACTGTTTCCGATTGGCAAGCTCGTTTTCATCGGCTTTGAAGTACATGTAAGCAAGCATAGGCTGGCGATGATCAGAGTGTATGATCACTAGAAATTAACGTTGTTCGTATGGTAAACGAAACTAGTCTGGCAGCCTTGGTGTTTATGAAACTGAAGCTGATGGCAGCACCATGTCCATGTCCCATTGGTATGACAAATCGCCAATAGCGAGGTGATACTGGCACAGTTCCGAAATGCTACGTGTTACACTGATCTTGTGCCCGACTTGATTGGGCAACGCTGACTAATAGATCCTGGCCGAATACATTCTTCTAACATTACGTTCATGGCGATGCATAAACGAGATAGAACCGGCCAAGCACTAAATAGGGTTCTGCCACTATTATTCCCTCTATGACCACAACAAAGAGTGAACAAAAGAAAATCAGCGGTCCTGCGACTTACCGCTGGTTCGCGGTCGCTTCGGCTCCAATGACGATGCCTACGAAGTCCAAGAGGTCCATCATCATTTCATCGCCTTTTTTTTTTTTTCGTTCCAAAGCGTCAAGCGATACCCTCATCATCCAGCACAGCGTATACAACTGAAAATTTAACACGTCCCTCCCTCACCCCGCTTTCTCGCTCTTTCGGTCGCTCATTGTTTCTGGGTTTCCCTGTTTCTCGTACGGTAACTCAATCAGCAATCAGTTAGTCGCTCACCCGGATCATTGGATTGATGGTAGATTCGCTGGTGCTAGAAAAGGTCCATGTCAATGTGGGCATCAATCCATTGGGACGAGCGAACATTACTGAGCACGTTTTGTTCTCGTAGTACGAATGTTAATGGGGGCTGCGGTGACGGCCGCTGGCGTCTTCGTCGTCGATCGACATCCAACTGTTAGTTGATAGTGCTGGTCTCGAACGGAAAAATCGAATCACAATTTCGACCGTAAGAGCAAACAGACAACTGGTGCGTTGAGGCGAAAGACAACGCCACTGATCACGAAAACCGAAATGTTTGCTGTGCAAACGGGTAGACGCCGGCGGCCGCTACTGCAACAAGATGGTCGCTGCCTAAGGAACCCCATAAAATAACAAATAAAACAAATGGCACACGACGTCATCCTCTGTCCCCTGCTTTAACGCCGACCCCACACTTCTATTCGGTTTGTA
Organism: Varroa destructor; assembly: GCF_002443255.2. Classification (NCBI taxonomy): domain Eukaryota; kingdom Metazoa; phylum Arthropoda; class Arachnida; order Mesostigmata; family Varroidae; genus Varroa; species Varroa destructor. The sequence continues at coordinate 14,104,068 of NW_019211459.1, read as the reverse complement.
CGATGTAAACAAATCTGGTCAAGCTGCCAGAGCATGCCATTGGCACTGATTGTGATCGTCTTTTTTTTTGTCGCTAGCTGTTCTCGACAGCTTCTTGTAAGGTTTTCTCGTTTGTTCAGCAGTAATTCTCGGTGTGTACAACATACTAATGACAAGATCGTGTCCACCTCCTTTAGCCTGCGTCCTCGTCTCCTCTTGGGATCCATCCGAAAGAATAAACTTTGGGGATTTGTGGCAAAAACATGCGTTTTTAAATGATTGTCTATCGTTGCTTCTGTGCAGGAACTTCGGACCAAATGTTGAGGAAGCCGAGTGTGGGAACTGATTTTTGATTGCCCTGAACTTGTACTAAACGCATTGACGGGGCCAAGAGACACCCGTGGACGATCGTCACCGACTTGAAATGATGCGGTTCACAAGCGTTATCCGGAAAAAAGATTGGCGGAAAATTACATTGTGTTAACACGGTCACGCTAGGTTCTTGAAAGCATAATAGTAATAATAGATACACAAAAGTACAACAAACTGTTGATAACGATAGCAATGCTTATTGCAGTTAAAAGAAAGGTGTGAGAAGTGCTATTTGTACCGCAGTATGCCAGCTTGACAGATTGTCAGGGAGTGTCCTTTCCCAGCCATAGGCTTTTCGGTACATAGATTTTCCGGTCTGACAAAAATGATTTAGAACTATGGCATGCTCGAAATTATCCGCTCGCTCACATATATGCAATTGCTTCTCCTTTTATATATAATTTTTAACAAATATAAATTATTACAGTTGGGTATTATGGCTACATAACGTACGCTTTGCGCGTGAGCGATATTCGTCAATGCTAGGTGACGCTAATGGTCAAATTTGGCAATTTAAGTTGAGTTTAACGAACTTATAAAACTTACATAGATCCTAGAAAGTACGTTTGTAAAAAATCATGATATTTTTGTTTGTTCGTACAATCAATTGTTTATGAAATGCTATTGTATCGTTACCGGCGTGGGCGCTCCGCCAAATCTCTTTTTTATAGGTTTATTGAAAAACTTTATTGGAAAATTCTCTGTTGTCTTGCTAACATGAAGAACATCTGTCTGCCGTCTACTACGAAGTACAAGTGCGCTTGAGTATGTCCAAAAAACAGATTAAAAAGCAACTTATATTTCAATACCAGTCATTAATGAAATAAGGTCTATTCGGCTGGATGCGTAGATCTGTGTGTTTTGCCTATTTCCTGCCAGCTGCCCATCTGAATATGTATTTACTGTTGGGTTTGGAACTGGATTTTCACTCAGAATTGTTTTTACGCGGCTGGTCCAATATTACAATCGAAAGTTCATAGGTACCTAAACTGTTCTATGTGCGTCTATGTTTACATATGTGTGTTTTTGATTAAATAATACAACGTAATAGTTTCGATCCATAATAGTTCAGTGTTTAAATTCGTATATAGGCTTAGCGTGACGGTCCTGTGTTGGCCAGCAAAGCGACATTTCTTTTTAGTGCTTTCATATGTGATACTCTTGCTATTGTAGGAAGGCCGTCATCATCTGCCTCTTTTAATTCTGCAGCATTGCCACTGCATTCCTAGTATCTGGAATATATAGATATCCGATGATCCGGTAGTGTGTTTGATTAATCTGCTACTCAAAGGTACAAAATAGACGGGTATTCATAACGCGCCAAGGTCCGCCAGGACCGAGTGGGACCGGCACTAATGATTCTGTCTGATGTATGATGTTTTTGGATTTATTGGCTTTTCGAGCATTCCAGACATCCCACTGCTGTTGAGGCTGGATAGAAAAATAAACGAGGCCCGAAGCCGTAGATGGAACGAGCTGTCGACAGGGTGGAATCAATTCAATGACGACTGCGGCCTGACAAATCTCGACTGAACATAAGCGCTAGAGCAACAGTAGCGAATAGGCCTGCAGACGTTATCAGGAACAAACTACAGTATATTAACTCGAGTATAATAGAAACTGGACAGCGCCCTAGCACTAAAGGAGTATGTAACGACTGACGGTGAAACACCAGTTGGCTCTTGTCGGTTCAAATAAACGATGGGGAAATAGTCGACTGAATCAAGAGATCATATCTTTCCGATGAATCGCATTAGAAATCGTTTCCACAGCACGTTTTCCGTCATACCATGACCATGAATATACACATAACATATTAGCAGATGGTAAACATTTTTCCACCGTTTCTTGAACTGAAGAAATGTTGTAAATTTGTTACTAATATGCGTCCGTGCCTCGGCGCAATAAAGGTCGCGTTGACTTGACCTATTTGAAGGAGCCTGGCGTGTATTCACAAATGGAAATTTTTTTGAATGTAAATACATTTCAGCTCTGATAAGCCGAAGAGAACGCAGTTCCACTTTCTTCGACGCGCACAGGTGCTAGCAAGCGTACGGAACATTAATCTGACGACCAAAACCCATTACCTAATCTCTAGCCAATCGCCGTTGAACTCTGACGATGTTTGGCGTGAATAGTTTTTTAGAAAGACAAAAAATGATGTCCGCACGCCTACGGTAGTTAGTTTTAACGTCGACCGCTGTTTCAGCATTGGCCCGAGTCAGAGTCAGGCGGCCATCCGATCAGCAGCACATGTCAGCGATAGTGTTTACATTCGAAGTACTCAAGCGTTGCGGCCATTGGTTTCTAGCTTCCAGTTTGTTGCTCACCATGCTCGTGCTTGTTCTCGGCACACACATACACGCATGCACATAGACATGTACTGGCTGTACTCGTATGTGAGTGGCCCCTTAGAAGAGTGGGTTTTTCTCCTTTTTCTTTTTTACGTTTTCAAGAAACTAAGACAGACAGAGTCGTGTGTTAGTGACACTTGCTTAACCATGCTTCTGCAGTTGACGAGCGACGCAGAGTGGCTGTTGGTCTTCTTCCCTTTTTTGTTTGGCACAATCAACTTGTGCGCCTATAAACATGGGTCTATAAACCTGTTGTGTTTTTGAGGGGCACCAGAGAATCACCCGTTCTGGATTTAGGAGCTGACTATGCCTACGTTTGATCCATACGCGGCTGTTTTGAAGAGCCGCTAAAAACATCAGAGTAAAAGAAAACTGCAAGAATGCTTAGAACTATTATTATGCAGTCATCCACTTTTGTTGGGCATCGCATTGGTGCGTCGTGCGTCGTGCTTAAGCGACAAAGGCTTGTCGCCCTTACTTTTATTAGTTTTGGATCAGTAGTAATAACAACTGGTGAAATGTATCATCAGAGACCTCTACGTGTTAACTGTAAATACTTGATAAAATTGGCATACACTTATTAACGCACGCCAATTTCATTTCAGGAGTATAGCTATATTCTACGTGTGCGAAAGAATCGAACAGACAGGTCGTACGGCGGATATTGTTAATCGTGTAATGTCTCAAAGATGTTTTTATTATTTTCTATGCAATTACGTGTACTACGCGACACCACCGCCAACACAATGTTCCGCTTCCAAAACACTCACATTGGATATATATATATATGTATCCAACATAGACAGCGTTACAAGTTCTCATCTTTCCAGAGCCCTATATAATATGTATAAGGCACTTGATCCGGTGTGAGTGTCGTACATAGCGTGCAACAAAGCCACGTAATCGACTATAGTAATTCTAATAGGCTCGCGAGTTATCTAACCAATTAGGCACCTGACCAGGACACGTATACGGCGTAAATCGTATGAGTCTGTACCTATAATGGATCGAATTAATAGGTGCGTGATCTGCATATCCGGGATCGCTAAAGGTTCCAGATCGAAGAATCGATCTATGCGAGGATGAAGATGTGGAAGATGATTAAATCACCAGGACGATTACAGTTGCTACTGCTTTGCTTAGCGAATATAGATCACGGCATCGTAAATATTATTCGTTATAATTGGCTTAATGGAGCAGCTAAGAGATAAACGCCGGGCGTAGTAGAGAAATTTGTCCAGTACTGCCGGCCGATCGTAGACGTCGGCAGAGATCTTGTTAGCTAATTAACAAGCACTAGCGAGCTAATAGCAGCGGCCGAGAAGACATCAAAAGGACAGGTACAATTAAATAACTACTGTTTGTAGCCGAGATAATCACAGCTCTCAACAACTAAGATACGATTGCGTATAGATCTATCTATTTAATGTCTATCTATCTATCTATTTACGTTTTTCTAGCTGGTACATGTAGCCAGGAAAGTTTGGCGTGATTTTCCGCTGCTCATTTATTATAGGTGAAATTACTATATTGCCATTAGTTCCTACGTTATCAGCATCGCCGACTAACAAAGAAAATAGCCTAAATAGAGAAAGTAAGATGGCAGACATTTTTATATCGCTTAACTTCGTTTCGTCCACGATAATTGGGGTAAGAGACCCCCACCATTGACACACAGCTATATGATAAACAAGTAAAAGTTATCAATATATGACGATGGGCTCTGTAAGTAATTTTACTTGAAACTTTTCGTTATAGCCAAACATTTTAGAGTATCAAGAGCCTTGTCCTCTATGCAATGATTACCCGTCTATTGCCAATTTAATGAACACCTCTATGAATGAACACCTCAAATACGAATGGCAGAAGCGTGACCTCCACTTACAAGTGCCAGCAGTCTACGAAGCTAGTATTTTGTTCTGTCATTTCAACATCATAATGGCTCCCTTGGGAGATATAAATTTGGTTCCTCTTTTCACATTGGGAATTATCGAGGATTGTAGAACAGTCCGTTTATACCTCAGTGATTAAACATTATACTTGTGAAGGTTGAAGGTATTACTCTACTTTGGACAGATTTTTCGCAAGTTGCAATGTCGAACGAGCTGGCGCCTGTACAAGATCTGCTTCGAGCGTTCCGTATAAAATCCCGTCCAAGGTCTCCTACATTGAAACGAGGCTCGTTCCAGTTAAATGATGTGATACATCGCTGCCATATTGCAGTATTTTCGTCTTCTTTAAGGCATATTCTATTGTATGGCGTATTTCAATTCTTCCGCTGCTGTCGAACCTTCGTGCAGACTGTCTACGGCGTTATGTCAAAGGAAAGCCACATATTGACTTGGCCTTCTAGCCTGCCTAGCCTGTCTTTTTCTATGACCATTTGATCAAGGGTGATTGTGGACTGGGACATCGGCCCAAGTCGTTGACGATGCAAAACAGACTAAAAATCTTCCCCACTAGTGGGAATGCACTAAAATTCACGCGAAAAACCGCTTTAGCATATGGTTATTAGAGTTAGATGTTCGGACTATTGCTGCTGAGAGTTCCTATGATTGTCAACTTCCGAAAGATGCTCGATGTAGTGATAATGGCACATCGGTCATAAAAAGCTATAATGCTTAACTGTTATAGCTGGTTGGATCAAGAAAAATAGATAACCAGAAACGGGCAGTTTGGCAGAAGAAGGGGTGAACAAGGCATAAATTTCTAAGGAGCCATCATCAGTGACATCGTTTTCTTAAGTAGTATGCCGATGGGGCTCGAAGGGTGATCATTTCTGTTGGCATTATGTCTACGTGTGGCCGGTCGCTGCGACCACGATGCCGTCGCATCGTTCTGTGTTCTTGAATAACGCACGCTACTCCAAGCACACATCGCTAACGTAGTCGATTGTATAAAATGCCGACGTCAGAGCTAAAGACAAAAAAATCTGTTAGTGTAAAGTCTACTAGAAACGAACAAAGAGCCAAAGCAGAGCCACAATGCTAAGAAAGCTGCTAAGCAAGTGATGGTGATTCGAACAAACGGCTCGAGCTGCCGTAGCCGCCACCATCCCCTCGGTATCGAACCTTAACGGCGCCAGCTAGCAGCGACATCATAAGCGTCGTGTACGACTCGGCCGCGACCACCAAGTGTAGGGAATCGATAGGGCTACGTCAACAATGAACGTTGTCTGCCTGCCTGCCTGCCTGCCTGCCGTTTGGATGGAGGCGAGCGTAAAAAATAAATAGAAAAAGATGCTTACACAAATGGATTCTTCGTTGAACTGCTGGCTACTCGTTGACTTGTCGACTCGACAGCTCGATATTGATGGAACGATACTGTGCGGGTGGGTCAGTTTGTTTCCAAAGCTGAATATGTAGATACCCAGACAGGTTCTCACGTATTTTGGGCATATTATATATATATATATATATATATATATATGGCCTTTTTGTTTGTGGAAATAACCTTAGAAAAAGTAGGATATATATTCTAATCATCTTTATTTGGTAAGTTTGGTTTAAGGAAAACCTCTGTCTAGAAAGCTAAGTGCCTAAAAATAAATTTTCAACACACTCTACCTCAAGGAGTTCAATCTTCCCTTCTATCTTTGCAAAAGATCATAATAGGTAGTGAATTATAGTTCTCGTTAGTGACTGCTCAAAGTAGAGTTTGGATTCATTTGGAATTTGGAATTTCAGCTAAAGAGCTGAAATTATTATGTGCATCAATTATTAAAAATACACCATTATTGATCCGTATAAGTTTTCGCATCGTTTAGAATAGATTACGATAAACGACAAACAAGAGTTTACGAAGGACCAACTAGAAAAAGATGGATCAAATGAGGCCGTTTCGGAAAAGCAAACCTGTAAAGGTGGTCAACGAGTAAGTATGAATGAAAGCGTTTAAAGAATAACAAAACAACTCAGGCCTTCCAGAATATACCTGAATCCCGATCCAGAAGCGAGGCACGTCCCCAGGAAAAGAATCAACAGTCCTTGTATAACATTTACGAAGTATTCTATGACGAGAGGCGACAGTACCTTATCGCGGTACTATACAGAGCATGTCTAATATGCATGGGGGCATATTTTTGGCGGACTTTTTATCTCAAAGGACACTGGTTTTTTTTGCGGAACTGAATCTGAAGGTCGCCATAGCGGAGGCGGAAAGTTCTGGTCGAAAATATGAGAAAAACTCAGCGATCGTTCAATTTCTTCAAGAAAAACAATCCCTCAAAAGAACGAGAAATTTCCTTGCCTGCCAGAGATCGGTAGCCTACGATGTTACGTCACCACGTGGCTATCGAAGTGTATGGAAGGAGTTCCCTTCGAACGAAGTAAACGGTCCGCAACAGGTACGCTGAAAAAAGCTCAAAATTAACTAAACTACCCCGTCTGATAACTTCGGAATTTTGATACAGAAATAGGCAATTGATATCAAAATTAAATTATCTTGTGCTTATTATAAACATTTTTATAGAATTCCTGCATCTTTTGGATTTCTTGCCTCTTAAACCCTAATGCCTTCCAAGCTTTAGCTAAGTCTAAAATCTAAATCGTCTAGCAAATAGCGTGCTCAATTGAAACTTCAGCATTTCGATTGTGTTAATTAGGAGTTTACTCGTGGCTATTATCAAAGGGTTTATAGAGAATTTAAAAAAGATTTCTTACAAAATGACTTATGAGTGGTTTAGCATCGTGGAATTGACACAAGCAGCATTGAGCAGTTATGTGTGCGAGCTTTCTGCTCATTGTCATAGGTAAAAAATTATATCTAAATAGCTGTGTTAAGTTAGGTGCAGGTTTCAATGAAATCTACGAACGTGAGGTTTGTGCCAATATATCCCGCAAACCCTGTACACTCGTGTTCTGCCAGAACCTTCTATTGTATAAAGGCAAGATCAGCAACGGTAAAACAGTACTTGACTTGGAAGTTGTTAAGGGAAGTATGATACATCAATTAAACGACGGACTGGCAATGTATTGTGAGACGAAAAAAATACAATTCCTGGACAGAAAAATACTGGACGGACGATATCCTTGCGCGCTATACTATACCCTTGCCAGCGTTCCTGCTATCGACACGGCGGCTGTTGGAGCAGCGTTGGTCACCGCCATCGAAAAATGGTTTACTTATGCTAAATCGACGTCCGTCGACCGCGTCGTCCTCTTCGATTCGTGTCTGACCATCAGAACATCGTAAACTCGACAACGGCGGGGTCTGATGATCTTCGATCACCGTCATCTTGTTTCGCTATGCATTCATTTGCCGTTTATCGTTGAATCGTTTGTCTATTTAGCCGTTCGATGCAAAGGTGATAGCCAATGGGATCTTGGCCAGATGGATCGATTTACGGCGCGCTCTGGCGCCTTCACTAGAAAATGTTGCTAGCAAATGTATAGCAACGCACGAGTCAAGTTCTAAGGAGGAAAAGCAACTGCTAGGACCGACGAAAATTGATCTTAAGCCGGTTGGTTTCTACGTTGATCGTTCGATTATCGGGGCCTGTCTACCATTGAATGCAATGGATAAAAAAGGTTTAGTGGACAATATATATCCAATATAATCTTACCAACTAATACTTCAGATGTTCCTTTATTTTTGCCTATTGCTGCTGCTGCTACTGCTGTTGTTGTTGTTCGAAGATATGCGCTAGAAGAGTGATTTTTTTCCTTCTGAATTTTGTGCCGCAACGTTGAAGGGAGGCACCTAAAAAAAAGGATAGATTTGCCTCTGCATCGACAAACAGACCTCGCACTGGATGAAGTAGAAAACGTAAAGGTAGTTACTATTCGACGCTGTTCTAGATGATAAATACAATACGAATATCTTCTTTACTAAGCAAAGAGTAATGTAAGACAATTTGGATATCCGTTACTGCGAATAAAGCGGGTTATATGCCAAACAAAAGGGTAATTGCATTGAACAGCCACTTCTCAGATCTTTTATCACAAATCAAGACACTATTTTATCCTAAAATGTATAGGTCGCAGGGCTTGTCACCTCGAACAAGCCCCATAGAAGCTTAACTATCAATGCCACGCTAACACGTAAGCGATTATTTTATTTTGAAAATTATATCTATCAGAAATTATTTTTCATTTGGGATGTCCACATGGGATGGGGTAACAAAGAACGTATTACTAATATTGTGCTGAAAGCGGACTCATACGTGTGTAAAATACATCCATTTGGATAGAACTAGGGCTTAGTCATATCTCGGACAGGAGGTACTTTGGGTATCAAGTTATACATGCAGGCGGCCTTGAAAAATATATTAAACGTTTCACCTAAGTAGATAGATACTTCAAGGATTGGCTATTATATCGGGTAGTATAAATTATAATGAAATAATATTTTCAAAATTTGAAGTATTCTCGGAGACTGACACGTCGCCGTTCTAGTAAGACGCTATGTGAAGATAGAGTCTTTCTGCAACTGTCACCTTTTGCGCGTCACATTTTCACACATTATTCGCTTTCGTTTAGGCGATAACATAGGCTAGCTAGAAGAGCAAACCTAGGCATTGCATACCTCAAAGGTCGTAAGCTGCTAGCCTGCAGAATTCCAGAAGGATATCCGGCTCGTTTAGGCGGGCCACCGATCTCGATTACAAAGCTGCGTTCTGTAAGACGGGTACGAAACTAGGTGGAATGAACTTGGCTGAATGTCAGGAGTCGTGATGCTCTTGACGGGAATGCAATGACGTGCTACATAAGACGCATGAACAAAACTGCAAGGACCCAGTTGTGGCTTCAATCTAGAGGCTCACTGGTGATTGAGTGGCTTCTTTGGAAGTCATGTACTCTAACAGACTGTTTGGCGAGGAAAGATGCTACACATTGTGTCCTACTATATATTTTCCTTTATTGGGATATTGGTCGAGGTTTCTGCGAGTAGAAGTGACCTCTTTTTAGAAATAGCCGTTATAATTGACTCTTCTACTGCACAAGTGGAAAATTAGCACCATAGAGAGAACTGGAAGCTTGTATAGAAAAGATCGACGTTAGGTAATGTGGAGCAATAATTTAAGGAGACGTTGTAGTCCACGTTCGAATCCGGGCATAGACACGCTTGCTTTCGTGCTGGGAGCCAGCCGTCTGACGGAATGCCTAATGGCGGTGCCGGATTTACAGCTCGAAATATTTAGGTAATCCGGGGTGGGACTGTATATATGTATTATTCACAGAATAGTAGCAACTAGATCAAAAGCAAATTTAATATCATTTGAACAAGTGTACATTTGGAATTACTAGAGTGTACCCGGTTAGATGAAGGTGAATGCTGCCTGAGTACTTTGTCTGCACCTTTGATGGTTTTTTGGTCGCCGGACAACAGCAGAGCCCCTCCAGCTTGGATTATCGGACAATGTTCGCGTGCTAAAAGAATTCGATGTGGGCTACTGGCTTCAACTGCGTTCCCCGTTCGAGTTTTTTGGAATCTGACCCACATGGACAGGTTTGCAAGCGGTGTGGACTTAACTTACGTGCCTTCACGATTAAATGTGTCTCTGTAAGTATACACTGTTTCATTTGGATCAGTTTGATGTTCTTCATCTGCACTCAGCGCGTGAAAGTACGCTTTGCCTACCTTTATGTAACTAGTCGAACCTATCTTTAAATGCAACGTGTAACTCACAACTCTATGGGTAGGGAGTCTGTCTGTAAGTATATGAGACAATTATTATTATTATTACGGTGTCGCATGCTATTTAGCAAGAAATACTTTCATGGGTCTATTTCTTGAAAGGACTGGAACCTTCCTCGCTTACTTGACTTCTTGATAAAGGTTTATCGTCTTTGATGCGGCGGTTCATTATGAGGCTCGCACGCATCACTCGAAATCTGTTCCCCTGTCCTTCCTTTTTTTAGATATATCTCAAGAATAGTTATTTAAAGCCTACCTATTGATCTTTATTAGCAAATGCCTGCATCTCAAAACAACCATAAACCCGTTTGACTTATTGGGATCTCTAAGCCTGCTTCTTTGTTTAGTCTGTTTCCAAACACCCTCGCTATTTTCAGTGATTTTCCATTATCTACTTTTGCCCTTCTATAGTTGCCTGGGCTGTGGGTTTATTGTTATTGCTGTTGTGTTCACCTTGTCGATATCGCGATCTTACCCATCACTCTATTGGCGTCTGTCGTCCAGTGTCGTTGCTTGTTTTCCCAGTCTCAGGCGTTCGTTCCGCCCTTTTCGGCGGTCCCAGCAGCCATCCACAGTGAACCAGCTTTCTATTGTCGGCTTCTCCGTCTTCCGCAGAGTCAAAGCGCTCGCACCCGGCCGATCGATGTTGGGCGCACTGCGCGCGACCGTTGCACTGCCATCACCGACGTCGCCGAACGACACAGAACGTTGCTTCATAGTACTGGTAGAAGTGTTGGTGGCGTTGTGTGGTGCTGTTGTCCCAGGCAGGAAAAAGGTCAACGAAAGCTACGCCGACCGCGTGCCTACCGCTGATCGACGTCGCAGGGATGCAGCAGCGGAGGGAAAGATCCGTGGCGGTAACAGCGTTGGTCCGGCGTACGCCGAGCGCGCGCGCGCCACACCAGCCTACGGCTGTCGATCGTCGTCTTTCGTCTGGTGACGTCGACAGCAGCAACAACAACAGCAACAACATCGGTGACGAATGCGATGGCAGAGTCGGCAGCTCCGGCAGCCGCTCCGTTCCCGTGGGAAACTGACCCACACCATGGGGCGAGCAGCAATAAGTGGCCGGCAGCCAGGACAATGCAAACAACAACGACATCGACAATAGCGACAATGGCCACAAGGACGAGGAAGACAGCGGCGACATAAAGCAGCCAAAGGCGCGACCCGCGACCGATTGACGATGCTCTAGCCAGGCCACCGCTGCAGCAATACGACGAAAACCGAAAGCGGCAGCGTGAGATGCTAGCGGCTAGCGTCCATTAGACGACAAACGACGAAGGAAGGAAGGCAAAACGGTATGAACAGACAGGATAAATAACAGCAGGATCAACAATATCCCGATAGACAGCCGAGTCATTATTTTTACACCCTGTAGCGGTGTCGTCGAGCTAACGCTGCTACGATTGTCACCATTGTTGTTTACGTATCCGCTAAATAATTGACTCGATCGGATCCGGTGCGGTGGTGTAATAGCGGCAGGTAGCAGACGCTTGTCGCCATAGAAAATTGTAGCCGATTTTTGATGCTAACTGAATGTGATGGCAGTACAGTGTCTATCTCTACCCCGTACGTTCGCTATTTATGGGCGATTCTATGTTTTTGTCATCAAAAATTCATGATAGTTGTGGTATCGCTCACCGTATGGATTCGTGTTTGAATAGCAACTGTTTTATAACTCGGTTAGTGACGATCCGAGTGGGCCAACGCCGTCATTTTATGCACGCGTGTGCTCATCTATGAAACGATCAGAAAAGAGCTCGTCGTATTCGGTTGTACTGAGCGACGATACTGTATCACTTGTGTATTGTGAATAGTCAATGAAATTTATTGGAGCACCACCGAACATATCATAAGACAATTCAGGGTTAATGGGTTCAGCTCACCTTGGCTCTGTCCTTGTTGGCTAGTAAAATCTTCATGTCCTGAGCGCGTATTTGCCACCAGACATTGTAGTGGATGCCCTAAGCGGCTCAGTAGTCACTGCACCTCAACCGACCTAAATATTTCGGGTCAACATTATCAATATAACCTAAGGCACATTGGCCATGGTCAACAATACAAACACGTGTGCGTATTATATGATCGTGTGTTTGGTACGAGCACCATTACAAGCCCACGGAAATTTCCGTCAAATAAGCATTGTTTATCAACGCCCCTTCTTTTCCACCGGTTCACACTTATAAAGCGATATGAATCGTGTCAAAGATACTGCTGCTGTTTCCGCAGTAGCAGATTGATCCCTAAACTTCCACTATTACTTTTGCGGCCGTTATTGTTGGTTCTTTTTTTTCTGGTAGAACGTCATACAAAAAACGGCCAGCGCCAAAGGCTGTCGCTCCGGAGCGCTAAATGTTGCTTGTTGCCCCCTAGCACGTTGTCCGTCTACTCGGTATTAGGTAGGCACAAATTAATACTGATATCGACATGACAAGCAGGCTGATAGGCAGCCCAGCAAGTCCACGTTCCTCAAACATCTGATTGGTGACAGAGACAGTAAAAACCGTAAACCAACGATGTGAACTATTTGTGGTACTGGAGGTGGTACCTCCGGGTGACTAACGGAGGCTGCAGTATCTGTACAGTGTCAAAGCCAATGATATGGTACGCACTTTCAGTCAATAAATGAAATGCTATCTAATGATGCTGATCGTCGGTCGTTGCTTTTGCTACGGCCGCTGATTCAACAGAGCTCGATAAGGTATAGCTTTGCATACATGTCTCCGTCTATTTGGGAGTCTGTACATGTGTGAGAGCCCAATATGCTCGAGAGCTTAAGCCGCTATCGCCGTAACTGCCCGTGGCCGACCACTTACTACTATAGTAGCCATAGTAGCAACTGACACTGTACAGGCACTAAGATCGTGGATGATGGGGCCGCCACTCGCAAATGCCCCGTGCCCAAACATGTACAATATATTATACAGTAACAAAGCCGTTCGCGTTCTTTTTTTTTTGCTGCAACAATATATATGTGTGTATGTGAATACGTGTACATACGTATGAAGGCGATAGCCGATGCGCTAGTTACGTAACGGGAATAAAACAAACGAAATCTGCGGCCCAATAGTGCTATCTACAACGACACAACCGATATTAGTGTTGATAGCATGTAGCATACTTCATAGATACGTTTTTTCAATAGAGAATTGAAACCTCGAATTAATATATTTCATAGCTACGTAATATGTCTGTATAATTGTTCTTTTACGTCTCACTGATACCTGAAGCTTCGAATATCGTATATTTATGCACGTATATCTATCTAAGTGTGTAACAAAAATGAAAATAACTAATATCACACACAAATCAACTATCTATACTTTGAATTTGGCCGTATTGCTTTTCAACCATTTTGATGCGTATTTTTGCTATCAGCTTTCTCCTTCGGATTGTATAAGTGTAGCACATAGTTTCTGCCGAACCCCATATGTGCACAGTTTAGTGTTGACGTACATGTTCTGGTGGTCCTCGACGGTAATGAGCAGCCGTCCTACTTGTACCAGTTTACTCAAATCCCTTCTTTGTCATTTGTTAGTTCGCCGATCGCCCTTATGTGGCAAGAAACCACTTAGGTTTCTTTGTATGCCTGGTGAAAGTGTGATTAAAACGTTGGATACATAAAACATGCGCGGGGCACCTTAAACAGCTCGAGCCAATGGTCTCGCACTAAAGGCATGAAAAGCCAATAATAACGCGTGGCACTTCGGCCAAGATGATACGAAGCTATGGCGAATAAGAGCTTTTCTATTGAACTTCACTGGTAGTGATCATCCAGTACTCGTGCCCACTAGTAGGTCACGCATTGATATATAATTAGCACGAAAGCGCCCCAACAACGATAGATGCCTAGATAATCGTGTTCAGAAGTTCTATACAAATACAAGTTTACGTCAATCTTTACAAGATCCTTTCAAAGACTTTGTTTGCACAAACCTGTGTAGACATTCTTGGCAATTATTTTCCCTTATATGAACCCCTTCAATGACATCATGATGTCGAACATGATTTATACTTTGTCAGGTCGTAGACTAAATACAGAGTAATCCGAAACAATCTCCATTTATTTGTCTGCTCCTGAGGAGACCGGTTTCTAAACGGTTTCCCTGCATTGTGTTACTGCAGCGATAGGTGTGGTTACCTCATCGCTGAGTGTGATATCTGGCTGATATGACAGAACTTTTGCGGAAGCTCTACTCAGCATGTTTGGCTTCATTATCGGCCCCTCTTCGCATCACCTCAATCAGCCGAAGAAGCATTTTTTTTTTATATTTCCTTGTGGTTTTGTATTGTAGCCTTGGAAGATACTAATCTTCTGTGCCCACACTCATCAAAAAAGTTAACATCGCTTTAAACCATCGAGTTGGCTATATAGTTCCATCGTACTGCAAACTGTTATTTATTACTTAACTGCCATCCATACTGTCATCTATCAATACCTATTTATGTCCATTATCTACAGGCGCCTTTACCGTACATGAGCCATTACATAGAGCACATGTAGTAACAGGTCGCCGCTAATAGCAGGGTTCAATTGTGATGTATATTAATATTAAGTGGGCTATCTCTCTCTAATTCCGGGTCGGTTTTCGGTTGACGCCTTAGCTACGTTCGCGTGTCGAGTCGGTCTGCCACCAACGTCAAATAGACGAAAATCTAGAACGAATCTCATCATCTGACAGATAACGTTACCGAGAATTCATCGATGCTACCTGAATGCGGAGTACAGTTATGTTTTGTAGTTGATGGGGTCTGGCCATCCCAGTCGACTGCTGCTGTCTGTCTTACGCCGAGTCGAAGGGATGGAATAGCGCTATGCGACTTTCGTTGATGCAGCCGCTCCCATTCTCGGCTTTCTGTTGCCTTCGAAGGGGCCGCCTCCGCCCAGGTCGCCATCTGGTGTGTTGTCCTGTGTTTTGCTCTATAGGCAACGGTGCCAGCCTGATCCAGGACGCCACGGCTGTTCCAAGCACCGTTGCTTCTTGAGCACAGCCAACTAGTGATATGCATCTGCTGCCGCCGTTGCTGCTACTAGCCTTGTAGCAAGCGTGGTATTGCAGATTTAACGAACACGCACAAAGGAGGTCGGTCCAATATAAACGGTGAAGCTGGTCGCCGCTACTGATGGCCCTCGGAGCCATAGCGGCAGCAGTAGTGAACGAACTTTGTCTCCACTCAATTCTCTGTACTGCCGTCGTTGTTCACTCTGTCGAAGTGCAGACTTCGTAGCAGCGTAGCTGGTGGCAGCAGCATGATAGCAGGGGTAGTGGTTTCGTTCGCCTACCTCCGCTCCCCCGTTCCCACGGCAATGCGGCACCTGTTCGGGGCCAGGCCATCAGGCAGATTTAAGCGATTCGAGCAGACAAGGAGAAAACAAGAGAGAGGAATCTGATATAGAAGCAGACGCTGAGACACCGCACGGATACATCGCATAGGTGAGGAGATCTAAAACGAGGATTTGAAGACACCCTAGTCCTAACGTCGTGGCGGCAGCAGGCATGGCTGCCGCTGCCTCACGAAGTTTGCCGATCAGCTTCACAGCAGAGAGGACTGTTTTTTGTCTGACTCTGTGCGTAAAGCCTGCTGATAGTAATGTACAGGTTCAAACGCAATGTCACGAGAGTGTTAAACATCAGCATGATCATAGAGTTTGGCGCTTCGACCTCTATGGTCATACTGTTTATGCTCGATTCGACTTTGCCGCTAGCTCGGAGGCCCGCGAGTTCCTTTCAAGGTCAGCCGCGAGGCGTTTCGCTGCCGCTGATGATGCTGCGGTACTTTCGGCGCTCGGTGCGTTTTCGCTATCGCTTAAAGCACTCGCTCAAGAGCTGACCGAGCAGAATAACAAGGGACTACCTAATATTCTAGTATTAGATGTCTTCTTAACAGCAAACTTTATCTATTGTCTATTAAGGATCTCCTGATGCTTTCTGAATGCGATGTTCTCTAAAAAAAACACTATCGTTCCGTATAAACGTCGACATTCGACTCAGCTCCTGTTACCTTGAGCAGCTGAGCGCGTCAGACGAGGAGAGGACTTGCTGTGGGGTATGACAACCATTACCGGGCACGTCATCTCCTGCATAGAATCACCCCCCCCCCCCCCACAGTTACCGGAGTGGGATGGGCTGTCTCGCCCATTGGGCGACGGCGAGTGCTCAGCACAAGTTTTGCTCGACGCATCAGTGCTTAGACGTACTACGCGGGGGCTTATGACTCGTCTTTCGACTTTACGTCGACGCGAGAGCAATCTACCGAGACGAAACGGAAACGCGCTAAGAAAACAGAAAGCGAAGAAAAGTCCCAACAGACAGGACGGAATCTTGAACGCGCCCGGTAGCCTCGAGACCCGCGTCCAGAAGCAACAACAGGCGCCCTCAATACTTCGGCGCCTCACTCACTACTCGGCAACACAGCAGCGGCAGCAGAATAAGTACCGTCGCATCTGCGAAGTATATAGGAGGGCCATTCCGTTCGTTGATCGTGGCCCGTCTGAATTCCCGTTGTTCCTGCCGTAAGACAGAGATTAGGCTTTCAACATCCGTTCATTCATCCATGACTTGATAGCGATGGTGACACGCCGAACGCCATTCGCTGTTGTTTTTAACGCTGCCGTTAACGGCGAGGATGACGTCGTCCTCGCTATTGCAGGTGCACCCGACCAAGTTCGTGACGAAAACGGGGATACTGCGTCGACTGAGGAACATTGCCTGCCGCAATAAAGAATACAGACGATCTGTACATCTTCCGCTCTGCTTGTTCTTTCATTTTGTGCCCGGTCATATAATTGAAGCAGTAGTTGTGTATACATATCCATACTATATAATAAGGTGGGCCCACTTTTACTTATTTCGGTTCTGTAGCGGAGGCAGGTGCATGTTTCAAACAACGGCCATTATTGCTACAAAACCTACCCAGGTAGATAGAATTTGCGCGCCTCTTTAATAGATGTCATAGATATATCAGTACGTATCATTCGATTCTTTATAGACAGATCCTATTTACTAGGACCAGTCTTTTCGATCGAAAAGGGCTCTGTCTTGAGCTGCGCTTAAGGGACATTTGACAAGCTTAATACGTAAGATGTATTCCGGCACACGTGCACGTATATTTAACACACACAAGCTATATTAGTATTTTCCAGTCATCAATTTTGTTCTTTGGCGTTGAATCTGTGGACGTAGGGAAATGTGAAGAGAGTTTCTGACATAAAAATATCGGTGCAAATTAGTGGTTCATTTTACGGGCAAATTGGAGCATCTCTACTTGCTGCTAAAACTATTATTAATAATGATTTAATTGTCTATTCATAGGTAATAATGCACGTTTAGCTCCATCCACGTCAATATGACGTTAGCCGAAGCCACGGAGAAATGAATATTTATCTAGCACACAATGCCAGCACATGATTTATTACTGTGAAGTAAACTTTTTCTCGGCGGTTGCAGTGGTGCATCTTTTCAACATGTTCATCCATAGTTTCCATGTTCCTCGAAGAATAGCAGGTCTCGAAGATGGCTTTTGATTTACTACATGTATAGTACACTAAAGAGCAGGTCCCTTTTACCTTCTACCTGTTGAGCTTCAGTACCTCCATTGTATCTATAACCACATACGGGATAATCAAATCTTCGGTCACCACTCAACGTAATCATTCGCACAAGGGTCGTCGATCAAAGTGCTGCTAGTCACCCCCGCTGTCGTCTGATCAAATCGATCTGTAACAGTCTCTCGCCTAGTTTTCCTGTCGAATTCTTTGTTGCTTCATTCTACCTCATGGTGTACGTCGCCACTCCCCCGCTGCTAAGCGTCTACATCCTCACATCATAAATCAACCTATTCGTTTGCAATAGTAGACGTCTCCGATCTCTTCAGTTATCTCTGGCAAAACCAGCGACCAGTCTCAGCAGCGCCAAGACGTCCGCGCTCTCGTGGTGGCCTGCATCATGTCGATTCGAAAGGTTGTTGGCGGCATCGCCGTGTGACGTTATCGGATACCGTTCATCTCAACGCAGAGAAGACAGGTAAGAAAGATAGAGTAGACGAAGTTATAGAAAACTGCGAAGCTGAAATGGTGCCGCGTGCCTTGCTGACGCGCCCAGGTCGCGAGCCTAGGCGAGGTAGGCCGAGGTGATCGGTAGTGGCGGTGATACAGGACAGCCACAAAATTCGTGCTACGTATTATAAAATACGGTTGACCACCCAACGCCAGTTCATCAGCTTTTCATCCTCTCGAACATCGAACTTAACGTTGAATGATATACGGCCACCACTTTCCAATAGAAACAACACGTAACGGAAAGGTCTTTGCAGGGCTGCAAATAAGGGCGTAACCATTGGATCTCTCCGGCGAAGCAACAACTCTGTATCCTTACTAGATAGACCTTTCCTGAGATATACAGACTACAGAAAAAGCCATTACCGGCTCACTGTTCCTGCCACTTGATGCTGATCGGAGTACTCGTGACGAGTGTTGGGCATGACGCGGTCAGTTTTTCATCTTGTTATCATCGTAGTCTTCGTCAGTAGCGTCATTTCCACAACAGCGCTGTCATTCGGTTGGTTCGCAAATTATTCCAGCTGAACCTAAGTAATCAAACTCAGACTGATCAGACTTGATCACGATAGACGAAACTGCCCATTAGACAATCGAAACGGTAGAGTAGAGATGAGAGATTGGCGCCGTTCAAAAGATACTCACGTATAGGTACTTAGCTTTGGAGAAGTGGAAAACGGCTTGTCAAAGTCATTTGTCACACACGGCTACACTTCGTGTGAACATCAAAGCAGGTAGCGTGCGAATGCATAGACAAGACTCAAGAACCCTCTTAGTTATGTCTTTTGCAGCGCCACGGCGCTTGAGGCGGCTAATATCTTTCAGCAGATGGGCAGAATCAATCTACAGAAAACTAACCTGATGGACAGCTTCGTTATTGACAGTAGCAGGCTGCGAAAGCCCCTGTTGAGTATGAATATTGTGGATATTAGGTGAACAGCACGGTGCCCAACTCGACGAATATCAGGCTCGCGAGACAAAGGGGGTCAAGGGTCACCCTAGGCGAGTGGACAGGAATTTCGACGGTGTCGTGGCCATGTCGAACCAATAGGATCTAGTCCAGTTTGTCGGACTCGAAAATTTCGCTAATTACTGTCGATTAACAACCAGCGGGGGGTTTGTTTGTACGAATAGGTTACGGGCGGTTTTGTTGGCGACTCAAGTATCAAACTTTGCTAAAAGGTTTCCATCTGTAGCTGTCGTTGTTTGTCGCTTCAACAAGCTATCAACTGGTCACATCCATTTTCGACATGACTATGCCGAAGCTCAAGGTTTCGTCTGTTGGAATAGCGGGTTGCATTTATAGAATACTAAACCCAATATGCACGAAGCATAGACATTACTCTAAAAACCCACCACGCTAAAAATCTAGTACATAGAGCTCCTCCAATTTTAGTTGTTTTTAAAAATCATCGTTTCAGTTATCTTCTGTACTCTAACCTTATGCAAACCGACATTGGATTTCATGTTGTATCTTTTATTTTCGTTGTTTATTTACACATTTCTCATTGATGGAAATATCAAAACCATCATATACATGGTATACATAAAATACAACTAAGTAAAACGAACATAAATTGCTTAAGCATATTATTATTAGCTACGTCACGGCCTCCGGTCTGAGTTTACGGGACCTCGACACATTTAGAAACGTTTGTCTCACCGGTATTTCCATACCACTTCTTAGCCCTGTTTATGTAGCCGTTTGCGAGAGTCGAACAGAAATCGGAAGAATCGCGTACGTAACCCAAATAACACTGCGTCCGGGGCACAAACCGAAAATTAAAGACATCGTTGGTAAAGCGACACGGCAAATCGTAGCCCCAAAGTGACCCCATTTACTGGGATTGAACCACTGTAGCTCCATCAGGTAAGTATATGTGTGTCTACCGATTTTTCAAGCCGGATACTATGCGGTTTGTATAGAAGCAGGCCGAATCGAGTGGCATGCAATGTTTGTTGAGTGTGACACACGTGCACTGAAGGTTCGTTCCCGGTTACCAGCGCCACCCCCTCTACTACCGGTGCTAAAAGCGATTCGAGCGCCAAAATAACCCAAATAACCGACAGCTATTTGGCGATGGGTTTACAACGCAGCACTAAACAAGAGCGTTGTAGAATAGGTGTGCTATGAACGCTCTACGCTGAGCTAGAACGTTTCAGTTAGCTAGCCTTGGCGCCTGGTGACCGATCGAAACTTTCTATAATGTACAGTGGGCGACCGGCGGTGTTTGGCCAGTGTCACGAACGAGTGAAGTCTTTCGTGCGCATCCAATGACCAGGTCTATTCCCTGCTCATCGAATGACCGGGAACCAGGTAAACCTTTTCTTTTTTTTTTTTGTTGTGATACAATGGCCTAGGCTCAGGGAGGCCTAGTGAGTGGTGAAGTGAGGATCTGTTTTGATACCGCTACCGGATCGCTTCCGGAGTGTCGTCGGATGCCGGACGTCGGATCAACGCTCAAGCAATGCCGATGCTACGTTGTACTACAGCACGAAATGACCGTCTGTGAACATTGGCAGTGGTCATTATGTTGTATGCGTGTGGTATTATGTGAACAGTATGTGCCCACGTTGTTCACCCGTTTATTGGATAATACATCGAAATCAGAAACAGGCCATGGCCGAAAAATGAACGAGTATTGTCCTACAACAGCAATAATCAATGAGAGTAAGGAACGTGTTTCCGCTAGCATCTGTACTAAGAAGTATTTCATCGTTAAATCATTAAATCTCGCAGATATTCGATTCACGTGGATGGCCTATAAAATATAGTATATTAGAATGCAAGAAGAGTTATCGAAAAGGGGGTAGCATCGGTAGCTGTTGGGGGTGGTTTTGCTTGTAGATACGGTGAGCCATTAACAACATTGCTGGTCGCCGCCTCGGATCGAAAGGCCACTTGCCGAGTAATCTTTCTTCCGAACTGGAGAAAAGTTACGACAGTTATTATTTTGGGTGTATATATATAATAAATATAAACACTCTGTTGGAGTTCAGCGACGGTTGAACAGCGTGATTTCCTTTGGAAAAAGTTGCACCGTCCTGAAACGCGTTTCTGTTTTGTGTAGGTTAATATAAATATATATCTCTTTGGAAAAAAAATTTCCACAAACGCATAAACTATATCCATTTAGGTGTAGCTAAAGATTGATCCTGTTCTGTCCTGCAACTGTTACTGATGCACAAGACGGATGTGAAAGCTACCTGAATTCAGGAAAAATCTCTTCATTGAAGCAAAAATAAAAATCAAGCACATCTAGCTATTAGCTGTTTTCCTACCTATTTCCTATTTTGTCTCATTTAGATTGTGATGCAATTTATGTGTTCTTCAATACGAGCCGCATATTGAGACGACCCATTCAGTCAGTGGTTCCTGAATCGACTGAAAACATATCGTATAGTGTACAGTGGTACAGATAATTACTTCTTCTGAAATATATGTCAAATTATACACGGGTGTAGGCTGTTTTTTTTTACAATTATATCTCCTACTTTTTTTTTTCTATTTAGATTTCAGCTTAACGAGGTCGAAGGTCTACCGCCGATCACCCTTACGAATAAAAGGAAACCGACATGACTGAAGTCAATAACGTGTAGAAAACACAGTACGTAGTTGCTTGAGCTCACTCTATTTATAAGAAACGATGCACATATTTGTACCCGGTTAGTTTTCCTATATAATTTCGTAAGAAAAAAAACTCGACCACTTCGCGTAGACTATTCAATTCAAGCAACTAAATTAACCGGTTCCATAGGGGAAACTTCTGATCGGTTCTTATGCAGTCGAATATACAATAGTTGGACAAGTAGCGCTTAAACGAGCTTAGAGACCTACCACATAATGCGATCAGATCCGATATAGATCTTAGACCATTAACTATATATACACGATCCATTTTTGTATTTCGACTGAGCCTGACCGATAGACTCAAAGTAGGCAACACATTTCATGTCCGAAATTTCGACTATACGTCTATTTGGTACAGATATATTTTGCCTTCCGTACAGAAACATATCTTTACTTTTTTTTTTTAGATATAAATCTATTGTGTGAGTGTATATGGACATGCGTTAGTGTGAGAATAGCTGATTTTGGATGTCCAGGTGGCAATCGGCGTACTTCAGCTCGCGGTTTTGCATCGAATCGTCCGAGATTCTTGTATAAATGAACTCTAAAGTAAATCTGCTTATCTAGAATGATCGTATTGCAGTGACGTAATTATTTTTACTTATTCGTTAAGTAAATACAAGTTACTTGATGGACTTTAGCCGTGAGAACCAAACAAGAGTGGTTCCTTTATAACGTGGGTTAGCATTGTTTATGTCCCTCGCTAATATCGACTTCAAAACAGTATATGCTAGGCAATTTCTGCTCGAACATTTGAATTGAGATGCGGACCAGTCTAAAAATTAGATAGAGTATATGAAAATAAGCCTACTCAAACTCTACTTTTCTTTTTAGCTGAACGTCAAAAACTGTCCTTCTTTAGAAGGCAATCCTCTGGGTGTCCGGTACGTTTGCATTCGTTTAGAACTACAAGTCGTTGAGTACACAGACAACACTCGGCGAAAATATCGCAGTACTTCCGGGCTCTCGAGCGACCACATGTGCTATAGAAAACAGAAAATCCTTAGGTATATCCTACCTAGTTTATTGGCTGTACCTAGAAATGAAAACATCATTGGCCGATTCTACGTTGGGTTTATTTTTACTGCCAAAGGAATATCTGCTCCGTCAATCAGATCGTTAATATGCGGCAATACAGACTCGCAGGAGTCCCGCACGGAAACTCTCTCTGCGCCCTTTGAAACCAAGGTTGCAAGTCAAACTAAACTCGCTGTTGATCAATCCTGGCCTTCATACAACAAATTTAAAGGAGAATTTCAAATATATCTAGCTTTACTATAATGGGCAGAAGGCATATCCATCCAGTTTGGCGTTCGGCCTTTATCTTATCTATCAGGCTTGAGCAATGGCAGTTCCTATTCGTTTTGACATAATCACAGTTATAAAACGGATCGATAATACAGCAGTGAATTAAATATTTGTCAATATTAAATTTGCCCCATCAGTAGGAAAAACACACTATTGACTTAGCGCGATGTTAGTAATACCAACTCGGATCAGATATTAATATATAAAAGGCCGACAGTTTCAGGCGTATCGACGACACGTAACGTGCCACAGAAAATCAGTCGATTCTTGCCCATCCCGTTGCAGCCGTACCGATATTATGAAGAACGAGCACCGCGAGAAACGAGACTGCGATGTTTGTTCGTATAAACGAGAGACGAAATCACATTTGAGCCAGGCACCTGAAATTGAAACGCGTTGTTGTGGCGGCAATAACTCTTTTGCCATTAGGTAAATTTGACATCAAGCAATTCGTTAGCATGTACTTATAAAAAAATATTTTTTGCTACATGGCACACGATGAAATAAAAAAAAAGGCCCAGTGAGTGACTATAATTGAAGCCTACAAAAAGGGGCATCAGATAAAAATATGAGAAAACAAGTAACATGGTAGTAAATACTTTGCTCATATGAACCGGGTCAGTATTTTGTTTGACAGGTACCAGGCAACCGAGTTCAAAGCAAAGACCAATCAAAGCAGAAACAATGATTACGATATCCTTACAGCATTGCTACGAATTCTCAATACGGTCGAAACAGAAGACTCGCATCATTCATCTAAAGGTGATTCACTGCCCTGTCTCCAATTGTTTCTATTATTAATCCTTAAAACAGGCTCTGAACAGCGGACCATTCACAGTAAACTTTATAAACAAATATGTTACTTTCCACCTCTGGATTCAGTTATCGCTGTGTATTCAGCCTATGGCTAAGCATTATCTTCGTCCATCGACGAAACCTGCGGACGATTCTGCTGACACAGGGTCCATATTTTTTCTACTGTAGAAAAAAAGTTCGAAGTAAGCTAAGGCTTAGCCAGGCGATACTTAAGCCTGGCTGCCACCCGACCAAAGATCCCCTAGGAAAATAATATGTTGTCCTATGTCTAGGGATTTCCGTTTAATCTGATATCCTTTCGTATCGTCGACAAAACGCACCCACCCATTTCGCCAGCCGTTGCCAACTCGCTGTCGTCTTGAGTTAGCTGATCATTCGTGGACGCTATGTACGCGTCGCTGCGATTTTGGGCTGCCGTCCTTGTTATTTGCACGCTTCCCTTACCCGTGTTCTTTTTTTATTTACTGCTGATCCCCAGTCTTGCTCATCACCAACCCGTTCCACGCTTTCGAGTCGTCATTCGCTTCTTGCTTTGTTCCATTCTTGTGCGCTACGTCAGTCTGGCGGTAGTGCGTGCCGTACGGTGATTTCGCCCACGTTCATTCTGAAGCTTCTACCCCAATTACCATTGACACGGCGTGAACTGCGGCACACTATGGGCGAGGCAAAGGGATCGTGTGCTTGCTGCATCACCTATGGGGAAAAGTAGTGGGGGCAGAAATGGCTCTCATGTCAACAGGGCACTGCTGTGTCCGCTAGCGGACACAGCGGCAACCGTGGCAAGGTCCGTACGTGGTGTTACGATATGATAGCCAATACTTGAGCTCATCTCACGTTGACGTTGAGCCAGAATGGCATCGTACGGTACTCTGATGGCCGTAGACATTTCGTTTTTTTATCACTTACCAGGATGGCGGACTGCCAATGGAGACTGGCGGCCTTTGCAGCTCGCCGTAGCAACAATCGCCGCTGATTCCAGTGGCAGTCAGGAATCCATAGTCGCTATACGGACTCATGTAGGCTAGTAGCAGGAACAACCGCGTAATGAATGGCAGAGGAACGATATCTGTAGCACAGGTAGAGATGCATTGCTTTGTCTTCGCCACTATTATTATTAGTGACTGCATCTGCCGTAGTAATTGGGTGAAGAAGATTATCGCCCCCCCCCATAACCGCAGCCGAGAAAACAAAGTCGTCAGGACCAGAGGGCGCGCGAGTGACAATGCCTTCAGCCGGGTCGTCATTATTGAAATTATCGCAGTAATTTGTCACATTGTCGCTTGCCATATTGTGCTGGACTGTTCTCTAATGCTAATAGGGCCATGCGTTTCCTATTTCAGCTTTCTTTTCATTCAGCTATAAATCGGCGACATTGTACGCATCGTCACTGGTGGTCCGCCAGACAGAAAGGCAATGCGAGAACAATAGAGAGTATATCGAGACAGATAGATAGGTAGGTAGGTAGGTAGGTAGGTAGATAGATAGATAGAAAGATGTTGTTGGATAAATTTTGATAAGGCTGACGATGATTATAACGAGAGGTAGTCTGTACCGACAACGTCGAAACAGACACACAGGACTGCAAAAAGATAACCAGAAAAGTAAACGGCGTTGTAAAATCTGACGTTAGGTACGGTAGTGATGGTAGCATTAGTAACGAGATTCGAAGTCCGAAGTCGATGGCGTACTGTGTAATGTGTTTGCTTGTTAAACTCGAGGGACACGTAGTGGTTTAGGCTCGAATCCGAGAAGACACACCTCATTTCATGCTGTGAATTAGCCGTTAGATAGAATGCTTAACAACGGCGCCGGACGCAAAACCTGACATATTTACTTTAGCGAAAAAAATGATGACAATGGATTACCGTAGAAGGACGAACGAGTTCGATGGTAAATACGGCCCGTTCGGATTAGAGTACTGAAGCTGAATTTTCTTAAGCTGATTGGTAGAAGAGGATGGAAGTTGAAATTAACGTTCTCATCACTGGATGTCAGTTTTGATGATGAAAACATCAAAATTAGTATCTTCATCATCAAAGGCAATCAATTCGTCTAGTGAAAGTACAATGAAGTTATTTTATAATCCCACCATAGTTATGATGATATAAATTATATCGAACACTCTTGAACTTACTATAGAATTTAGTCCGTATCTCATATGGACGTGCATACTGTTTTACAGGGGTAAAATTCTGTGGGGTAAGCTACCGGAGTTAGTTGATCAGGCTCATTTGATGGATGGAACAGATCTTCTATACCGTATACATATATCTACACTATGTTGAGCAAACGATATTGAGCAGATCACACGATCGTTCTTCTCAGCTAAGACAATAGCATTTATTGCTGCTACAACGTCCCTGCCAAGCCACTATCGAACGCTGGCATGGGTCGCCGCGCCGTCCGCACTCGACCACACGCTGTGAGTGCAGCACGTTCCACAGCGCACGTATAACGGCCCCGATTCGATACCATCGCCGCCACCATCATCTCTTTCGAGGAGAGCAACCGGATGTACTCTGTATGTGAACGGGTGGTCGGTCAGTTGTTATCACGTTATCGCATTTCCTTTACGTGTTCTCAGCGATCTTACGCATAGCATAGGCTTACTCGGATGCCAACAAAGAATGACTGGCCCCGCGGGTCCACCGGCAAACTGGGATCAGTGGGCAAAGCGGCAGGAAGGAAGGCAACAAGGCACTATACATCCGTACAACGACGGCTGCCGTCATCGTGAAAACGAACGCCAATTGCCTACAGCGAACGCTATAGACGTTTCCGATGGCAGCAACGTCGCGCTAAGCCAATGGCGAGCAACGGCTGGCCGCGCTCTGTCGCCCGAGTTGTGTTGATTTCCACGAAGCAAGGGAAATACTATACTACGCCGCAAGTTGCCAAATAAGCCGTTCGTCATTTGCAGTGGTAGGATGTGGTATGCCAGATGTTGTTGTCCACAGTTATACCGACGGAACAGATACGAAGGTACAGTGTCATCTATACTGACAAGCTCATGTAGATCGTATGCTAACGTACCGCTAATGAATAGTTCTAGAGAGAAATGAAAAATCAAACTTTTTTACAATTTAAGTATTGCAACTGCTAACAGATCATATAATTACAAATCTATAGATGTATCAAACAGAACACACTGGGAATTTCATGGAGTCGACGAGATTCATAGGCCTTAAGGCGCTATCCTCTTCAAGTGACTGGAATCACTTTAAAGCCGTAAATATATAATAACAGTGAAACTTTGTAAAATTCATCAAAATAATAATACATTTTCTATAAACTATCCAAAAGCAGAGTAGTTTATAGGACAAATCAACGGCGTTGTTTGCTATCGTTATTGATAGAAAAATAAATATTGAATTGTAA
Source organism: Varroa destructor (assembly GCF_002443255.2). Classification (NCBI taxonomy): domain Eukaryota; kingdom Metazoa; phylum Arthropoda; class Arachnida; order Mesostigmata; family Varroidae; genus Varroa; species Varroa destructor. The sequence continues at coordinate 14,076,533 of NW_019211459.1, read as the reverse complement.
ACTAATTAGTTATTGAGCGGTCCCATGTACGGGTGGATGCGATTTAAGTTTCGTAGGTGTCTACGTGCTCGATATATGTCGACCTGTCTGTATTGAAGGACATTTTTTAATTATTCGTTCGCGACATCGATATTCTTCTAATTAAAAATTGAGCCCAGTACTTGTTATCTATTTGCAGACAATTTACGTGGGCGGAAGAAGCGCTTTATCGTCATACTAATGTATGCCAAGGCTATTCCCCTATTTCGGACAGATCTGCTGGTCATCACGCGTGATCGTCGTGGCCTACGTTCATTAAAATACATGTTTTACCTTATCTACTGCGCATGTGTGCGCAGTCAAACTACGGGTATTTTAGAAATGTAGAAGAGAAATTTACTGATTCTCTGTAGAAATTGTCGTCTGAACATACAGCTCAAATACCAATCAGCTTGTCTTCTTTGGATATCCTATGTTGGCCCTCGACACGTCGTTTCCAACGCTGTAAGTTGGAAGTTTCACGTCGGTTCTTTTGACACTTTGTCTCAGTCTCGTAGTTAATTTCGCCGTTAGCAAAAGATAGACTGTATCGCATACGGTCCAGCAGTGAGAGCAAGGTTTGCCCGAAAGCGCCGATGCCGTCTTTAGATCTTGGAACCTCCGCCCTCTCTCGGACGGGAACCTCCGATGACGACCACCAGGTCGATGCCCAGCTGGAGAGAGCCATTAGAGTAACATGGCTATTATCATCTGCACTGCCTATAAGAAGCGATAGCTTATGCAGTTTTTATTCGTCTTCGGTGGATCGTTCTGACGCTAGTCTTTCCGAGGTCTTTGTTCCTATGTTCGCTGTAGGCAAATGCTCTCGTTTTCTTGACTTTGCTCTACGCGGTACTCCTTAGAAAATCTATCCATGGGCCTTCTTATTGACGATGGGCGCTCTCCCAGTTTTCGACTGGGGTGAGGCACCTCTATAAGGAGTGAGTTGATTTGGCGGGTAGGGGGCTCGTGAGGCTCGAACCGACCGAACTACCCGAGTTAACCCTTAAACTAGAGGCAACTAGAGGAACTCACCTGCCGTAGTCGGCCAGTTTCGTTATCGGGCTGTGGGTTGTTGGGGATCGCTTGCTCTGGGGCGTTTTTGTGGGCCAGACAGTCACCGCGCTAAGCCGTAGCAGCATACGATCGGTGCTAGAACAAGTCTGCATCTGTCGACAAAAACCCCATAGCAAGCCGTATTCCTTTTTTTACTTCATATCATGTAAAAGCGAAGTCTGTATCGGAAATAAGAAAAAAACCCAAGGAGAAGTAATCGGTGTAGTACTCTACTAAACTCCCATCGATGTCGACAGCAATATTTGTGCCAGAGCTAGTACCGGCATAAGTACTTGAAAGGGAAGGAGGTCAGGAGAACGTGGGGTGAGGTTAGAGGCCACTTAGGTTCCGTATGGTGCCCCCTATCGTGAAGCATTCACCTGGCTGGCCGGCTGGCCCCTTGTTGGTAACAGACAGCATCTTGCTAGCTGGCATTGCGATTCGTTCGGGCCGTATTATCGTAACCACAAAAAACACTTTTTCTGCTTGCTGCACCACCCCTGAGCTTCAGGGCGCCTATCTATGGGATGCAACGGTCGAGCAAGATTTGTGTGAGGCAGTGTCTTCCCCACCGAGCTATTGTGCGGGAGGTGTCTGTTTTTCAATAACAGTCTATATCTGCGCAATTTAAGTAGCTAAACCGTAGCAGGCCCACGATTGAATGTGACCAGGGCTCTGATGTAACGGCCAGTGTCAGATCCATGGTGGGCAGCGGATGCACGCGGACCGTTGGACTAATAGTTCGCCAGGCCGGTGCGCAAATGGTGATGCCTTCGAAATGCCCGCGGCTGTCATCGCAACTGCGGATGTTGATTGAAACGCTCACACACCCTATGTGTTCTAACAACCCACAATACGAACATTGGATTATTTTGTTAGAAAATATCAAATTTATTTCGAACAAATAGTAATAATTCTATTCCTTACATAATAAATTTAATTTTTTTCCAAAAGTCAAATACGAATCATCTTAAAGGCAACGATCGAAAATTCCGTAAAATCGTTACTTACCCGTTTGGTTTTGTGGGCGGTATAATATTTGTATGAAATTGTTGAAGTCTACGACCTTTCATGTAGGGCTAAATCTTCTCTGCACGAATTCTCCGGCTGAAAACTTAATGTCTGTAGTCTGCTAGGGACAACTTCATAATGCAATGGCTAACTGAAACAGACCGACAAGGATAATCGCGGTCGACTAACAGCAGTATAATAATAAAGTAACTACACCGAAGTTCAGCTCAAGGTCGCATTAAGCAACTATAAACTAGCTTAAGGATTCTATCCTTTCGCTCACTGCACTTTTGCCATAACGCAAGTGAGCACTGCCAAAAATTCTCCGAACAAGGTATAACATGCAGACCTTAAAACGAGTCAGGAAAGAAGACGGGGACATTTGAAGAACAGAGAAGAAAGATACGATTCGGTAGAGTTTATTCATGTGCAGAAGTCGAACGGTCAAAACACGATATCTAGTAAAGACAACCAATACGCAGGTTAAATCCTATAGCCGCTCAGTTACCTGGCATATATATATATATTCCTCGCCCTTTGGTCCTATCTCTTGGATAACATATGGAAAATCGCCCAAATATATGTTATAAAATCGACGCATATGACGCAATATCGGAATATTTTGTTGTACTTGTATTTATGGAGCTTTCGAGCGTTACCAGCAAAGCTGAAGAAACGAAAAGTATGAATCAATATTAATCATGGACAAACTTTATAGGCCTAGCAGACGATGCATCAAACCCAACTGACCTTAAATTGGTATTTTTATATCTTTTTGAAATATAATGCATCTTTCTTATATATACTTATAATTAAGGCGTACCCGAAGAAACATCGACGACGTCGGCCGCTCCTATTATTTACCTGACGGACATCTAGTAGCTCTGAATGCTCATTATAGATGTCAGATTCAGCACGCCACTAGACAATAAGCCGAACTCCGTTCGATCCTACGGCATAAAGAAGCAAAAATTATAATTAATGCATCGTTAGGAAGTGAGTATTTTTATTCGAGGTATCGAGATTGTTTCTTTCTGCTGTAGGTGTCCTACATGTGATCAGGGTGCGGAACAATTTTTCTCTTAGTACTTGGCCTAAGCGCATAGGTTCGTCAATAACACAGTTATCTATGCTGCTAGTATTTTCGAATGAGATGCAAATGAACGCGAGCATGTACAGAGCTCGGTACAAGTGAGCGACATTTGTTAACATCACTACCATATCATCTATTGAATTCTAGAAGTATCCAGAACTGTCTACTAATATAGAAAGTTACTTCTAAGCTTTTCCTGAATTTGTCGACCCTGTATTTGGGAAAGGTATTGCAACGAAATACACATCAAAACATCTGAATTCAGGCTAGAGGTATGCATCAGTACTACGTGCAATCGAGGTGTCTAAGACTAACGCGTATTTAACATGTAACATGTTAGATGGGTCTCATTGGACAAGTTCGGCACTTTAGTCATCGGTGATTTTGATATAAAGCCATGCCAATCGACTCAATGACACTTAGATCACGATACATGCCTATTTCAGGCCACAGCTGTTACGATGGTGCGCGACGCGTGCATATATGCTTTGGTGTCCCTAACACTATATCTAGTTGCACTTGTTACTGGTCGCAGCTTTAGGTTAGAAAGTGTACGAACGTATACATATCAATTAATAACAGCATTTTGCGAATCTATGTATTTTGCTAAGGGACGTAATTCAACTAACAGTCTATGATTCGAAATCTTTGCCATGTCCGCAACGGCCCTTTTCTTTCGAAATACTCCGCAGCTTTCTTGTTCGACCGAAAAAATCAACATTGAGGGAGCCACCGCCTAATAAGAGGGCGGGAGAGAGGGCGGGAGAGAGCGAGAGGGAGGGGGGGGAATAGTTTTTTGTTACGAGGATGTTACGTCGCTGGTAGACGGCGCAGCTGTAGTTTTTTTTACTGTTGGGTTGTGTCTAAGTCCATCTAAAATCATGCCCATTGTTGTTACATTCATCAGCAGCATCAACGATGCTTCCGCGGTCAAATCTGCTCTGAATGTAAATGCAATGATTTACTGCAAAATTAATTAATTTGCCTGGGAATCCCGCTTTGAATATGTTGATTTCGCGGTTCGCCTACCAGACTGTGCTTTACTTTGGCTAAATACTACGGAGCTGCACAGTCGAATCAGGCAGGAACGGTCACGGGCAGCCTGTGACTCGTAGGGGCGGTAAGCCGTAAGAGGTTTCCGTTCATCGGTATTCCGCATAAATCCTTGTTCAAAGCGGAATAGGTTGACATCGTGTTGCCATTTGAGTATTCGTCGCGGTCAATGATAAAAAATACGGTTCCATGCTGGCGCATGTTGCCATACGCTGGCTCAACGTGATACCGTATGACACGCTAGATGGTACTACGGACTCGGCGGTCGTCCCGAACAAAATACGGTTTACTGCTGCTGTTACAGCTGCTCCTGTGGCTGCCAATATGACTGACTCCGCGCTACGTTCGCCTTGTTGACCAAACGCGTTTCCAGTCTTACCTATCGAAAGATTGGCATTTCAAGAAACGCCAATCTGTGGGTAGATAGTAACTTGACGTCCGCATGAGTTTGCAGTAAAAGAATTGAGAAGATGCGATGAGGCATGGAAGCAGGTAACTGGCGGGCAGGACAGTAAAATTTTGATCTCCGTTAATTGAATTCTGAGAATTTGGCGTTGGCGGGCAATCCTATGTGCTGGTCGGTGACTTCTTGATGTTATTATGAGCGTATTAATATATATCTCGAATATATATATGTACAATTTAACGCCAATATGTACGTGATTGTGGCCACAAGCGGGATTGTTGTAGCAATGAGCGAAAATAGATCATTAATTAGTGTTTTATAACGATCAGAATACAATGAAACTTGTTTAATTGAATAGTTATCATATATGAGAGTGCTACTAAAAACTACTGAGTACGCCAAGTTGAGGTATAATAACATTATAAAAACATAAGCCGTTAATAGAAAACTATATAGATCTGTTAAAACTCTTGCAATTCAGACAAAGCATCTGAAAGATAAATGAAATTTCTGCAAAAATTCACAGATAGATAAAAAAAAAACAAAAGGTAAAGGCACAGGTGCTGCGCAGACTTACAAATGGATTCGTGCTGATTAGAATTAAGCAGCTGCGTAATCGTGATGTTTCTGAAGTTTTCGTTCGGGAAATTCGTACCTGATCGATCGATCGATTACTGAAAAAGTTGATCAGATCTTTGCGAACGACAGGCAGCAATGGTTCCGAAACATTTGTCACCCGATAACTCTGAATGATTTTTAAACAAAGATGGCTCAGTGTTCGACGCAAATCAAGTAATGCGAACCCTACCCCTATTCACGGAGCTCTAGAGAACTACAATGAAAACAAACTATTTCTAAAGCGATTGGTCGATAGTGATAAAAGGTGGACCACATACGACAAACATGTAAAGGTACGTTGCAGGGCATTTCTCAGATTAGGCCTAACAAAGTGATGCTATGTGTTTGATGGAATTACTGCCCTTTGACAAAGTGACTGATTTAAACCATCGCTGTCGATAACCTATAAGAAACTATTGGAAAAGAAATAAACACCAATGCCTGATTAGAAACAATTTTTGATTACACGTACCTATCGTTACATGGCGAAAATTGAGCAAACTCTTGAGGGAGATCTTCATTTGTCTCGGTCTCGTTACCATCCAACACTCTTGCTATGCAAAACTCACTTTTTTTTTTTTTTTTTTTTACCCAAACCACAAAAATCCGGAAACGGACTGGATTATGATATTATCAAAAAATTGACAGGTCGTCGATTTAAAGGCAACTATTTAACTCGATATAATTGTTTTAACACCTAAACAATAATTGATAACTAAAACAATAATTAAGAACTAAAAGACGGTCAATTTTTTCGACAATCCAATATATACGAACACCACGGCATGCTACTAAAGTAATTATTACGAGACGAAACGAATGATACCTGCTCGTTCCTCACCTAGTCGGTGCCGGTGCTTGTAAGCACAACTTCTAATCACACAAATACAAAATGGTAATAGTGTTTCCAATGTCGTATAGTAGCGTTTTCTGTGCCATTTTGTTTCAACTTGTTTATGTGAAAGTTCTACTATGGACGAACACAGACACACGTAACCCTTGAGAGAACGGGGTATACTTCAATGTTCAAACACTGTTTATTTGTATCTTTTATTGCGTATGACTTGATTCAAATCGTGTATAAAATGGCCAATCTCTGCTTATTTCTCGCGGAAATGCAGAGGGCGTCGTGGTCGATCGATCAGAGCTCGCTCGGTTGATTAGCTTCTTGTTATAGGGTGTTTACATGCGTACGCACGCCCACGTTGTACCACGTTTTCTGCCACCGTCGGATCGAGCGCGATACGCTGTCAATCCCAGCTTCTATGTCGTTGGTTGGCATCAACGGAATCGCGTTAATCTGTCGATTGATAACCAATAATAATTGTCACAATAACAAACAGTACGTCATCTAGAGGTTAGAACAATGGTTATTTTCGTTACTCGGAAAAATGCCGGACCCGTAATAGCGAGCAACAATTAACTGCGATCAATCACAGGCGGCGCTGGCCATTGATGTATCGCTGGTTACGAAATTTGCCAACTTTATAATATGTACAGTATACGGGGTAATCAAATAGTTACTGTATGACAGGACCGTTTCGAACAAGCCACTACGAGAAGATATTCTTCGATAAATGCTGAGTGAAGCTTCTTCTATCTGAAAATACCCAAAACAAAATAGGTAGTGATAAAAACAAATAAAAAGAAAAACGCCCCTGCGCATAGAACCGAAATGAAAAATGAAGAGGCTGCATGCTTGCGACATGTTTTCTACGTTATCCTGTAAATGTACGTGTGCTTCTTACGTCGAAGTTCATCTCCCGCTTAATGCTATTATATTGTTTCACAGGCGCGACGACCAGGCAGTATTAGACTGCGACACACGTTATAATAGCAAAATCGTCTTATTGAAGAAGATCGGTGTGTTGATACTGATCTGATTAGCCTCTTTTTGCGTCTTCCGAAGTTCTGTGTTATACTAGCTGATGTTATTAGTTCGTCTACTAACGCCGAAAGATCTCCTGGCTGTACAGTATCATGCCACGAGGAAAACAGCTAGGTCGCTGGTCAAAGCTTTCGTTTCTTTTAAAAGCGATGTCTCATTCAAACAGAACGGCGACGTCTGCCGCGGCAGGAAGAACACTGTTTGTTGTCAACTGGATCACCGTTACCACTAGAGAATTCAGCGCCGTAATATGTCGTAGAGTTTCCAGAACCCTTGCCGGCGGCAAGTCCAACTCCTTTTCAGTAGCAACATCAATAACAATTATCGTTTTTAGTGGACATACGAAAGCAGGGCCAGGAAGCCTGTGATCGCAGACCTGAAATGGCCTGCGGAGATCGACAGTAGCGATTTTAATAATAAACAGCCACCGTGTTAATGCTGGTCAACCCTCTACGGTAATACTGCTATAGCTGGCTCTTACGGCAACTAGTAGATATTAACAGTAGCCAATGCTCGAATCGGCGAAGGAGCAGAAATGAGACAGATGGTAATATGTGTGGTGGCGCGCGCCGGCGCCGCTGCGGTGGCCGTAGACGCTGTTGCATTGATGGTGATGGCCGTGGTGGCGTCAGGCGCTGGGGCTGCCGACTATTATTAAGTCATTGGCATAGGGGACGATTAGCGATTAAACGGATAGATCATCTTCTTTTTTCTCACACGCGTGACGCTCCTTAGCGAGCGCACGAAAGCATTGAGGAACAAGAGGCGTACGTTCGCCGGTGTTGGCCAGTCGATAGTTGCAATAAACAATCAAACCAAAATACTGCTAGGATGTCATAAGATACGGTACGCGTCAGACACCTCAGCGATTTGTACGGTGGTGGCAGTCATTACAAAGATATGGGTGACTGAGCGTTTGTGTTTGCTTTTGTTTGGTGATTTGTAACGACGATGCGCGTCGTGATGATTGATGAGTTTCTGTTGAAGATGTAATAGTGATATTCCGATCAGGAAGCGAAATTACCACGTTTTGTTCCGTCTTGTCTGGATACGCAGATATTCCCGGTAGTCCGAAAGCATATATACATATAGACACGCTCATAATTTTTGATATTGTAATGCGGTGAGTCCACTACCTTCGCAAACGAGTAACGCACTCGCTATTTTTTCTCCCACGTCCAACCGTAATATCACTTGTTCTGTATCCAGCTGCTTGTATATTCTAGCGGCTATCTCCTTATATCTTTGATTAACTGGAACTAGACTGAGACCCGTTAAGCTCGCGCAATTTATACGGTCTGTTCTACGTCGCATGCTGAGTACAGTCTAATTTACAATTCCTAAGGCTTTTCTCTCTTTTTGTCTAGTAATCGTTAGATACTTAACGATTCATGTCATATTCATTTAATCAAATTATCTTCCAATTTCTTTACAGTTGTACTACAGGAGCTAAGGTTATGTAAGCTTCTACAATTGCCATTGCTGCTACGATTATAGAAGTACGATACTTACAGACATCCCATCGCGAGAGGCTCCTACACAGAAGGGCATATAGCCAGTCCACAACGGCATTGATGGGAAACGAGTCACTTCAGCGCTATAATCGCAGTTATCATGAAGTGCTGCAGCAGCTCCAACTGCACAAAGGCCGCGGGTCTTCTGATGAGCGATGGCGTGGTGCTATGGGAACCAAAAAATTAGCGGCAGCACGTTGCGTGCGCATACACGTAACGTGCTGCTGTTAAAAAAGCCAGCCGACGTGCTGCCAGCAATTCTGCCCTAAGCTTGCCGATCGAAACAAGCAGAAGCCTGAAGTCTAGCATTGTCTTCCGCGACCCAAAAACGACGAAATCATTATTTTTCTTTTGTTTTTCTGCTACTACCGCTGCTGTCACTGTTTTGTTTTTTTCCCGTCATCATTTCGCTCTTGTTGGTGGCACCCGCCTGTGATGGCTGGGAACAACCTGCTACTACGGCTGTACGAAGCTTAGCGTCGTCTGACCGCGCGGTGATGTGCTGCTCTGCATCCACGACCCGACGCCTGCCACGCTTCACGCAGGCGTCGGCCGCCTGGCCTTCTGCCGCGAACAATAACAACGACGACGACGTGGTCGTCTTCTGACGTGTGGTAAGTGGGTGATGGGATCCCCGCGAAATCCCAGCCGTTTGGCCACTGTCACCGATGCCTGCTTCGGTGCCCGATGTACCCAGTTCGAGTCCCGAGCCGTAAACTCCCACGGGTCCGCGTGCGCGCTTGTTCAACTGCTCCAGCGGTAGTTGCAGCGCTCAGATGGCGAAGGTTGTCAGACTTTAGATTTCGGATTTGTTTAGACTCTTCTTTGAACAGGGTCAGCCTGCTAGAATGAGACAGAGTTCCCACCGTTGATGCACCACACTCCTTAGTGCTCGTCGCTAACGGTGGTGCGTCACAGTTGTTTCTGCTTTTACAAGAGCTTGTTTGGTAGCTTGTTGTCGTAGGCGATTACAGTCATCGCCGTCACCGTCGGCATCACTGGCAGAGTTGCCATGATCAGCGGCGCGGTCAACTACGATCATATCAGCATCGCCATCAATACACCGGCAAACAGAAGCATTGCCGCCTATGCGCTACTTGTCGGCCTGCTTTGTTCGTGCTGCTGAGCTTGACGCTGTTGATGGCGACGCAGTAGAAGAGGCATTTTTTCCCGTTTTTTTTTGCGAGAGTCTCACCTGGCTAAGCGTGCCAAAAAGCCACAGAGTTACACAGATCGGTCGCAACCGGCCACAACAACGACTGCATCAACAGCATCAGTAACACTTCAGTAAGGATGAACCATAATAAGGCCCAGGAAGACACAGGAGTCGAGACATGGAACAGACTAAGGTTTTTCTCGTTGAGTTCTCGTTGTTTCGTACCCGTGGGAGAGGAAACGCGAATAAGACAAAAGCCAACAGCTTCTCCGGATCAGTGCTTGTTGTTGCTGTTGTGGTAGCGTCTTTAATATTTTCAAGCAGAGTCTAGAAAGAGCCAAAGCTGTCGCTATCAAACGACCCGTTTAATCCGAAAAATTACAAGCACCTTGTGTGATAGTACACCTTAGTACTAACTAATTGGACATGGACAAAAGGCCTTGCAACGTTGCATACGACCATCACTAGCATCAGTTCCTCTTTCAGTTAGTACAATTAATGTTTCGCGCAAAACAATACAAGCTCGTCATTCGTTTGCCAGTAGTTACACGCGATTAGTTAACACGCAACAAAGGAAGAAAAAACAAAGCAGGGACTCATCGTTATTTCAACATTATTCAGCTCTTCAATGTCAAGTCCATGTAGTGCTGTCTTAAACCTTAATCTGGCAGACAACATATCTAGAATCTAAGCGGATTCTTCAAACCAGGCCAACTATACTGCCAGGCCTACAATTTATGAATTAGACGAGACCCCTTGATATAGCACTGGCATGTTCCGTGGCACTTTAATGTCTATATGAATAAATACATAGAGCGATCTACTTAGAAACCTTCATTAGCGAACTGGAACAAGTTAACCCCTCGGAAAAGCTTTTCTACAAACCCAACAATAGACGTCTTCTCGATATTCAAAGGTGATTATTGCTTCGCGAACCGGGCAACATCTGTCTGAAGAAACCGTCAAAGCCAATAGCAGTCACCTCGTCCGCTCATGATTCGTTAATTACAGACGATTATTCCTGCAATAATTATCACTGCTACTAACGGGGCGTTCCGTCGACGGATCGGTCGCCAATATCAGATTCGTCATTCGCCATATTGTGCACCCTATTCTGTTCATACCTCCGGTGACGTGTCTCGCCTTTGAAGGCTAGCACTATAGTTCTGCCGCACCGACATCTGAAGGCGGTCATCCCTTCGAGTCAGTCTCGCTATCCATTGATGAACATAAACAACAGCAATCTAAGTTATCATGACTTTTTCCGTCCCACTTCCTATCCGAACTCTTTCTGCTGGCCTGTTGCGTTGGAGTAATTAAAGGGAATCTTATATTAAGCCCGGTTTCACTCGTAATTTGAGCTGGTTTTCGGCAGACACGTCGCCGGTTGCCTCTTTGACGCGTTTGCCTACCACTACGCTCGCCCGAGCAAGCGTAAATTAGACCCAAAACGGCAGTTCGAAAAATTCCGCTGCACTTACAGCCAGAAACTATTGCGGATCGACGGGTACCCGTTCATAGATTCTTCTTCACTGGCCTTTCGTTTGCGCTCGTGCTTACGTTGAATTGGGTATTCAGTTCCATCGATCTATTGTGCGAAGAAGAGTGGTAGCGAAGAGACCGAGAAACTCACGCGTAACCTAGGTGTGCCTCGTGACCGATAACAGCGGAACGAAAACCTCCGTTTCCGGGACGTTTGTACTATGAAGTATGTACTTGTGAAGGTGAGAATGAGCATCATGAGATAGAGGCCGATAGTACGGACGAAAGAAACGCTTTATACTACAGGGAACTCAACGCGAAGTTCAAGCGGATACCGCCGCAAATTTTGTTCCTCGACGAGTGCTACTCGAAGACACCGAAATGATTCCGGATGAAAAAGGGCACCATTAGCTTGGCGGACGTTGGCGGTTCTGGTCAGATCACGGGCTGATGATTGTTCCGCTGAACTCGTTAACCTAATACTGGACCAACCAAACGGCCCTGGTCGATCAATAGTAATCACTTGATGCTGTGGTTCGTGGTGGAACCGAAACGTTCTTTTGTAACTTCTGGAAGGCCGAAAGCCCGTCACCAAACGCTGCTTATGCTTCTTCTATTGTGGTGGACAAGCATCGCAGTTATATTATGGTTTATAAAATCGAAGAGTACACTCAGCGTTAGCTCGAAGCGATCGAAGAGAAAGCGAAGAGTTATGTGTCTGTTGATGCCCCGGGTGAGCTTTTCCAAGTTTTCATTTAGACGATTTCAGCAACGCGTTCGACGAAGTGTTTGTATACGACGTTGCTTTTGACTTGTAGGTAGAAATAGCACCTTGAACTGTGGGCACTTCACAGCGGAAGGTGCACACATAGGTTTACCTACAATTCTACCGTAGTCTACTGCCTCCCGAATCGACGCTTAGAGGGAGAAGCTGGCGCTCGTAAATCCCTCAAAATACTACGCGGAAAGCCGAACGATGAGTTTTTAGAGCTTACAAAAGAGGGATCTTAGAGGAATGATCGAATTAGACCTGCGGCAGGTATATTTTCAATGCAGATTGTAGCTAAGTTTCACTGTCCCCTTAATCTCATAATTATCACGAGCACCGCGCGACGGCGTTTTGCTCCAGGAATTCCTTTATTGAGCGATGCGAGTCGGCGAAACTTCATAAGAGAGTTGAATCAAGTGGCCGCGAAATGCCAGCCGTTGTAAGAGAGCTGGCTATCAAATCCAAGTGGAAAGCTCTGTGTTTACTGTTGCTTTACGACGTTTTTTCGTTGTAAGCGTTCTAACACTGCGAGAAACGGGAGGATTATCGCCGACAGCGGCGCGTGCATCATCCACTTCGTTTACTGATGAATCAAACTGTCTACCTGTATATTCTCACTCTCTCTACCCGGCTGCCCCTCTAACAGACGCGTCGTTCATTAGTGACTGTGATGATCGAGCGTAGCAACACTGAACACCTACAATATAACGAAAGAGATTACGACCCTAAGTATGATTCTCGACTGGGTCAGGTGATTCAAAGAAGAACTTTGGGAGAATGGAAACGTGCAACTTATCAATAATTATGGCTTGCTTTAGACGGATGAGAGGATAGCAGCTAGGGCTACGGCTGGGAAAATTGCTTTGAAGAAGTAATAGCAGCTTAAATCCGCCTTAGTAATAACGGTCATTATAAAACTCTTGCTCTCATTTGATTAGGAACATTACTCTGACACTCCACCTGCCATTGCCATTGAAAATTACACATTGCCTTGTTCACTGTATAGTTGGAAGCTTGATCTGACACGTAAACGAACTCTATTTCCCTCAGAAGATCGCAGTATTGTCTTTTGTGTCATTTGTAAATAGTATATTTACAACTACTTGTATTAATAAATAATGCTCAGCTATGGTGGACTCTAACGACAAATAATTTTCAATATTGAATTACCCGTAACGAGATAGCCATAAGGTTATGCTGCAATAAACGCAATAGTTATGGCTATCTAATACAGTTTATGGTTTATCTACTATGGGCATTGGAATAGGCCTGAAGTATTGCACGACCCCGAGAGGACCTCTTCCCTGGGTTTGCAATGTCATTTTCATGTATTTCTCACGTAAGTACATAATTGGTACACAGAACAGTACAGAATTGATAATTAGTACACATGTATTGAGCTCTATTCGGTAATACTCAACTGGTCAGGGGCACTAAGTCTTACCGCCCTAGAAATGATATTATGTGTTATTTCAACGTTTTTGTCAACGATTTGCTCTTAATAGTAAATAGGGAGTCGATTCCTTTTCTTAGGTTTTTTTTTTTTCTTTTTCCCTCTTTGCCTAACATTGTACGAGGCCGCACGATAGCAGTACGATATTGGGTACTGAAGGTACCCGACCATCTTGTTCAGGTTAACTTTTACATATTCTGGAACCCTTGTGCTACTAGAGAGAGCTCTCAAGAATACCGTTTCATGGTCAATGAAAAACAAGACCTAAAAAGTACGACTGTTTGTTGCGCCATAAGATCAGTTTGGTTTGCGCACTGCTAATATTCACGTTAGACAAAGCAAGATTATTTCAGCACAGAATAGGTTTATCTTTTTAACTAGGCATCGTAAAGTTGCGATCGTGTTGCATCATTGGGCAGTGTTAAAAACGTCATATTCACAAAAAGGTCGTGTCGTAACTGCACACAATGACATACAGGATCAGTTATTTAGCATCATTCACGCATGTACCTACGGGCGTCACACTTATCGGTAGTTGCGGCCAGATATTTTCGGCCAGATATCAGATATTTCATTTTGGGAGCGATCAGGTCATAACATGAACGTTTGTCTGAAATCAGTAGTAAAACAACAAGTGAACCATCTAATTTCGAAACTAAAACAGGTGTCACACTTAACCTCCCCAAGCTCAGTGACCATGCCGACTTCGGCAGGGTACATGCCCCACGACCTTCAATCGTCTGCAGTCTCTCAGCACTGGCTATGATGACGTCACATGTGTTCGGTGATCGGACTGTTGTACTTTGGAGGTTACTGTCAGTGACCCCCCTTTTTTGCTTTCGCCGCTGCCGCATGATCAGAGTAAGAAAGTTATGCTCAATGTGAATGGATCTCGGCGAACGGAGGAGGCAGTTGCCTATCTGGTCACTGGGCTTCACGACCCAGCCAAGGCGAGCCCACCCCGCCAACCACCACCTGCCATATGTCTACGAGCGTGGGAACGGCGATGACCGAACGTGGCAGTCACCACATCAGTCCATCCTTTTCAGCACTATAACAAAGGAGAAGAAGAAAAGTTCAAGAAGAAGAGCGACTTAAGGAACAGAAGTAAGCGACTAGCGGCCCCGCACCGGTGGCCTAATCAGGAACTAGCTACGTCGTGTTAGAGACGAATCAACTGACTACTTTTCGGGACGAGGTTTCGATACCAGCCAGAACGTTCGACCTAACAGCCCCTTCTGATCTAGCTGAATCTCTATCCCATCATGGTCGTACAGAATCGAAGTAAGTGATCGAGTGCCGTCGAATCCATACTTGAGCCGGCTGTTGCCGCCGATGATTCGGTTCTGCTTCTCGAGGCCAATTGCGGTAGCACAAATCAACAGGCAATACTGAGCGTTCGCACGATTAGGGAAGTCGAAGGCCGGACGGCGATGGCATTTGTGTGCCATTCGACCGCTACGCGCAGGTTAGGTCTGAGCCATTCCCACGGTGTTCTCAGGCCGTCAGACACCAAACTGCCCGCTTTCAGGTCTCTGTGCGCGAGGTCTACGCGCGTATTTGGAGCAGAAAGCGCGCGCCGGAGAAAGAGTGAGAGAACAACCAATGGGCGGAACATTGAGAGAAAGTAAAGGAAAAAATTCACGATGGGACGGATTCGATAGAGCAAAAGGTTTATAATCAATAGCTATCAGCTCGTGACACAACAGAAACAAATAGATGGCCATTCAGAGTCCGTTCGCAAACGACGGCTTAAAGTACGTTCTAGATGAGGCCACACAGTAGACAAGACAGACGCGAACACAGTTTGCAGAAGCTGGATCGACACAGATTGACAGCTTTTCAGACGCATTTTTGGATCCCATTAAAATTACTAAATCGTCATGCAAACGCATCGTGGTTGCGAGAATTATGATGCTTGTCTGTCTCCCCTGAGTTGTTTTAAGATTAGGGGGTCTAAGGTTAAGCAAAGATTACTTGTTCAAGTGGCACCTGACACGTTGAGCTTCCGGGTCGGTTCTGGCCCTGCGTGCGACATTTGATTTCACCAGTAAACTACGTAGGTGTCTATCTTTATTCTACACTCTTTTTTTATTTACCTATATTCGTCAAATAGCGCCATTACCTATGGAAGAATGAACGCAAGCGCGAAATTGCGCTCGAAGCAATGTCTCTAGTCGCTGTTAACGTCCAGTGGTTTGACGCATTCTAACCCACGCCATCTCTATCATAGTTGTTAGCTACTGTATACACTACAATCTGATTGGCTTTATACACATGCTATAAAAGCGGCGCGTGAATCGACCCCCGCGCTCTTTAACTGCGCTCAATGTACAGCCGTTATTGACTATTACAGTCTTGTATGCGGCCATCCGGACTCGTGTTCCCAAACCGATCGTGATAACCAGTTATCCGTTGGTTGCCGCTAGTTAGACTGGTGGCGTCCAGCATTCGGTTCTTTCGCGTTCCCACGCGAGGCCCAATTCGCAGTCCTGAAGGAGAACCGGGAGGGGCTGAGGAGACAAAATTCGGCATGGTGCGACAGCACCGTGTCAACTCTCATGAGATAGCATATGCCACTCTGCCAGTTGAACTCCCGTTCACTGTCGCGTTTAGCAGTCATAGTCGTTTCTCCTTTGCCGGTTGGGTACGTGGCGCTGCTACTTGGTGCCTTCAGCTATAGTGGGCTCCAGCTTGGATCATTCGAATCGGAGGGGTGACCCTGATCGCAAGAGCTCCTTTCGCCGCTCGCAGTACTAATGCCGGTGGATCTGTTTCGCATGCTTTACCATTATATATACTAAGTTTACTCACTCAAACAGACAAACACAGATAGACACACATACTATCGTACACGCACACGTCGAACGATTGCTTCGGCTGCATGCGAACGAAGCGAGCCAACAACAAGCGGGCCTGCCAGTCTCCTATTGGCCTACGAGACTGCAAGCAATCCAAGTAACGGCACACAGCTGATTCGGTTGCGCACCGTTTGCTTGCTTTAAGGTCCGACCACCAAGCAACCATTGGAGCATTGACAAGCGTCGTCGTAGGCAGCCAACCCCAGGTTTCTGCCGGTCGTGGCCAGTCACCCCACCCGACCCAGTTGTACTGCTGCTGTTAGAGTCGGTGCCGGTTTGGTTTGCCGCTTCGCGAATCTTTTTCCTCCTCGTATTTTTCACGGCGCGCTTCTGATCCGTCTGGCTCGCCCTCTCACTCGCTGGTTTGTGATAATTGTGAACCGGAGTGTGGGAAAGTTGTCGCTCAGGAATCCGGTGCTCAAAACCAGCGGCAGCTCCAGTTTCTGGCGTGACACACCGGCTTCGCCTGCCGAGGCAGAACTCGATAGCTAGTCACCATCAACCAATATGGGACGGCACCGCTCCTTCTATGTGTATAGAAGCTTGGGTTAACTTCTTCTATTCAATGCGTCTGCCTGTTTAGGTAGTGTCGACTGAAGCGGCCTGTTGTAGCCATAGCTGTACTAGTAGTAAAAGCAGCAGTAGTAGAGCGTAGAGATAGAACGCAGAGATCGAAGACGAAAGAAGAAGGAAAAACGACGAGGACGATAGCTTGAAAGGCGGCGGCCGAGGAATAGAGAGAATACCCTTAAAGAAACCGGGGGTTAAGCGGAGACTGGGGAATCGGGGGAACGTTGACGAGACGATACAAGACGCACAGAGAAATACTACACTAGCAAGCCAGTTCGTGAACATCTATGCATACGCTCTGTGCATGGCCGTCGTGCGAAGACATCTCGCTAGGGTAGAACAGGCTTTCCCCTTGGCGCTGTCTCCCTCCTCTTCTACTGAGCCGAAGAATGGAGAACGCCTCCACTGCTTCGGGCTGCTGCGGCGATGATAATGCTGCTCGTTCCGATGTTGCTGCTTGTGTCTTTGATGGCTTCCCAGGAGCGACTGCCCCAACCAGAGTGGGCAGTCAGGCAACCTACAGGCTTTCGGACCACAAGTCTACTGTAGTGGCACGCGAAGAGCGAGAAGATTCGACCAATGACCAAATGGTGACGATGCAACAGAATTCGATAAGGTCCCACGGTCGCAGTAAGCAACCGGGGGGCAGCAGACAGCCCTGTTCGGTATACAGAGATACACACACATGCACACTTCGGTTCGGTTATATACATTCAGAACTGCCGCCGGGGAAACATCGAGCAACTAGAATCTCATGCGTGTAGCCGGTGTATAGAAAAGACCTGTATATACGTGAGACCAGACGGGAAGGAGCGAAGAAAGAAACCGCTACGGGCAGCATAGATTGCTCCGGGGGCATTGGTTGGCCCGTGTCAGTCGACTAAAGTCTGTACCATGTAGAGAAGTTAGTTTGAGCGGGATATTGAGCGAACTGGGTTTAATGGGGATTTAGAGAACGGCGACTCGGATTGAAACATGGTAGCGACAACAGTTGTTCAGCATAAGCCATGTTAGCTTTCGAGAAGGACATGGAGTTTTATAAATTTCTAGCAAAATTATTATATAGGGAGCTACGTAAAGGCTCGATGCAATGAACTTATCATTTGGAACTAGTACACAAATAAAGTTAAATGAAGATGATAAAATTGTTCGGTAACAAAGAGACTCTAAAACGTGAAAAAAATAGGATATCCTTTATAGTTAACTAAAATATGACATCATAATCATTGCTAAAAAACTGCTTTTTTTTGCTAAAGTAAATAAATAATACAATTTTTCAAGCATTTTTGGTGCTGATGGAGACCATTTATGTACGGACCAGATTATGTAATTCTGCAATTTTTTGAAGTACTCATCATTCAGAATAGCAGTTCCACGCCTTCCCGTCGACAATGGTTCGTAATCCAGATATTAAGTTGTAGGATATCCTTTCTGTTCCTTGAGTCAACTTAGTTTAACAGCAAGACAAATCATCATTACATGCACATATAGCGAATGCCTATATGTAATTGATGCAATTTAATGGCTCGTCATTCTACGAAATTTCAGTCTTTCGTTAAAGAAAAATAATACTCGTCCCTGTTAGCTATGGCGTTAAATCGATGGTTAAGCATCATTTCGACAGGGTGTTTTTTTTGTCGCTATGCTGTTCGTATCCAGCTTCTCATCACCCATCTTATCCACCTGTGCGTTTGTACGGCATATGTAGTTTCTGCTAATGTATCGCCCTGTAACAGCCCCACAGGGGCCACGCGAGTAGCATCGGCCACCTCATTGCAGCGCACCCCATTTATGCGGTCTATTATTTAGCTTATAGTTCCTTTTCTACCAGCAGCAGCAGTACTTGCACTGACAATATATATATATATATATATATATATATATATATATATATATTCATATATATTCATATATAGTAGCGCAGTGCTGCTGGTTTGGTCTGGCTAATTATTGACTGTTTTTTTTCTCCTCCGATGTTACCTCCGCAATAACTCCGGTCGGAAACGCCATTTGCTTGTCTTTGTGTACTGCACTCGTTGTGTACCTGTTTACCTATGTGCGGTCGGCCAACGGTCGTACTCTTTAGATTTGCCTTTTTCCAGTTCATTTCCTGCAAACAAGTATATCAATGCTCATGAATACGCTGCTGCTCTTGCGGTTTTTCCATGGGCCGCCTGACCTGTCGTTGCCACAGCGTGATCTGTCGCGAGTGCGCGCGCCACATCAGCGACGACGGCTGCCCCTCCGCCGCTGCCGCTCTGTAATCAGCCTTGCGGTTGTGACTGCGCGACTCTGCTATGGCTGTTTACGTTTTACCCTAGCTTTACATGAACAGCATCAACATCAGTCTCAGCATCGGCAACCATTAGCCGTCGTCAACAACAACAACCTTATCATCAGCAACAACATCAGTTCTACGCGCGGCAGCTGGCTGGCGACAGACAACGCGAATCGCATCACCACGAAACAAACACACGGGCAGGACAGCTAGAACAAGCGACGCGCACACACATATCCTCCGATGAGGTTGCAGCGGCCCGAGTGAGGAGTCCTGAGTGAGCTAAAGCGAACGAGCTAGAAGTGGCGCGCTGCCGGAGTAGACGGCTGCGATGTTGCTGGTGATGATGTTATCTCGTCTATTGCTGCTACCGCCTTCGCTGTTTGCTGTCTGTGAGCCAATAAAGAATATCAAGAAATCGCGTTCCCACGGATCGACCCCGCTTAGTCGCATACGCGAACAGCGGCGGCCAAGGAGCGCTTAAGCGAACCAAGAAGCCGCAGCGGCGAAAAGAGGCAGAGCAACAAGCAACTGGATCTCTTCGTAAGATTCAGACAACGGTGGCGGCGGCGGCGGCGGCGGCGGCGGCGGCGGCAACGACGACGACTCCGTTCAGTGGCTGCCCGTTCGCCTCTTGCTGCGTTCGCGCTTCTCCGTTGTCGTCGTCTTCTTCACCGTTGTCTACGAGGCATCGGCAGCTACGACGGCGTTCGTGATGGAGGCAGGAGCTCTTTGCTGCTCGACTCGGCCCCGTCTCGATGCTGCTTTCAACGATGACGATGCTGTTACCGCTGTTTTTACTGGCGCACTTTGCTTCGCTGGTTCGTCGCGAGCGACGGTTCGTGCTTCGCGACGGACGCCGGTGCTGCTGACCAAATCTCGTGTCTAGCTACCTGTACAGCTGGCCTTCAGCAATGGCAAACTGCAGGACACCCGCAGCATGGCCGTGGCCAGCTAGAAGCTAGCACACGACGGAAAACAACGTGACGAGTCCGGCAAAAGCGACGCATGCTGCTGCTGCTGCTGCCAGCAGTACTTATTTGTCCCGGCACTACTTGTACGACAAGCGTTGCTAATCTTGATTGTTACCGATACCACCAAGCAGGCATCGATTAGCTAGCCATCCAGTGAGTTAGTCGGTCAGCCAGAATAGACAGGCGATAACTTCGCGTCGCGCAGCGCACGAGCGGCGTCCAACTTACCGGACTGCACGTTAGTGGCGTGCAAATAAAGTTGCCGTTGTTGCTATTGCAACAGACAATCAGGGATTCGGGGAGACGTGCTTATTCTGAAGTCATCCTCATTTTACTCGGGGCACGAAATTGCGCTGATAACAATGGTGACAGGATAGCAAAAACAATAGTGGGCAACCTTCGTATGTTTTGGTCATCATGCAAAAATACACTATGAGAAGATCACCAGCGGCCAATGATGACCGACTGTCGGCTATATCGACAACGATGATTACCACACGATAGTTGAACATATCGTTTGTACTTGGAAAATATGTATTTCGCAATACGACGATGCCAAGATTCGCGTGAGAAAAGCTAGTATTTAAAGATGACAAAAAATCTATCAACTAATCTGTATGACGTGCGCGCTCTGATCGCGTTTGCTCGGTGCCCAAATTTGTACTACCTTCGGTGCCGTCAGCGAAATCGATTGTCACCGTTGTGAATAAGGCAGCGGTGGCGGTAACGATGACTGCGATGGTTGCAGCGGAAAATCGGTTGTTGGGCTGGAATACGCGGCAAACCCACGTAGATTCGCCTGGGCAGCAAAGAGCATCAGATTAACAGCGTAATATAACAATGTATATAATAATATCAATCCACTAACAATAGCAGTCACCAAAAACTATAACATTTAACGTAATTGCAGTGAACCTGGGGTAGTGAAAATTAACACGATGACGTGTCTCTATGTCCCTATGCATGCACAATGGCGGGTCTTCTATATACCTGCGCCTCGTTCTATAGAGCACTGTCTGGAAGATAGACATTGAAGTTCGGCTCCTTGCATGGCTGATAAAACGAACGGTAAAGACAAGTTGGTGTCGTCCAGCAAGGCTTGAATTTCGCTGTCGGTGTTATTCTTCCGACTACCGATAAAAACAAGAAAAAATAACACGGGAGCGAGGGATCGAACTGAAGTTCGTACTACATCACATTACCAACGTCGACCCAGCCATCCCCCGCACAGCGTTTTATCACGCTAAAGCATGAGCGCGTGTCGAAATGGAAGAGTAACGCGTAAATGGATACAAAGCAGCACTGAGAGACAATTTAATCGGATAGCGCTGCGCGTCAATTACAGACGAGAGTGCAAAGGTGAGAATTTTGCCAGTCTCACGTTTCGCCTCGGTTTCGCCGGTGTTTACTGGCCATCATCGCCAGCTTGAACCAATCATCGCTGGTCAGTCGGTTGGTCGCCATGCGATGCGGCACCGATGAGCTGAAGATCCACTAAAAACGAGAGTTTGTTCCGAACGGGCTCGGGGTTGTACCCATCAATCGACCCACTGAAGGGAACAGAGAGTTCGATTCGGGCACAGCACCGCTGCGATGTAGTAGTGTCTCCGTGCTCATTACAGTCACCGCGGCCGTCGTTGTCAGACAACACTTGTCGGACTAGGCTGCTGCGGCGAAAACGCAGCCGATGTACCCGCATATATTAATTTGGCAAACCCCTTAGTTCGACCCCCGTTGCTGCGATGAGCGTTCACTGTTTAAAATATATTCACTGGCTCGGACGAATCTGCATTATCAGTTAAACGCTTAAGAGCTTTTTACGTTTCACTTGCGTCAAGAGACAGACAAGCTACTAGCAGGATATACTGTTGTTCTATGGCCTTTTACTACTTATAGTCAGTAAAACAGAAAACAAATAATTTAGGAAACGGCAAACCAAGCCGTGGATAAAAATGATTTAGGATTTAGATTCCTCTATATATGTATGACTTTTCATAAGTGCAATAATAGCAATGATAAAGGAAAAACCCAGGCGCAGGAACTCTATCTAGTCGTCCTTATTACGCATATCTATTCAAACTTCAATATCGACAAAATAGCGTAGTTACTAAGTGCTCATCATAGCTTAGTGGGCTAGCAAATCTTCCTGGCCTGGGTTCGAACCTGGCCATAGACAGACAGACAGACAGAGAGACACACGGTTCATTTTATGTTTGCAGGAGCCAGCCGTCTGACGGAACGCCTAACGGCGATACCGGACGTAAGATTCGAAACGTAAAGAAGCAATAGGCAGGTTGTTTGTTGCAAACTAACAAAACACAGCAGAATCAATTTGCATCAGGCAGCTGCTTCGCTGACAACCAGCGGCGTACGCCATCAATTCCAAATATTTTTTTCCTTTCCTGTTTTCTAGCTGAACCCGTCCCCTACACCCGCGGGGCTAGTAATACCAGAGAATACAGGCGGGTAGCTGATGCTTACGGTGCTGCTGCTTGAAGGAGCTTTTTAGTCGGCTGTCTGGTCTCTTGGCCACCCCACCGCTCAAGAACCGGGACCTCGGTGATTCTGGTGGCACGCGTGAGACCGGCGTGGGAAAGTAATCCTGGTACTCGTTCTGGCATCAGCGGCAGCAGTAACAGGAGCACCACAATCAACGGAGCGACCAGAAAAGCTCTTGGGGCACCATCGCCGCTCACGCGGCTGTTGCTCCCGCTGGACCGCTAACTGCACCAGCATCATCATCATCATCATCAACATGAGCGGCAGCGACTCGGGGACTAGTAATCTCCGCCGCGGCAGAAACCGGTGGAATGCATTGCCTCAGCATAACTACGGCTGTTGCTCACGCAGATCGCTTGCCTGCGACTCTGCCTCTGCGCGACCGAACACTGTCCGAGGTCGACGCGGCCTGTGCTCACTCGTGGTGCATACATGCATGTACATGCATCACGATAGAGTCCGTTGCGGCAGAGATATGGCAGCAATCCTCATTGGTGGATGCGAATAGGCGACAGCCATGATCCATAGTTCGGTTCACATGGCGAGCGAATGCTACCACTACTACCACGATGGGGTAGTGGGGTAAAGTAGCAGTCTTCGTTGTGGCAGAACAACTGTCTGTAGTAGTAGTAGTAGTAGTAGTAGTAGTGGTAGTACAAACTCTGAATGTTCTACGGGTTGAACGCCATAGCGAATGCCAAAGCCGAGGAGCGCTGTCGATAGCGAAAGAAAGCCAGGTAGACAATATCGTAGGCAGTTCGGTTAGGACTAGGCAATGCCCACCGAGCGCTGTTGAAGTTCGAGACAGAAGTGTGTATGACCCGTACGAACTGGGGTAGTATAATAGATACGAGAAAGGCGGATAACCGACTGACCGGGCTTTCGGAAGGGGGGAAACAGCTAACTGGGTCGCTGTTACTTGTTGCTCATTGCCAGTAGCTGTGATAGTTGTATTAAGTCGCAGTCGCGGAGCAGCCACCTAACCCCCTACAACGAAGTAGAGAGTGTCTTAAATGAGCGGCACTGTTCGCATAGTCTGTGGGGCTATTGCTCCGATAGACTACCGCTGTGCCATAAAGCTGGATGGCCGGCACGGGCCACTAGCCATTGTCTGTTTCTCTGGCTCCGTTCGACTGAGCCGTTCTCTACATGTATGTAGCTAAATTATATAGTGGTCTACGTGAGCCTATGACCATGTATAGCTTTCGTCCTGGCCTGGGCTCATCTTTCTTACTGAGCGATAGGTGGAGTAGTTCCGTGGCTAGGCCAGCTCGAGTGGTCACCTGTACGCACGTGATCCCTTATACACACACGCGCGCATTCAGAATGCTCGGAGGCATTCTGAAATTCTGAATAGGATCTAAACCGGAGAGCCGAACTAGCTCACACCAGTGACTCGAGTTGCCCGAGGTAACGTATAGCTCCACAATGAGATCAGAGTAACAAGGTCAATTCAAGCTCAGATGCCCCCAGTATGAGTGTTGGCCGCCCAAACATGAAAGCTCACAGCGAGTCCTGAACTTGGGAGGGAGGGGGGGGGGGGGTGAAAAAAACAGACCTACTAGCAACGAATGTCCTGGGCGATGATGTCAGAGACAAAATGACCAGGTCCCTTCAGGTTGTCCGATTGCGTTAGATAATTTGACGCCGAGAAAAGTACAGAGTATAACAGACAATTTAAAGTTGACGATCCCAACATTGAACTACTTAAGTTCATCCCTAATGCACTACTATTGCTTAACGCTATAGACTGGCGTAAATGTAACCGTACCAAAATAGAAACATGCATCTATTCTGTATATGTTAGCCTGAGTCAATGACGGCCGTATGCAATCTAGCTTTTTGTTGACGGTTATTTTCGCATTAGCCTTTTCTAGAGCTGCCATACGTCTGTCGCTAATGGCGTTGCGCGTCGTCGAGCAAATACACAGAACGAGCAGCCCCCGACGCGTGGCGCTAATTACGCCGCGTGTATCATAGAAGCAAAGGGGTACAAAGCTATCGACCATCAGCAGCCCTATGCCATATACGTGGGTCGGTTTGTGGCATTGTAATATCAAGCTTAAAGAATGACCTGATTTTTATCTTTGATGATGAATGATTTTATGTTTAGCGTAAGCCTAATCGAAAAGGCGAACGGCCGTAGAATTGAGTAGTCCGTCGAGGATGGTCACTAGACTCGTCTGAGATCCAATCTATTGTATCAGAAAGATCAGCTGGCTAACTACCGTTGCTTACCGTTGGTCGATAAAGACTCGTTCATCGATCTGTCGACGATGATAACGTTGTCGTTGACAATGTTCCTGTTCGTTTCTGTTTCTATGAATGTGATTAATGGTTAACAATTGTCCCTATTTTCATCTGGTCGCTTGCTGCCTCTATTGCCATTAGTTGGGACTGCTACGGATAGTAGCATTGTAATGGCCGGCTTTGCTTAATCATTCTGAGACTAGATCGGTATCACCTTCGGGTCGAGAAAGGTCAGATTCGCGGCACCCGCTACTGGCTTTTAGCCAGTGTAATGGCGTCAACGGCATGAACAATAGGCGCACATGCCCCTCGAATCGACTACGCTTAATGGCAGTTATGTCAACACAACGCTGCGGTCCTACTCCGGGTATAGGCTCATTGTGATGAATATGCCTAACACGAAAAACGGAGTGGTGTGCACGCGTGTGCGTGTAATAGCTCCCTAAGCTGATTAGGATTCTGATGACTTGCTAAAACACCAAATTACATCACGCTTCCATGAAATATGTTCATTGATCTGCTTGCAAGTCGATGCTTTTTTTTTTTCAAAAAATCGGTACAGCCTTTCATTTGTACGTGGTACGTATCAGATTAGTGTAGATAACTTGCGTAACGTCAAACTGGCTTTTGTGTGGAAACAACGAATTGCCCAGTAACAAGCCGACGGCTAACAAGCGGCGCATAGGCAACGATCTGTGCTCGTCTCACTTCCATTTACTCGTTGTAGTCATTGTGTATGAATTAATTGTGAGCTCGTTCCTGGCACGCGAATAGGGGCCCTCCCATTTCGTGATAGTTGTAACTCTAAACAGATAGATATTTTTGCCTTTGCTGATAATAAGAACGTACTGCGCTCTTTGTCGAGTAACTTAGACGCCTAACAACCGCAACATTGAAATATTAGATTGAACAAGTTACCTTGACAGAGTATTTCCTTAGCGACCTTCCCTTAGCGTTCGACTACCACTCTCTCCGCGCAAGCTACCACCCAATACCTAATCAGAATCTCACAATTACCAATGTACGCAGTAGTGTCCTTTTAGATCTTTCGACGCTCCACGATCGTGACTATTATGACCGCCAAGCGGGAAAATTGTCCAGGCTGAAAATGCAGAACCACTGTTATCTAGCCAAATCCACTACTACTTAGAAAACAATATCATTACCTATTCCAGCCAAACGTTCTCTATGATCAAGCAATTACAATTGAGTTTTTCGTGTTCAGCCCGACAGTATACATCGCTTTTTATTTGCCTTTCTATTCTTTGACTCCATTCTATTCTAGCCGCTGTTCCTGTGAAACAGATTTCATATGTACAGTTGTTGCTTTAGGAGCTGATAGCGGTCGACAGCGGCCCTTTTGTCACTCTAGTAGGCACTACGGCGGGCGACCCGACGCCGCTACTCTTTGATGATAGGTGCTAATGGATTAGAATGACAACGAACTAGTGGGTAGTTCGTTGCAGGCATTGCAAGACGTTTATCTGCCTCGATATTGACAACATTTTGTCAGGACTCCTATCGCTGTACTTATTTTCGTTGTTGTTGTTGTTGTTGCTGCTGCTGGAAAGCTGTTATCGTTGTCTCGTTAGCGTCTTCTTGGCGGCTGTTGTTGTGGCGTTTGCGGCCGCTGGCTATTGCCTCCGTCCACTCTGCCGTTCCGGCATTCTACACGCCGCTGGCAGTGTTGTTGCTGCCGTTGTGACGATTTGGAAGAAGACGATGACGTGCGGCTGCCTCGCGCCACATCGGCTGTGACTCGACCGTCTGCCACGTCCGTTCATCCGTGTGCCGGTAGCGACCGTGGGAACGAGTACTCCGACGCTCGTCTCGGCTGCCGCCCCGCTTCATTTGCTGTGACGCTGACGATTGGTGATTCTCTTTTTGCTCATCCACCGCAGCGGACCGCGATGCTGTTTGGCCCATCTGTATTAATTCCTGGCTGTATCGCTGTACGTCGCCTCTTCTCTGGGGTCGTGTGTGTGTGTGTGTGTGTGTGTGTGCGCGCGTCTGTATGTATTTGTGAGCGAGCGTTACGCGTGTGGTTGGTCTGTGTGTGTTTGTTTGTGCGTACGTATGCTGTAAATAAGTCAAGATCTAACTATGTATCTGCCGCCGCTGCGGTCTTCACGGCGTCGACTTGCGACTGACTACGCTCTGGTGGTTGTTCTCGATGTCGTTGCCTC
Organism: Varroa destructor; assembly: GCF_002443255.2. Lineage (NCBI taxonomy): Eukaryota > Metazoa > Arthropoda > Arachnida > Mesostigmata > Varroidae > Varroa > Varroa destructor. Next base: position 14,049,398 of record NW_019211459.1, on the reverse strand, counting down.
ATCTACGTTATTTTGATGCGTACGTTTGTACAGTTATATACGTGTCATATATAAAAGGGTATGTGCACACCGTGAGAGTTTAACTGTAGGTATCTTTTGCGTCGTCTCCCCGACGATGCAAACCGACCCAGCGAAAGACGGCGATCCGATGGCAGAACAGTCGACAAAAGCCGATTCACCAGCCAGTGAAGCACTGCGGTGCGTCCGCGGCCCGCTCGAATCTATGAAATGCGCGAAATCAATGGCAGCAGCAGCAGCAGCAGCAACGTGGAAGAGTAAGTGAGTGACTGAGTAAGACAAAACGGCAAAAATTGAACAGAATGTGTTCGAAGAGTCGAAACCAGTGACGTGTTATTGCGGCTGATTAAAGCGCTGTCGTCTGCTTTGAGTCTCGTAACTGTACGCGGTTATTCTTCGCTGCTTATGGCTATTCAGCGATCAGCCGACGGTGGCAGTGGTGAGACAAGAAACGCTGTTCGCGGTTAGCGTTTACCGTCGACGGGCGACAGAAAGCAGACGGGCGTTTCTCAACGCCGAGTCACACAACGACACGCACATACAGGCGCCCTTTTCTTCTGTCTCTCCCTTTATCGCTTATTCGCTCATGTGCGTATCGCACGTCAGAGACAGACTGAACAGAGATATGGACGGTAACAGATCAGACGGCGAGAAGATCAGAGACGATCAAGCACTGGCACCGTTGCATCGCCGCGGATAGTCATGGAACAGTGGTGTGAAACATATATACAGCATCGGCAGGCGACGCAACAACCCACCAAAAGTATAGATGGGTTAGGGGAAGACAACACAGAATAAAGTTAGTTAGTGATACTGATATGTAGAGGGATTTGTAGAGAGGAGTCAGATGGACGACAACGGCAGAGTGTTAACACTGTCGATACTGCATAGGCGGCTCGTCTCGTATTGGCTGCCGCCGCTGCTGCTGACGTTGACGCTGCTATGAGCGGTAGGAATCGAGGTTCGTAGTGACCCTGCTACCGCGGCTCACTGTTGATGCCGGCGACAGAATCAGGCTGCGGCACTTGAGCCCGCTTGATTAGTCATCGCGTACTAATGGCAGCGGTGCTGGCGATGGTAGCCCATGGCCCGTGGTCGTGTCCAGCGGCGATCCGTTAATTCGCCGTCCACGTTCCCACACTTCTCTCCGTCTTCCCTCTTTCTTCCACAGAGAGAAGAAGACGAAAAGGAGTAACAACAATAGCGGCGGCAGCAGCAACACGAAAATCTGTTCGTTTCATCTGGCTGTGCGTCAATCTATCTGCTTACGTGCGCTCATCTGAAAGCCCGTGATTGACCGATGGATGCCTGCTCGCTCGCTGGCTGGCGTTGGCTCGGCGGGTGGTTGAAGTCTGTAGCATCAGCGTAAAGGCGGTGCTGCTGATGACGATAACAACGTCGACGATAGCAACGACATTGAAGACGCTGCATTGGCAACGTGGCCTGCCGCGCATACGTGGAAAATTACTGTTCTTCATACAATTATCACTGATGCCAACACAAATATAGAACGGACAAGCACTAGCAAGGGACGGGCTGGCAGACAGGCACGCACGTATACACAACACACGATGTTTCGCAAACACGCCCGCCTAGACGTACACTCAGTGGCGTTCAGATAACCTATGCGTGAATGAAAATAGGACAGTGTCACTTAGAGTAGATAGCAGAGGGCAGATCTATAGATCAATCGACCTAACGGTCCAAAGTCCGATTTGTTCGGACGCTGCCTATTTGAGTCAGGTTGTCACATTGAGACTTACTCAGGCAAGCCACTTAACATGCCGCCGTGTCAGACACGAGTCAGGGAGCTGCGCAGACTGAACAGAGAAGTTGCCGTTAGAATATCGGCATGAAGTGTCCGTACGTACGTACGTGCGTGTGCATGTGTGTGTACGGTTCCATGTATGGGTCTATGCATGTAGCTGTGAGTTTGCGCAACGAGAATTTAGTAACTGAGTGCCATCCCTTATAGCATTATGTGTTCATATACGGCGTATCCATGCGTTTTTATCTGTGATGTTTCATGTTGAGCGTGTGTGTGCGTGCATGCGTGCGCGCGCGCGCGCGCGCGAGTGAGCCCAATGGACGATCGATCCTGTGCAATTTTGAGGCGCGGTGGCCTGTTAATCGCCAGTCGCATAATTCTCTCAGGCTCGTTCGCCATTCAGTTGTCCTAATATTCGCTCGCAATCGTTCTTCGACGCTCGTCGGCGATCGGCTGACACAACGAACGGGCTGTAATCGTCATAGGCAGGCGTCTACGGCAGCAGCAACAACAACGAAGAACGAAGTTGCAGAAGAGGAAGATCTGGTACGGTTGTGATTATTACGAGACGTTGTCGGTCTGTCGCTCATTTGATCGTTCGCCGTTCAAACGAGTGGAACAGAACGCAATTCGACAACAATCACACACTAACAGACACACAGACTACCGGTGTAAGGAGAAGACCAAAGACGACGAAATTATAAGAAGAGTCAACAAGAATAAAGAACTTCGCTATGAGGCGGCCGCTGCTGTAGCCGAGACTACTCCAGTCGGTGCTGGTTGAACTGCTGCCGCCGTCGCCGCTGCTACTACTGATGCCACGGCCACCGCGGCTACTGTCGTTGTGAAGAGCAGATGGACGCGCGCCACGCAATCCGCCACCCGCCCGCTCGCTCGCTCGCCGGCCTGCCAGGCGCTAGCTGCTGTGGCCTGCCTGGTTTGCTCGTGCCGTGGGAACCGACTCAACTCTCATGTCGCATGTGCAACATTGACCTCCAGGCACACACACAAGCCAGGCCCGCTTAATCGAATGAACCGGTTGGATCTACTGGCTATTGGCGTGACAGGGAAGTGTGCTTCGGCTAGAAGCGACGACGTGCCCCCACTTGACGCCATTGTACCGTCCAACCAGAGTTCATATATCGCCTGGCCGCTTAGCTGACTATGCGATTACGCGGGAAATGGTGATAAAAAAGCTGGTTCACTTCGGTGGCAGTTTCCCACAGTCAGTCGGACAATGAATACACGTGCGGCGTGCGCGGCTGGTGCCGCGTCGGCCGCCCAGGAAAGCGAGTCGGGACGGCGAGTGAGAGAGAAAGAGAAAGAGACACGATGCGAGATAGTCGTACAGGCACAAGGAGCAAAGAAGGATAAACAACGAGAGTACTAGAGCCATATATCGACGAGTAGCCGAGCGAGGCCAGGAGAGGGCGCTTCGATCATCGGGCGAGGGTATATAAGGAGCGAAGATCCTCTCCGCGAGCAACACTCGCCACAGAGCAGTAAAACTGTGCGGATATACGTTACTAGATTCGCTATTGACGCGACTGCTACAACTGTTTTTGTAGACGTTCAAGGGCCTGAACAGCTCCAAGTTTCTACATAACTAAAATTACCCGAACTAGTACTACAAGAATAAGTTTGTGCTTCGGTGTACAAACTTGACGTTGTTCTGTGATTGTTCGTGGTTGATTCGTGCGGAGTCAGGCAGACGTTCAGACAACATGCATTCAATGCCACAACAAGCGCCAGTGTCGGGTGAGCGCAAACTGAGCGAGCTTCGACGCACGACGAAGCCCATCATGGAAAAGCGCCGTCGTGCTCGAATCAACAACTCACTCAACGAGCTCAAAAACCTCATCCTGGATTACAACAAGACCAAGGATAGTGCTCGGCACAACAACAAGTTGGAGAAAGCTGACATCCTCGAAATGGCTGTCCGTCATGTGCAGATGCTCCATCGTCAGATGGCCGCGCAGCGCGCGGCCGCCGACCCCAACGTGGCCGACAAGTTTCGCGCTGGTTACCTCGAGTGTGCGTCCGAGGTATCGCGCTATCTGTCTCGCGCCGATGGTGTTGAGCCCTCTGTTCGCCAATGTCTTGCCAACCACCTCGGCCAGACATCGCCAGCACCTGCCAGCCCTGCTCATGTCATGCCATCGCCCTCATCTTCACCCGTATCTGCCGCCACGTCTCCTCTGCAGACCGCCCAGCCAACCGTAATCTCTGCTGCGGCCCAGAAGTTCTTCGGTAACCCGAATGCACCGCTGGTGCCCACCCGTCTGCCAAGTGGGCAATTTGCTCTTGTTCTCGCTGACGGACAGAACACCGCCCCTCACCACCTCCACCAGCAGCAGCAGCAGCAACAGCAGCAGCATCACCAGCTAAGCGCTGCGGAGTCCAACCGGAACACGGAGATCTCTGTCAATTGCAACACAACGGCGGTAAACGTGCTCGGCTCTTCTGGAATTCTATCGCCAGCTGCGTCCGATCGCGAGTCGGTGTCGCCTCTACCGTTGCTCACCTCTGTATCGCCGGTTAGCCCATCTCCTGTCAAAATGGAGCTGGCCATTGATGAATCCGTCTGGAGACCCTGGTAGAAAATTCGTGCTAGTTTTTGCTCTATTGATTTAAAATAACGGCAACGTTAGCAGCAAGCTACTCGTTAAATCTGCGCAATAACTTAATCGAACAGATCGATCAACAGAGCAGACCACGTACGCGACACGAAGCGGACGAATCCAGCTTGATTGGCTTAGCCGATCTCAGTTTCTGTGATAACCACCATGAGGCCTTTATTTATTGTAAAGTATTGTAATTGACGAGAGAGCAAGAGAGAAAGAAAAGATACGAAACTATAAAAGAGCAAAAGGTATATCACGCACAATATCCTGTTGACGGGCTATATGCGTGACACAAATAAACGAACGACCCTGCCCCCAGTGGGCGTATTGCAAACCTAATTGTTACAATGTGTTTTTACTTAGCTAAAGCGATAGCATAGACGGGTTCATACTGGCTAATACAAACGATCATGACCGTAGGAAGTGAACACAAAGCCTTAGATGACCTCAGGCATCGAGAGCCGTCTACAGTATAGGCCAACGGGGCAGGTGCGGGGCCAAATATTTTGCGAGGTGATAGTGCCAAATAAATGTATCAAGTCACCATGAGAATGTACTTATATAGTATTCTCTTCGTAAACATGTTCGGTTATAGAGTTGGTAATATTATTTTCTTTATTGCACTTGTTGTCAGTCATATAGCAGAAACATGCTACATAGAAATAACAGCGTATCAGGAGAATTTGTTTGATAAGATATTGTATAATGGGTTAATGAATTAATTATCGCATCGTTTTTAATTATAGTTTTTTTTTTTTTTTTTTCTCTAGTATTTGACATAATTACTCTAATTATTACTGCTACTGCATACGTTCTGACGTTAAGCGCTAAAAATTCCGCTTCAATGAAACCGTAGCAGACGATAAACAACAATAGTAACAAGCAAAGTCGGAACCTGTCTCTTGGCGGTAACGGGAAAGCCGACGAAATAATAGGTTCGTGCGGCCGTAAGGTTTTCAGTCGTTGCCGGTACCTCGATGTACCGTCACCGGTAAACACTTGATTAACAACAGTCATTGATTGGCGATGACTGAAGGCAGAAATTCAGTGACGAGTCGCTGAGTGGGCAGCTTCCGAAAGCTTTGAGCATCGCATCCGTCATATCGACTACGATTATCATCACTTTACTGTGATCGTATACCTGTCCGGTTCTTGTAATTCTCGTAGCTGTAACACCGGTACTAGCATTAGCTAGTATGGTGCTGTGTACGACTAGAAAATAGATACAAACGGGGGCTTGGTTATCAAACCTTTTTTCATTCACTTTGTGTTAGCGCATTCTAAACTCCTCCGGGTCTATGCGGAATCTTCGTTAAGACTGAAGCCACAAAGACTTACGCCGACTGAAGAGCGTGCTTAGGCCCACGCCCACCCCGTAACTAAATTCATATAAAGTACTTACTCTAGGCACCGAAGGCACAATCCGTTGGTTTTCACAAAAAGAAAAATGCCCGCCGTGATCGCGTTATGCGTTGGGCAGGCTGATTCAGCTTCTCATGTACTCATCTTAGAAAAGGTCGATTGAAGATGCCGGGACAAAGTCTAAGAGCGGCCGATTCATAAGGGCGCAGCAGCTAGACGAGCAAGTACCGTTCATGGAAATCGTCGACGAAGACCGAAAGAGTTGGAGCTTGTAAACGCATGTCTTCCTGCAATCTCTCATCCCGTCGAGCCCGACATGTTGTATGGTGGTGTATCGACAAATGTTGAAAAGCTATTCATTCAATCGAATCAGACAATTGACTCGACGATAATGTTTCGATAACTGTGATCGGATCATAAAGCCAGACCAATCACTGTATATTAAATGAGGTCTCGAACGAGAGGAACTATTGATACATAATGAGAAGTGCGATAGATTGACTTTGCAAAAGAAACCTAACCTAACCCACTCCGACTATAATCGAGAACATTTAATTTAATTACGTTATTTAGAGGACCAATAATAGAGTCATCTAGTTTTCCTTGTGCGGCCAGAGCCTTTAGAGGAGTTTAGGCTCAGATTTAACTGTAGCAACAAACACTCAAGTCGCTTTTTTGCGAAAAACCCTATCGTTGTCCATTTATGTTTTTTTTTTTGTTTCAACCAGGCTTCAAAGTGCTCACATTGTAAATTTTTGAGAACCGTTATCTGTTTTGTTAGATTATCAACGGAACCAAGAGCACTAAAAAAAAATATGCATAACTCAAAAGAAACAGGCCTGCTGGCACGGAAGTCGTGAGAAGCTTTGTCAAATATTGTGACACTGGCATTTGTAGTTGCGGATTGCTCAACGGCTTTTCTTAATCTATGTTTTTTTTTTTGTTCTTCCATAGGTTAATAAATTCAACTATATCTTGAAAGTTAAATCTCTGTTAAATAGTGTGCATTAATGGCATCGGGTATTATAAAAAGGGTGAAAAAAAAAACAAGAACGGTATTTTTCCTGAGGTTTCAGATTTGATGCCACTGAAATCAGGCATTGTTTAATACACCATTTATGCTTATCTCTTTACTGGAAAAATACGTTTGTTTATTGTTTATCGGCTTGTCATAAAGATGACCTTTGCTTGCGACTGTTATAATAAAAAGTAGATAAAAGTTATGTTATTGAAATGAAATGTTAATGGAAGAAAATTACGAAAGCCTGCTTATAGCTTAGGGATTTAGATAATGGTTACTGGTCATAGCTGTTATCGCCATTTGCTTCAGATCCTCGAGCGGATACTAACCAACAAACGTTTATTTGTGAACGAAGTATAATTCAGATATAATTTGCATATCAAAAAGGACAGCATGTGATCGATTGGCCGCTACCAATGCTCTATGATAGCAATCGATGAATAAAGCTTCTTTTTTGTATATACGTATATTGGCTAGGATAGTATGGTATGTTTCCTGTGGCGTGGTAATGCAGGACTTCAGCGTTGTGCACCGACACGATCCACCGAAGTTTGATGTAATGAGGTCCAGAACCTTTATTACAACGAAATATATATATATATATATATATTTCATTGAAATCACCAATTCGTTCATAAAATCTTTTAGATTTTATGTAATTATCTATTACCCAAGACGATTCTGAGAATTTGCCTTTTTACGTTATTCAAAAATAAAAAACATGTATACTTTTTATATCACCTGAAAAATAGTATTTAATACACGAGCACGTTAGTATTTTTTTATATAGAAGATGTGTTTTTATTGGCTGACCATGAACTACTATGCCCGAACGCTACTCATTCAACAGAGTTACAGCTAACGAATCATAGATCAAATGCGTTCACCTCGCATCTCGAACGCTTTGAAAGATATGTAGGACGGTTCTTGTGAAAACGATAACTCAGTCCACATTCATTCAGTCCTCGGCATTCTGTCATGTTGGCATAAATTCAGAGAACAACTGGCGACTGTGTGAGAAACCGGTAGTTATTTCTGATAGGTATCATAGGCTTCTAACAGAATAGGAGATATTTTTGCTATTTGCCAAACTTTGTTAGGAAGTTATGTTTTTCTACAAAAATTCAGAATAATCCAGATGTCTTTTATCGGGCGTGAAATCTTTATGGCTGATTAGCTTTGTGTTCATTCGGTAATCCTTTTGTAATGACTTAGTTGTTGACGCACTCGTGGACTTTGAATAATTTCGAAAATTTCTATGTTTAGTAAGCCAAATTGCATGAATTTACAGTTGACTGAGTGCGCGGTACGGTGCGGCAGTCTCTTCCCCAAAAAACAAATCATTGTGATCGGGTAAGCTGTCAAAGAACAAATTTTCAAGCTACAACGTCCAGGCTATAAAGGCAAGTTTCGTTAAGGACTTATTAGACAATGAAACAACTTCATAATATTTTTCAGATAATTACATTTAAATATTAGCTTCCTTTTATTAACTTATCCTTTTTAAAAATAGATCATCTCTTCAGGATTAATCACTACGACTCATATATGTTCTTCAAAGTTCTTTCGGGTATCGAAAGGAATAGTAGCTTTGTTTTGTAATATATCGTGAAACGTACATCCAACTAAGTCCACTCGGTTTATTCGAAATATCGAAGTGCTCTCTTTGATAAAGGACTCAGAAATTCAACTTCAATTAGCGATAAATACGTTAATACTGAATTTTGAACAATCGTGTTCATCACATTCGGACCTTTGCCCCACAAAGCGTATTCGGCACCGGTATGCGAATAGTAATACTATAACTTAGCATGTATTTATACTTCCTTTAGGATGGCACAGTTTAGGATAGAGATAGGCATATAGTTCTTAGGTTATGGATGACAAATTGTTCAGAATACATTGAATGCTGTATCCATCCTGTTCTCAGTGTTGATACCGATGCAGCTGAAGTGCTGAAGACGCGCTTAGGACATGATTAAAATACGTAGTTGATTAGACGAGCAGAAAGTCAAACGGGAGAGCTACGTCTACTTTGGCTAATTATGAGCCCACACAGTGTAGCCGCAAACATTCAAAACTTAGTACATGTAACTTAAGTAAATGTTTTGAGTTTTGCGTTCCCTACTTAAGCTGTCAAGCATTACTCCAGGCGACGGGCTACCATTAGTACCGAATGGACTGTCTCTATGTTCGGACCCAAATCTCGACTACCACGAGTACTTGAGTTTAATAAGCAAACGTTAAGACAGCGCTATTGTGGGGACAATAAATAAATATACATCGAATTTAAACCTTTAGAGCAAAAAAAAAAAAAAAAAAGAGGCCATCCAACGCGATCGACGGGAAACTCGTTCAGCACGGTGATCGAGTGATAAAAATGTTTGTGCTGAACTTTCGAGGCGAGGATTATCGTGGCATGTAACTATTGTATGTAAACAAATGCGCGAACCTCAGAACAACAAGTATAAGTTATGAGTGGTTTAGCTCCATAAATATTACTAATTTGAATTCTAGTAGATCAGCAACTATTATAGGACTGTCCATCCCTTCTATATTGTGCCCAGTTGGCCTAATACATTAGACAAATTCCTTTTTGATTGATATTATCGCTAATAATATCTGTCACAAGTTAACTATTATTAGCTATCGGGTAGTCTGGTTATGTTGCGATAGGCCAGGGATTTAACCATAACTGTGCACTTTGGTCGGTGGGTTGATGCTTGCGGCTATGGCATAGAGAATTCTATGTGTATTGCCATGTGTGGTAAACGCAATTGTTTTGTCGACCTGCGCACGCCGACAAATAGATGTCCGACCTGGCTTCGGTACTGGATTGAAGCATACTGTCTCTGCCTTGAAGGAAAATCTGGTGATTAATTTTCGACTGCTTAAGTGAGTTTACAAAAATAGGACATCGAGGACCGGGTTACGATATCATAGCTAATACATGATATGGGTTTGATAATAAGTACATTAGATTCATGGGCGGTCCTAACGAATGCTCATTATTTACGCCTAGCTTTGTAGGTGATTTTTCCGTTTAAGCTAGTATATAGTTACTGGTGTAGATCTGATCGTTGTTCTCTGATCAACTGAATGGGGTAATAAAAGTCGACTGGTTGCGGTGGTGGCCTAATTGTAACTTGTAAGCGATACAAAACGCATTGGAGGAATACTGCAGTCTTTGATGATGGAGAAGTATAGACTTTTGCTTATTGACAGCGATCTTTAAGCGATATAATAGATGTTCGGTGTTTTTCAACTTGTTAGAGTATCGGTTTGGAATAGAAAATTTTACTATATATAACGAAGAAACCGATCCTGTCGTCGTTCAAATGCCAATTTCAGAAAACCGGCCGACCGTTTAGTTCAGCTTTACATGTAAAGCAGTGAATCATCAGCTTAACTTTCGACGTTAGCCTCTTCATTTTGCCTTTCTTGACAAGCTTTTTTCATGTCTTAATCGTTCAGCTCCGCAGTCGTATGTGACAGCTATTGGACATAGAGTATACAAAAATCTAGATGGCTACTGGCAACCCTAACTAAGGTTTCTAAGCACATATCTGCTACATGTGCTAACTAGGCCTTATACTTGAATCGGGCCAATTTTTGTGGTAGATGTATTCCACTCGAAAAGAACCTGATTACATTTTTACTCTTGGTAAAGGCACTTTCGCACTAAGGCGGACTTGATTTTTACAAATACTAATTATACTAGATTTTATTCGCCCGAACGACCAGCGTAGTTGTAGATTTTGCCCCCTGCGTCCACTAAATGATTCGCCATAATCCTTTATATCTTATACTGGATATAACTAGGCAGATCCTATTCTGTGGAAATGACTACAGATGTCCTGCTGACGAACATGCCCATGCTCAAACTATAAAGTGTAACCTTGATTGGCAGTAATAATAGGCCATTATTAACCACTGTTGTCACGGTCATATAAAAGAAGCTTTCTGCGAGTGGTGTGGTATGGATTCGTTTATATTATATTATGTTTACTGGATGTATTTTTGATCTGAGGTTAAAGATGCTACAGTCAGTTAATGATCAAGTTTCGATTCACTGCAAGTTAACTGTGAAAAAAAAACACGTTTTGCCAAACGTTGCTTGTCTTTTCGTACTTCGCAACGTTTATATGTTTCACTAGACGATTGAAACGCTTGCTACCGTTATATTCCCGTATGTGTTTAGTATATCATCATACGTAACGTTAAAATGTTATTTACAAAACACTGATTACCGTTTAAGTGAAGGTATTGTTATATGTCGAAACACGACATGTTATAGTCACAGTGAATTTTCTATTCTGTCTTCTGACGTAGTTAGAGAGAAATATTTCCAAAAGAGTTGTTATTATCTTTGTTGAAAATAAAACAAAATTTATACAACAAAACAAAAAAATAAAACAAAGAGTATTTCAATTTTCCAATCAAGGTACCCCATAGTCGAATGTCTTGATATTGCAGCGGGTTGGGATTATATTATTCGGCCTTTCCCAAAAGAAATAACCAATTGTTGTTACGAAAACACTACTATTACATACAACGTCCTCACGTACACAGTTTTTTTAATAATAATAACAACTTCAACTATTTTCGTAATAATAATTATGATGAATTGTTACTGTGTAGTTTATCTTACGCTTCTTCTCGAGCACCTGTAGCGCTCCACGCGTCCCTCACAGGGACCGTATCGATCCCGTTGAGATGGATACTTTCGTAGAATGGCTTAATTTTGTTGCATGGACATACTTTTCAAAAACACATTTAACGTCTTTGCTGCTTGATGTCATAAAAGCACGAGTGTGCCGCGCTGGGCTTAGGCGGTAAGTGACCATATAGGGAAGATTGTCGTTCGTTGCCATGAATATGTACTCTAAGTTTAGAAAATCATTATCCAGCAAGTAGATAGCTCCGCGCTCCATTTTTATTTAGAAGTATTCGGGGAAATCTTCGACGAAACAAGATGCAATATCGAAGAGTTTGGCTTCTCTACACCTTTTGATGGGGGTGTAATAGGAAAAGTACGCTTTCATAAGCTTGAAATCGTAAATGCGCCTGCGAAGCCGATCAAAGGTTTCATAAATAAGGAAACGAATTCCAATAGGTAAGGAACCTATTTCAGCTTACTCGACAGCATAACTTTTTTTCTAGGATAAGTTCTGTAAGCAATAAAAAAAAGTTTAGGTTAAGGTTAACTTTATACACGTTAGTTTCTTGCAGCAGATCCTGACATTCCCCAATCAGTTGTCGGCCTGATACCTGGATAGAGACATTTATTCCAACTATATTAGTTAACTTCCACAAAAACGTTTATATGGGTCCTGTATCTACATGCTTTCCCTCAAAATAGTTACTAAAAATAATCGCTCAAAGAAATTTATCTCAGATGGACGTTCTAACTTCCTAAATCAGTTTTGTACGTTAAAGAATGGTGCATGCCAGATTCTATTAAGACAAACTAAAATAAGTGAAACCGTTTCCCAGTATATAGTGTATCATTTTGCCTTCATTTATTTTAGCAAAAAAAAACATGTCTACAAGAGAACTTAAAATTCCTTAAAAAGTCATTAATAATATAAGTACTAAAACTTATATTGAGAATTCTGGGTCAATTTTCAAGTTCAGCAGAATAATACATTGCATTTTGTGGGCTAACATTTTGGTTAGTTTTTATGTTTCGAGTCCTACGGCCGACACCGCCGTTTGGCGTCCAATCCATTAGACTGATCAGTCTGTTTCAAATGAGCTGGGATCTATGAATAGCGTCCGATCGACAAAAACGAAGCTTGCCAGTAAGCATGTCGTGAGAGACCTATCAACACGTTATGTGTATGCTTTACAAGCAAACGCTTAGCTAACGGCTAGTCACTATGTATGACACCTGGGCGAACGCGATCTGAGTGTGTTGTTGGCGTGATCTTCCTTCACAAGGGCGCAACTAACTTATCGAACGAGACAACGCACTGCGGGAGCCATGTAAAATATAAGAAAAAATATTATACAGACTTTTAAATTGAATAATTTTTGAACTAGCTGAGTTCGATATCTCAGCGCTCGGGCGGTTTCTGGACTGCCATATGCTCGGCACTCGTTCCCAAACGTAATTTCTCTGTGGAATATGCTTCCACAGAGAAATTACATTCGTTCGTTGCTCTTCTTACGACATGACCCTGTAAAGACACGAACTTAGGTCGAAGGAATAAGTAGATTGAAGCCAACGTTAGGTACTAGTTTATTCAAGCCGGGAAGTAACTGAGGTACGGCCGTGCGGCCTGACATTCGTCAAGTCAACAAGTTGTCAAGTAACCACACTGCGGGCTTCCGACTGCCCTGCTAATCGTCGATGAGTCTCTTGAGGTGTACGAAATAGCGAACTGCATTTATTGTCAAATTTTCGGCGACTAGCCCCATAGTAACGGCTGCACCTTATGTCCATTGCAAGTACTACTGCCATTCGATGCCCAAACCTAGTTGGCACAGTCACCAAACCCAGGGTAATCCCTACTTTTTCGCCTGGCTCCTCCCTGACTAGCGATTAAGATTAAACCATGCTTTGTCTATGGCGACCGTATACCCCAGGCGGATTTTTTTAATTAATTAAAGTTCTGCAAATTGCACGTGGAATACAGCATGCGCGTTTCCAACAAGGACTCATCTTTTACTCGGATACCACATGTTTAGTATTTGGATTATAATTTCATAACAAGTAACACAAGCTTTGGCCGACGGAATACTTCAGCTCCAAGCTCTACTTCGGCAAAATCCTCCTCAATTACGGTAATGAGCTCTTGTCCTTTGTTAGTTCTCAGCGGTGCAGACTTCATGAAAAAAAAAACTACCTAACTGGGCGTTGATTTCTGATACTAGAAGATGTTCTACTTCTGAACTTATTTCTTCTGAGGTAAGCACAATCTGTTTTTGCTCACAAGTTTCTGGAGGCTTACAAGGTTGACACTGCAGTTATTTACCAGCGAAATTTCGTCTGCTAGCGGCTCATAGTTCAAAAGTTAGTCCGCTGTGAAGCTTGACCCCGTGAAGTACGCTGGACTCGCTTGTAACAATCTAATATTTGACGGGTGTGTCACACTGTTTAGGTGGATAATGTCGTGTTTGCACTTTCATTCACTACTAATAACTGCTGCTTCGCCCATAGGTTGGCGTGTTTGTTGGGTTCAAATAATGGTTTAAATAAAGCAAATGTTATTGACACTGGCAGGGTCTTTAAGTAGCAAGGAAGGAAGTGGCAGGTCTTGGCAGTAAGCAAGGATTTAATACCTTAATAGAGTTCTAGGTCCGGCCCGGGCATAGACACAGTTTGCTTTGTGCCGATGATCTGATGGAATGTCTAATGGCGATAACAAACGTAAAACTCTTTTGCGGATGTTGTCCGGCAGCAGCGCTGCAGTCGATCACGTTGTATCAACATAGACAAGCATTTCGTGTGAGTAAGGGCGTCCTCTAATCCAGTACAAGTTTACGCGGATTTTGAAGATCTCATGATAGCGAATTTGTCATAATCTCCTAATGCTCCTAAGGCCCTAATGAGAAAAGCGCGTGCGTACCATTCTGCTCTTTGTAGAGGTTTTTAATACGAACGGCCGACATATTCGCTGTACGAATGAAATACATTAACATCCTTAACATAGATATAGTGTACCGAAGTGTAGTGTTATGATTAGAGCGGTTCTTTTCTTGCAAACTCACTACTGCAGTATTGAGTTTCCCCACCCAAACGTCCAAACCAAGTATCATCTTCTTCAAATAGCATTAATACGCAGGATAGAAGACGTCACATCAGTGTACCACAGATACAAATTTAATTCATGCTATTAGATCATAGTACAGATTTGCTATATACGATAGCGATAGAAGCTTCAGTAAGATGCAGTGAATCACTTACTATCACCGCTCAGAGGAAAACCCCACAGATGTATGGAATTGTAGCGAACGTCGCGACTTTTCTACCTCAGTTTCATTCGAGTTACGGATCAACTCTAGAGGATCGATCTCGTAAATCGAATAAGGGAAAACGGTCCTGTGATTTAAATGGCCTGCCTTTTGCTCGTTGAACATCGGCGGTCGATGCATTTCGTCAGACGCAACGGCGCCCACATTCAATTCGTTGGCGTCACCGGCCTACCTTGTTTTGAGGTTCAGACTCAGTGCGTCCTTCAACCTGTGCGTGTCCATTTTATGCTAAAGGGGAATCACCGCTGTTACTTGTGGACCGTGACGCTCGCAGTTGATGCATAGACAGCTACGTAGAATGCGTCGCAGTAAAGTTCTCGGTGGCTTTCTGTATAGCTACGGAAACAGCAAAAAAAAAAAAAAGAGGCAGATCAAAATACGGATCGGACGTTATAAACTGTCAACGTCCCCCCAACGGACATTTTTCTTTCAGTCACCGCTGTCGGTGTATATGTATTTCGCTCGTTATATATATGTATACATATAGATATATGCTGTGTTAGATATCTTTTCTCACTCCATTGCTTTCTATGGCAACCGGAAGCGGCTTTCAGCACAGACGAAGCGGTAATGATCATGTAGATAGTAGTGTGCCATTCATTGGATAGTCTTTGAGGTGTAGGGCCCTGGAGTCAACAATGGAACAGAGTGTCCTGACGATTGGCGAACCGTTGGCTGCCGTTAAACAACTACCAACAGGAAAAATCAAAATTACAGCAGCAACCGTGAGCTAAGATCCCGTTTAATTATTGCCTAGGTTTTCGAAGGCCCTCACTCTGCAGGCTGTACGGTGGGCTCGATAAGGAGCAAGGGCAGATTCGTTACGTATGGAATTTGTAATAGGTCAGTTGACGGTGGCTCTGTATTTAACTACGAATCGTAAGGTGACACAGCCGAACCGGGAAATACGCTAACGAGAAGGTCGTAGGAACACTTATGAGAGGATTTTAATGCACGTGTTTGCCACTGAAAAGAGTCGGGATAGGGAAGACCAATTCGGCCACAATTAACTACGTAGTGTAGAAAGAATGAGTCCATACGTACACGTGTCACGGTATCGACGACACTTCGACAGGATTTTTGCGGGAACACAATTGTTGTCTTCTTCAATCTTTCTTCAGTAATTATTAATAAAGCAACAGATTGTAGATAAGAACAATAGCGATCGCCCAGTGGTCGGGTCAGTAACATCTCCCTTGTTATATTAGCAAGTTCCGAGGTGGGGTTAAATTAAAACACGATTACCCTGATGGGCTGAGTAAAAACACATATTAACCAAGTTAAAGAGCAGCAAAAATTCATCCGCATACGTATGTCAGTTAGACCTTAAACCAAAAATGTATTTCTTATTCCTCCGGTAAATAGACTCAAAGCAAGCTTAATATGTAACGCACCTAACAAAACCTCCGTCTGTGATCAGTCTCTAAAATATTTCTTCTAGTCGGCCGCAGACAAGTCTCTGATTACATATGCATCTGTAGGTGTCTTTGAACGATTCGGCCGGTGAGAGCAAACGTAGGGGTACTTCGTACGTTCCCGGCTTGAAAAAATCCGGCAGCAACCAAGTGCTCCCCACGGCCATCGCACGGGTTCGGCCGTTTTGGTATTTCACATCAAATCGCATAGGTTACATTCTTTCTTCATTCTTGTTCCACCGGATAGCACAAAACACCGGCGGCAAACTCAGGTGCAGGCCCGGCGATCGTAGCAAATTTGAATGGAAAACCTTTGCTACTGCTTCTGTCACGAGTGTGGCAAGTGTTGTTACTGCGAATGGTGCTGCTAGTACTAACGTAGATAGGCATATTTTTCTTATGCGCAGCTTTTACCGCGATCCCCGTCAACGAGTTGGAGTCAATCTCCCTGTCTCGCTCGGCAAGAAGACCCACCACCGTTGAGATGCAGCTGAACGGTCCAAGCGTGCGAGAACGAACAAACGAACTGCCGAGCTAGTGAGAACGATGACGCCTGCGGTAGGCGCCAGTCGTTCGTTCTGTGGTTGACTATCTCAATGTGAATGACTCTGGTACTATCCCAAGCGTAGGAGTACGCTAACCAGCGCACCTATTGCTCGCTGAGTGAGACACAGATTTAGATACGAACAAGCACATGGCCAGACGTACGTTAGCCCGCTGCCGCGTTACGGCCCGATCGTTACTTAACAATGACGAGAATGGTTGAATCTATCGGCGGCACGTTGGGTCCACAATCACTCACTGTGTTTTGTTGGCTACCAGTACTACTAGTGCAGGTATTACGAGGTTTTGCTTGCTTTGTCTGTTCCACCGACCGTTGTTCAAAGCTTTTGGCCTGCCCCTACGGCAACTGTTGGCAGATCTGCACGGGCGCTTGGTGTCTGTTTCGATAATAACGTCGCTGCTGTTGCTGCTTACGTCAATTTCGTCCCTGTTTAGAGTCGCGCGGAGAGCGCGGGTTGCCGCAGGGCGACTTTTATGCGTATCGGTCGTCGAAGCGCCGGTGTCGGATGGCTGAATCGCCAAAGGAGCGTGACCAGCTTCAATCTCATCCACGGTTGGTTCAACAGGACTCCGTCGTCATGTCGATGCGTCTTGTCGACGGTACGGTGCAGAGGCGAAGAAAGCGAGTGTTGGCTCAAACATAAAATCGAACGTCAAGATCTAGGTTATGATTAAATTTACACCTGACCAATAATACCACGTGGAAATCGGTCACGCTATAGACTGAGGAAAAGAATATGTTATTGGGCATGTCTGGCCATTAACTGGCTGAGTCATCCAAGAAAAACTTGTGTGGATGTCTGTTGATGATTACATCAATTTAGACAAACAACATAAATACAGGGCGTGTGTAGATAGATGACTGGGTATGAACTTCTGCTCAATTTCTACCTAAGAACAGCACGATCTAGGACGAGACGGATAAGGAGACTATATATACAACTTTAGAGTATTTAGAGAAAAAGGCAACAAACAGTTCCCAGTATGGCGATAAGAACATGCTAGATACAAACACTGCTGTGACTGACATTCCTTTTTACCTCTTTAGTCTACTATAATTCGATTTGGAGAATGGAACGCACTAATCAAATACTGTTCTAGACCGTAATTATCACAGATTGGACAATATTCGAGCTGCCCTAACTTTCTGAATGGTAGTCCTTTATAGAACAAATTATCTAAGAGTAGACTAAGCACAGAGAAGTATAAAGTATTTACTATAGCTACTATAAAGTATTAACTTCCTATATCTGGCTATAATAAATTCATTTTATTGAATCATTTTATTCATTTTAATGAAAAATCGTCTTTCAACAGGATCGCTGCTCCTGCTGTAATTTAGCCAATATTTTCACTCTTTTTTATGTCGCACTCAACCAAAATGCGATAG
Organism: Varroa destructor; assembly: GCF_002443255.2. Taxonomy (NCBI): domain Eukaryota; kingdom Metazoa; phylum Arthropoda; class Arachnida; order Mesostigmata; family Varroidae; genus Varroa; species Varroa destructor. The sequence continues at coordinate 14,031,256 of NW_019211459.1, read as the reverse complement.
TCCGTTCCAGGTGTTTCTGGAAAATTGAGTCGGGTTAAGGAACAGGTTTCGGATGCGCGTTTGCCCACAATATGAATGTGGCTGTCGCTACCCGTATCACTATTTAACTACCTGGCCTTATCCTCTAAGTAAACCCACCCCGCGCGACCCGACCCACAACTTGTGCAACAACAACGGAGATCAGCTCGACTTCTGTTCGTCGCCGGGTTCATGGCAAAGAGAAGCGGTTCCGCTTCAAATAACACTATAGTGTGTGGCCGGGCCTTGAACAAGAGGACCCGCCGAACCGTTCGAGGTCGAAGGGCGGCCTTAAAGATGCTCAGGTGCAGTTCACCTGCCGCACCACCTGTGTTGTCGGTATTCGCAGGTGAACCCCCGAGCAAACCTGAAACTGTGAACCCATCACCGTGAAACCACGACCGAACTACAAAGTACAAACTTTCGCTTAGGTCAGACGGAATAGATGAGCGCCAGTTCCACTCTGCGATGTCGTACTTGTCTATACAATAAACAGGGACACGCTAAAATGCCTTTGTTGGTAGTTTTAGCTCGCTTGTTAAGAGGAGACATTTTTTGATTCGGTACGAAATGAGTTGAGCGGTTGCGTAGCCAAGGGGGACATTGTATGGAATACAGTGGGCTTCATTTCGTTCGACTTTGTCATTTGCTGCCATACGCCCAATAAAGCGCAGTTCATTCAAAACCCAATTATACAACCAGAAAAAGGTTCTCGGTGACAGAATCCTTTGTCGGGTCGGTTCGTTGTTTTGCTTCGCTATAGAGCCCGCAAGAGCTGATAGTACTACCGCTACCACTACTGGTACAAGGGTTGTGATTCGGCAACCCTGACTTTTCTGCCTGCTGTGGAATACCCATTTGAGTATGCACAACGTCTGATTGAATCAGGACCAGCCCGTCCACAGGAGGTGTGTGTAGGTCTTCTCATCTGAGCATGAACAATTCACTGACCCACAACGGTCGTCTCTACAAAATGGTGAGCTCACGAGCGATACTTTTGCTTCTGGGACAAATCATTATCATTAACGTAAACGACAAGAGCAACTCTTGAGCGATAAACGAGGATGTTAAGCAAGCTTATTTCTGCTCTGTCCAAGAAGACGTGGTGCTGATTTTAGAGAAAATCGTACTCCCTTATTAAATAGAAAATCTGCAGAATATTCTACTATATATGCGCAGCACTCTCAAATATGTTATGTATATATAGAAGCCATCGATAGTTTTCGTTATGATACTTAGAAATGAAAGGTCTACCTGTTTACGGCCTTTCCGAATAGATCGTTACTTTCAATGTCCTTGCCACCCCGGACGTCCTTCATAATATAAGGAGAAAAATATAGCATAAACTATTAGATCGGAAATTTTTTTTATTGAAAACTGAGGTTAACACAAAACCATTGCTTGTTCCGCAGTCTCACTAACTTCTAGCCTATTTTGACCTTTCTAATGGGAAAGATCTAACGAAGGGACGTAAAAGACTGATGTCTTTTACGTCCCCTCGTTACAGAAGTATAGGTCTTTCAGCATTTGGTCATAATGATTATTAGCTGTTCATAAAACCTTTACGGAAAAAATTGTTTTTAGGTGGTTCTATACCGTCCCTGCTGTGAGGTATATGGTAAAAAAAAGAGCAAAAGTAGATGGTGATCCACTAAATTTGATGAAGAATCATATTTTGATGAATTCTTTCATAACAATTTCGTTTGATAACCAGCGAACATATAAGTTGCTCAGAATGCTATATATACACTTGCTATCTGCCGAGCTACTTTACGTTTATCCATCTGCTACATAGATTTCCAAACATAAATGGTATCGTTGATGGTTTTTCTTGACTTTTTTTCTGTTTTTAGCGCATTTTAAGTTTAAGATCTAAGGGGCTCGATCTATGCGTTTTCTAGCTTCTAGAGGTCACTAAAGGTGAGTGCTGGCCCTCTGTATTAAACCTATGGACTTTTTCGGTGCCTGATCCTGTAGAATGAAATGAATGCAACTAGCGCCATCATATACCGACATTCAGTAAAACACACGGACAGCATTAAATTGAAATAAATTATTTTATTGTTATTATATTCAATTATATGGTTCTTAATAATAAGAATATTTTAGTTTGATCCTTTAATCGTACTATACAGGGGCATTTTCATCGATTTCCTTCCTGATCTATTCATTCATTCGTTTCCACATTGTGCTTTTTCAGTCTCATTTGCAATTGATTACTTTCTCTCTCATTTACACATCATGCAATGATATTATCATTAATAGTAGACATTAATAGTAGTAGTATTTAGAAATTTACATTAGCAATACTTACACTCTTCCTATGAGGGCCGATACTGATTAATTATTATTGCCATAGCTTTCATCATCGGAACTTTCCCACAGTAAAAATGTCGGCAGCTGAAGCTGCAGACGATCATTTATCCGACATTTGTTTCCCTTAGGCAACCTGTTCGCTTGCATTTGCTGCATGCCAGCCATCTTTATTGAAGTAATGCTTGCGAAGTGCAGTATCCCTTTGACGGTCGTTAACAACTGGCCGAAAGCGGATGAAGTCTAGCTAAGGCAGGGTAATACACGGGTGTACCTGCGATACTTTTAATTGCTTATGTGGACCTCAGAGTGAAGTATAATAGTTTTTCAATTCGGACGCTACCGGGTCCCACCTAGCAAATACTGCATCGCACCCGCAGATATTTTTTGCGTTGTACCTATTTTATCTGATTATTTAATCCTATAATTACATTTTTAGATCATGTCGATCTACAAAGGTAGACATTTTCATTCGTATACGTCATCGTTCTCCAAGCGGCGCCAACTGTACAATGATCCATCTCTTCACAATGTTTTTCCCCTCTTCTAAAGATAAATAATTTTTCTATTATTATTCATCTCTATAATACAACGTTAATGTCACTGGTCGTACTCACGATACCCGCTATGTACGAGTGTACCGACGGAAATTATTAAGCAAAATTAAAAGAGCGGGGTTTTTCTCTTGTAGCGAAAATAAAATGCTGGGTTTATGGACCCGATCCGAAAGTCGGAAACATACCTCGAAAAATTCCCTTGAATTTTTCCTAGTTGTCGCTAAGTTTGAAAGGCACGTAAACAAGCCGCACAAAAACGACAGGAAGTCTCGACCGATTTTCATTCTAGGCGTTACGCCATTGTCGAACTAGGTTTGTTGTATGCTAGTTAAAATATGCGATTAATTCACGCTGATCAAAAATATCTATGAGTGAAATACAAAATAGCTACCACTAACCTCTGTGTAAAAAAATATTTTGCAAGATAATCGTTTTTACCGCTGTCATGAACGCTACCGTAAAACGATTTGGGGCCTTCATATCATCGTTATGAGCGTCATCTCCTATTCTACCTCTAATGCAGTGTGAATGGATGCATTTTATTCCTAGGTTCTTCGTTTACTAAGGGAAACAGATTTAAGCTAGATAGAGCTTATGCGCTCCAGATATGCTCGCTGTTCATGTGCATTCATTAAACGAGTACACCTTCTGGTTAAACGTCGTATCCACGCTATAGATACAAACGTGTACAGGACTGAGTAATGAATAAACTGAATGAAATTCAAAACTTCTCGGTTCCAAACAAACAGAAAAACACGATTTGCTTCCCAAATGGGTTATAAAAATTACAACTGCAACCCTGAAGACCGACGTAGGAGCGTCTGCGCCACATACGTACTTCTGTTATCTCGACGAAAAAAAAACATTTCTTATACTGAAACTAGTTGGAATGAAGTGTCGCACCCGATAGGTGGTTCTACGACCAAACTAATAAAGCTTACTTCATCGGATTCTTCATCGGGATGGCTCTGACATATAGATGGTCACCCGGTGCGGTTGGTGTCCCTGTTGTCGGTAGTAATCAACGCAGGAACTTCTCAAGCCGATCCTTCACAAAAACCGGGCAAAGCATCTGTAATGCAGACTCGGACGTAGAGGGCTACGAGGCCCATGGTACCAACCTGCAGGAGTTGCCAAGATCACCGATTCAACGGAACGTGTATCTGCCAACAGAGACATCACACTGAACATGACATTCTGGAAAGTGTTGTTTAGGCAGCGGTAAGTTGCGTCATCAATACTAGTCGTTCCTAGATACGTTTCTTCACTATCGTGCCGTTCAATGCCTTCGCACCTTAACCGACTGTACTTCTCACAACTATCCGCTTGCCTTAGATAATACATGAGGTCATAAATAGTACAATAAATATATAATAATAGCGTTTTTAAGTTTTACTCACTTCCTCTGAAAAAGCCCCATGTGTATTGTTATAATTATATTACACTTCTAGGTAACTGTGATCGATCAAGAAGGATCGATCTATCATTCTATTGGACTGGACTGTGCGCAGCCTGTCAGTAAGTTGAATGGCTCACTTAGCTGGATAGTTAATCACTATTTCTACTATATGTTTTCCTGCAAAACACCGTTAGTGGATTATTGCCAACAAAACAAAAAAAAATTCGCAATATCGCAGCTCTATACAATTTGATTTGTCTACAAAGTTTTTTTTTTTTTTTGATTAGTGCCAATAGGATAGTAAATTCGGCCGAAAAAACCGAAGAGCAGATACAGCATAAATTCACGAATTATATGCTTTGTTAAGTACGACTGAAATACTCTGTGCTGTAAATTTGTTTTCTGAAGCTAGCTTAAATCTAGCTACCAGCGGGTTTCTTACCAGAATGATCTTATCTGAATCACCGGTGGTGCAGAAGTTTGTGCATTACCTATAACTTAGCTCGGCATTGTTAATGAAGTTCATCGATACAGTTGCGCCTCATCATCTAATACAAACAGTCGATCATCACTCAGACACATCGTACTGGTTACCTACCATCTCTTCCGGCATTTCAGTTGGCCGACGGGCTGCACCTAGGTTAGGTTAGGTTAGCATTATCACTGCCCTTGAATATTAACATCTCAAGTACTGTCCACTTTTGCCATTCGCTATATATATATATATATATATATATATACCGCTGTGTATTCTGTTTCTCTAATATTAGCGTGCTGTAACCCTGATCAAAGCCTCGAATCCCGGAACGTGTTATTGTCGTTTTTATCGACGGTATGGTCGACCATGTTATTTATCGGTGAATGCGGGTGGCCGACATGATGCTGAGGCGCCACAATGTGTGTTTGGTGATCCGATGGCATTGTTAGCAAAATCGGCGAAGCAGATTGTGGTTCTTTTTGCATTTCGTCAAGAGCTTCGCGGTCGGTTCGTCGGAAGAAGCCACATTTATATAGGGCGATGACAATGAGTGCGACCATCAAAAGGCCGAGCAGGACTGCAATGAGTAGCCACCACCAGGGTATACCCGGTCCTAGCGGCCGGCCTTCGCGGAACAGGCCGGTTTGTATCTGTGCAACCTTCGAGTGTTCATGTGCTCCGAAAGAAAACTGTTCAACGTTCGCCACGCTGATGTTGGCACGACTCCTGTAGGCAATGTGTTCAGGAATGACGCGAATCTGAGGGAAGTGGCAAAATACTCTTGTTTAGTAAGCATTCAATATGAATATATCATTGGTAAATAGAAGGCTCGCTGAAAGGCGCAGGCCCTAATCGTAACGAAGCCTGTCGCTGTAATCCTTACAAGGAAAAAAAAACTATTGAAAATATAACCCCTTTTTATACGGAATGACAGTAATCCTGTTAAAAGCCTGATCGGCTGGTGGAGGCTACGCTTACAAAGAACTGAAAAAAAAACCAGCTAGTGGTTTTTCTCTACCAATTTTCTATCAGCGAAAATGAACATGACTTTTTTGTTGGCTCTTGTTTTTGTCAAGAGTGAACATCAGACCCTGGTTGGTGTAGTTGATGTACACAAGTATGATACGAACCTCATCGATGAGCTTAGTGATATTCAGTTCCAGATTGACAGCATAGGTCACTCGTGACTGATCCCCGATGAATGGTCCGAGTCGACAGATGACCCGTTTACACGTAAACGTATCACAGTCAATGACTAGCTCTCGAATGCTGGACGTTGGCAGTGTAAGAGACGCGCTTGAGGGAATCAACGATGACGAAGATGATGCCAGTCGTTCCAGCGCAACGGGACTCGCGTCGGGGCTACGTTTTCTGCGCAGGTTTGTTGATGTGCATTTTACGTCGACTGCCCCATGTGTATCCCTCTCGCCATAGGACAGTATCTTGATGAAATGATGGTTGGCCGCATAGGCTTTCTTTGTTGCTACCGGCACATCTATATGCAAGTGTACCAATTCGACCTAAAAACAAATTATCTCAGACTGTTTCTCTGTTCTTCTAAGCTGCATACATAACAGAGCTAATAGAAGCCAGGCAACATGTTAATGCTATGAGAAGTCCATTAATTGAGCTGCTCCTGACCGAATAACACGATCCAGAAACAGTGACAAAACTATAAGGGTCCGCCATGTTCTACGTTCGCCCGAAAAAAAAGCACAATTTACCATAAGTTGTTTATCTTAAATTTCGTTATACGTGTTGAACCTATGCAGCCCGTATGATGTTAGTCACTTCCATAGAAGGGATCCGCCATTTCTAAGGGGGCCAAGAGCTTATAGATTACTTATAGATCTGATTTCATTGTTACAACATTCGTCTGCTACTATGTCTTGCTCTCATATATTGAATTTAACAGTTCGCTAGAATATACCCACAGAATTATCAGAGGTTTAGTTAATGCACACGAGACCCACTAGAAACTGTGAAGGTATGTCAATAGGCTGTTTGTGAGAGCTCTTCTTATTTAGTATAATATAACTACCATTCACTGCAATTATAGCTTTGATTCGCGACCTAAAGTAATAACTAATTATCTTATATACATATATAATAAATAAGAGTAATCGTGCGTTGAGCGTTATTGGCAGGTGTGAACAGATACGATACATGAAAAATCCCAGCGAAATTAAATTTTAGGTTAACAATAGGCTAAAAATCCCAGAAATCGAATTGCTCAAAACGGCTAGAGGGTTCGAAAGGCTTATCTGAATGATCCAATAAACAACTAGTATTCTTCTCCCTGAAAAAGCTGTCAATTCCCGTATCAATAACCTAAATTTGCCGACTTTTTTGGATCTTTGCTTTCTGTCGAGCATTTAGCGGATAGACATCTTCGCTGGAATATAGACTACACAGTCTGTGTAAACAAAGGAACCAACATATATATATATATATATATATATGTAATATGCAACTTATGCTTACAGTACTATCGTGGTACTTTGTCACAGTGTAGACGTGTTGAAATTGGGTTATCGTCGTTGTCCTATTAAACATCGCCGTTTGCTGGACATCGCTGCCCGAGACGCCTACATCAGCCAGCTTCACCAAGGGGAATTCAAGGCTTAGCCTATTCTTGGCGGCATTCTCGTCTTTCGACTCGGTAATCAATTCTACATCTAGTCCAACCGTTGATTTAGCTTTAACCCGATCCAGGTCTGGGTCAAGATCGAGCTTAATAATCATTTGACGGCTTGCGCCAGCTGTGAACAAACCATGGTACAAGTTCGCATGTTAGCCGCTGAAGTATTATTTTAATAGTATCAAATGTAAATTAGCATTTAGTTAATTAATATGATTTGTTTATTCACAACAAAATTACACAGAAAATAATAATAAATTTCCTTTATCGTAGGTCGATATAGGTTGAAAACATGCCAGTACAGTCTTGATCGAAATCTAGGTGATAACCTACCTGGGAGCTGTGAGTCAACGAGACATTTCAGCTCTGAATTGTCAGATTTATTATTACGTTTGCACTTGTCAGGATTGTTAAAAGAGAGTCCCTCGCGTAGACGTACGATCAAAAAAGTGTTAAAAGCCGTATCCAGGCGTTTATCAGCAGATACTTCAATTTTCAGCTCCAGTGGTCTGCTTCGGCCTAAAGCAATCGCTGTCCGATTTGCAACGCCATTAATTTGCGCTGTCACATGAAGCCGTACCTTACAAAGTGGGTCATTGCAAGGCACCTAGAAGCCCACGTGAACGGAACATAAAAGATCATAGCAGGAAATTTACGGAGTCACAAAAGATCAATAAGTGTATAATTATATATCTAGTAAAGGTAAGATCAACCGTTCCTTTGGTAGCTCTTTGTCACAGTATGGTTTCAATAGAGTTTTTCGCACGCTTGTCCACGCGACGCAATTTCAATATGAAACATATATATCAACGCGAACGATATTGACCACCGCCCGTTGGTGTTTGAAATAGCAGTATAGCGTTGTTTTTAAACGCCGGCCTTATCTACGCGTGTCATCAAATGGAGGTTATTTATTATACTACGCCGTAGAGTGAATTTCAACATGTTGCTACTTGCGGTGTATTATAGGTACCTGTATTTGCTTGCCATTGAACTGGCCTTAATAGTCTTTCTACAGGTACTATCAGCTTCTAGTTGAAAGCACGCATGCACTACATCGATACTTACTTTATAGCTGATTAGTGAGGTGACGACGGACGGTGTTGGAACTACCGGGCAATGTGCACAGAATTCCAGGCTCTGTTAAAACCATACGGAATAAACAATCATCAATTACTTATCAGACGGTCAATATTTGGTCAAAAATTTTGTACTCTAATACGATACCTATTAATGTCAATAGTCCGATTCGTTCATTCAAGATGATGCCCGATCTCATCTCACGTTTACTTGACCGCATCGTCCGAAAAAGAATCATTCTCAATTGTCCTTTCGCCGCTGACGTTAAACGTCACCTCAGACTATCAACACAAAACATACAACAGGAAGTCTATATGCTTCGCTATATCAAACCCGGATAACGTTTCTAACGACTTTAGGCTCACCGATGAAGTTTGAACAAGAGATGTTTTCATACGAAACTCGACGGGTTGGAGAATGTCCTGCGACTGCCGGGTGTCATTCAAAACCGTCACAATTCCCACATTTACGTCGATACAGACGATCTTCTTTGGTCCCCCCAGAAGTACCTGAAATTCGTCGGAATACGTTAACGGGTGACCATAGCACACAATACGTTCATGAGGGACTGATGCTTGTCCTGAAAATGACGAGGAACTAAGGACGAAATACAAACTTGTTTCGCTTTGACTGAGGCGCAAGTGCTTCTAACCACTTCCTGAGTATGCTTTAGTCAACGAAGCAAATGCTGTCAGTATTTGTTGTTTGGTGGAAAAATAAAATTAGAAGGTAAATGAGTTATCCATATGCCCCAGAGTGAATATGAACAAATGTGGAACATTTTATGCAGTTTGAAAACGGTGTACTTAAGATCCCTACTTCATAGGTTGCCGTCGCTCGGTAAGCACTCGTATTTTTCTGGTCCTGCACGAGGCCTGAAAAGGGCCAGAAAAGAGCGTTTCTGTTACAATGCATATCTCGTATGTGTATAA